>NC_089044.1:19352083-19667291 GCF_034140825.1 Oryza sativa Japonica Group | reverse complement strand
ATTCGCTTGAGCTTGTCTTGGACTCGGTATCTGCATTGGCAGTGTTGCCCCTCCGGCTCCTCCGGTCCTTCAGTAGGATTACAGCAAAAGCTTCAGATTTATTGCAATGATATAATATGATGAATGTTATTGCAGGAAAGGAGAAAGCGTTACCACCTCACGGGATGGGACATCTTCTGCCTCGAGCATCCGAACAACATGACCCATAGTAGGTCTTTTCTCAGAGTCTGGGTCGACGCACCTCAGTGCCACTAGGAGAGCACGCTTAAGAGCCCGAATGGTCGGTTTGACCTCCATGTCAGGGTCAACTACCTCTTCAGATCTTCTTGTGCCAACCATCATTTTGAGCCACTCCACTAGATGCACCTGCAAGGCATCCACGTTACAATGTTGTTATATATGACAAGGTATACAGCTAGTCAGCTCCTGAAAAATAAAACAATAGACTGTAAAAGTGAGACAAGGGTAACTAGACAGTAGACAACTGCCAGACAGCCATACACCTGAAGCAAATTCGTCTCTCCTAGTATAGACGTTATTTTGCCGTAAAATAATTTCCAATAGTACGGACTTTTGTAACATACATAATACGCATGAGATTGTAGGATATATGCTCACCTCATTAGCAGGCCGGCCATAATCAACTGGATCTCTACCAGTCACTGCTTCCAGTAATAGCACACCAAAACTGTAGACATCACTCTTCTCGTTTAACAGACCTGTGTTGGCATACTCAGGGGCCACATACCTGAAATGAATCAATGATAGCAATGAGAAAGCTACCTGTTATAATATACGAAGGACAAAGTTCGCAGCATGTAAAATTTTATATTGTATGAATAAGCGAAGTACTGCACATTCCAACAGTAAAAGCTAAGCATAGGAAAGATTAATACTAACTCCAAAAAAATATCAACATACCCAAAAGTTCCCATAACTCGAGTTGTGATATGGCTCTTCCCTGCACCCAGCATCTTAGCCAAGCCAAAATCAGAAAGTTTGCCATTGAATTCTTCATCGATTAGTATGTTGCTTGATTTGATATCCCGGTGTACAACTTTTGGCTCTATTGCTTCATGTAAATAAGCAAGCCTGTATACCAATTCAGTTATGGAAAATGGGTTATGCAACTAAACATATACATATAAAAGAGCTAAAGTGAAGAACAATTCTTTTCTTTTTGACGGGGACGATGGTTTGTTTCTTACGCTTTAGCAATTCCAAGAACAACTTTCATTCGGGCTTCCCAGGTAAGAACACCATGTTGGCGCATGGCACCATGAAGCCACTGTTCTAAGTTCCCGTTATTCACATATTCGTATACAAGCATCCTGGAATATAACAAGTCAGATGATAGGATGGAAGTTTAATAGACTACAAAAACATAGTATGATGTACACAAAGAAAGATTTGGACACCACTAACCACTAAAAATATTAAACAACAGTAATGAGTTTGGATGGCCAAAGCATAAGGAGACACCATTAACATAAAGTACTTGTGGAAACAGAACTCCTTAGATACACTCAAATCAATGGTTATGTAGTGAAATAAAAAGCTTAAATCAATGACCATGACTCGAATACACTCAAACCTATTGTGTGCTCAGAAGTGCAAAATATATTGCTGTAGATATCATTTGATGGATGTTTTGTTCAATTGAAAACCACAAATTATTACAAGATGTAGCAACATTGTTCATTTCTGTAGTCATGATGAAAACAAGGGAGAAACATAATCATATTTTCAACACCCTATTGCAGATTATTTTGGCTGAGTGTGGATTTTGAATTACGTGAAGCAGACACCATTATATTCATAGGACCTATTTGTTGGTAACTAGATTATCCGAAAACACCTGACACTCAACATCTTAGTATATTTCTTAAGCAATTTCTATCTCGATGGTCACTTAAGCAGCACTGGCCAAACCATATAAATATCTATATTATTAACTTGTTTCTAGAGCAGTATCCAAAATGGCGGAAAACTGGAAAATACATAGGTGAATGGACTTCTGATTTTCTTTGGAGAATACAGTAGCTTGGACATATCATGAATACAAATTTAGAATTGAACATGCATGAGAAGAAACGTGAAGAACAAGAACAGGCATTCACAAAGTAATGAACTATGGAAGTACATTTCAGTAAGACCTTGTTATAGCCAACTAACAAACCAATAAGCAGTTGTGCGCTTCTAGTGAATCCTAGCTTTCAGAGCTATGGCCACATTTTCATGGTAAAAGAATGGTGGTCCAAAGAAGGTTTCTGTGGACTGAGCATAATCTGTCACTGGGCATGCTGAATCCCACCATCAGATTTGGAAGGGAAAAAATCGATAGCATAAGGAGTGCAGTCAGGAATAACCTATCCCTTGAGATAATCTGGTGAGTAGGTGGACATAGACCAAGAGCAATCCTACATCCCTATGCAAGTAAATAATGTGCCAGTAGAAACAAAAGCTAGCCATCCATCAGCAAAGGTGATTGATAAATAGCTTTACCTGTGGATTCCCTCAACACAATATCCTAGAAGGCGGACAAGATTCTTATGCCTGACGTGGCCAATAGCCTCAACTTCAACCCTGAACTCCTTTTCTGCCTGGCCCCTGCAGCACCATATCAAAAGAAAATTAATATGATGGCATCAGAAGGAGTCACAAGTTCTGTAAAACGCAGAATAGATTTCAGGATCTCTTACATATTATTAAGAAGCTTCTTTATTGCGACGTCAGTTCCATTTATGAGTCGACCACGGTAAACTACCCCATATCCACCCTCTCCAATGACATTCTCCTTGGAAAACCGATTTGTTGCATGCTCCAAATCTCTCAGAGTAAACCAATGACCCCAGCCCAGATGAGAGAATTCTGGGAGACCAACCAGAGGGGATGCTGAGACAGTTGCATATTGAGAAAAGTGCCTCCTAGCATTGCCCGAGCTGCCTTCATCACCAGAATACGAGCTACCAGCCCTATCACATTGGTACACCGAGCTGCATTGGCTCAAATTATCGGCATCACTCGATTTACTCCTAACCAAGTGTGCCAGCATTTTCCCTGAATCTTTCTCGTAATGTTTCTCCTGCACCGATATCGCGTGGCTTTCTTGCACACGGAAGTTTTCGACAACAGCATGCTCACGAACTTCATCTACTGCAATCTCCTTGGAAACATCCGGGATTTGAGATACTGGAATCTTATCAAAGGACTTCTTCGGCTTCCTTCGGTATATGGACCAGAGGCACATGAAACCTAGTATAAAGAAGATCACCACCCAAATACTGATTCCAATCACAATCCATAGCCTCAAACCGAAAGGCGGCGTCCTGGATGATAGCTCTGCACGCAGGGTTTCACCTGTCGACATCTTCACTTCTCAACAACCTATATATAAGCCAGCATCAGTGATACAATGTCAGCTTAGCATTCAATCCACGAGATGTCATATTGCTGGACCTAATTAGCCGAATTATTTCAGCTCAGCAATTTGCTGTATATGGGTGGCATAAATTCAATGCAGCACAAAAGATTTAGCGCAGCCACCAAACAGGAACAAGCAAGCAAATATACCAACAAGCGCCGGTCACTTGGAAGCTCGGCGACGGATGGCGAGCCTAAGGCTGCCAGAACCCCAAATGCCCATATGAGGCGATGTTTCGCTTACCCAAATTCGATGGAAACGGGTTAACCCAACAGGCAGGAGCAAGCAGCGAGTACAGGGAAGCCAGCCAGCAAGCGGGCGCCTCACAGGCCTCGTTTCGGCGAGGGGATACTAATCAAATGGAGAGAGTTGCGGCGAGACGAAGCATACCGGCGTACGGATCTGGACGCGTAGCGCCTGCCAGCGAACGAGCCGGTGGTGGTGGCGGCGCCCGTCCCTACCCCGCGCGCCGCCGCCGCCACACTCCCCCTCCCCCGTACGCTTCCCCCCGCGCCCGCGCCACCGGCGCACAAGCGCGAGCCGCGCCGCGCCGCACCCCCCACCTCACCGGCAGCCGCGCTCCAACACGAGCCCCCACGTCCCCCGGCACACGACCTCCCCGCAATGCCAGCGGAAGCAGAAGCAGCAGCAGGCGGAGGTGGCCGCGGGAACGAGCGCGAGCAACTCCACCTCCTCACACACACAGCAAGCAGGCCCGGCGGGCGTCGGGCCGCGGCTCCGGCGGCGGTGGCAGCGATGGGACTCCGGCGAGCGGGCGGCGGCGGTGGATCGGGTGGGATTTGGGGGAAGAATCTTGCGGGAGAAGGGGGAGAGAGAGAGAGAGAGCGCGCGGTGGCCGGTGAGAGTGGAAGTGGAGAGAGTAGGGAGGGTGTCGTGTCCTGGACTGGATTGTCTATAATCTAGTACTCCAGCAAATTAGCATTTTATTATTACTGCATTTTTTTTCTAGAGTTACATAGCCAACATTACCAATATTTTTCATCCTTAAAACACATCAATTTTTTTCAACTGTACACCCTCCATAAAAAAAACAAATATTATATTAGGATGTGACACGCACCAGTACAAGGTTTACTTTTTTTTTTTTTGACGAAGGGTGTACATAGCTTTAGATTTACTCATACTTCTTTCGTACGAAAAAAACCAACCTAGATACGGAGGTGACACTTCAGTACAACGAACGAATCTAGATATAGTGTTATATCCGTGTCTAGGTTGGTTTTTTTTACGGAGGGAGTATGCAAGTTCACTGCTTTCCTCTTGTTAGTACTATTTTCTTTTCGTCGTAATTAGTCTTTGTATTACGAGTTGTTTTCATAGTACTCTTTTCGTTTAAAAGATGAGGCTCTAATTATGAACTTTTATATCTATATTTATAAACAAAAGTTAGATTTTTATAGATAGGGGTTTTAAGTTTGTATTTTGGTCAGCTACGGAGGCGACTGACCCCACATAGTCCATCCATAAACAAACATGTCATTAACAAAATCATATAGTTATATCAATATTTATATCATATAAGAGCAAGTTGAATAGTATAGTCCACTACTAGCTCCAATTTATCTATAGCCGATCTAATAGCCAATTCATACAATAGTTGCTTACTATACTATTAACATATGGTCTCACCTGTCATACACACATTGCGTCTTGGAGTCCGTGCTGCAGCTGGCTATAAATCTGTAGCCCGCTGCTCTTCTCTCTTATCTTTTATCCCATTAAAATATGTTTATAGCTGGCTAATAGTCCGCTATTGTACATGCTCTAAGTATCCGAAATGATGGAGTTAACAAGTTAAACTTGTCAGCCACGTAGCTCGTGAGGTTAGTCAAACGGCCGGGCTAATCACATCATGGGCTTCATGATTATAACATGTATTATCTTTGTTCGTAGATACTCCCTCGGTCTAAAAAAAGATAAACATTAGATTTTCGTGACAATGTTTGACTGTCCGTTTTATATGAAATTTTTTTATAATTAGTATTTTTATTGTTGTTAGATGATAAAACATGATTAATACTTTATGTGTGACTTATTTTTTTAATTTTTTTTTATAATTTTTTTAAATAAGACGGACGGTTGGAGTACAACAAATTATAAATGAGCTTTGGACGGAGGGAGTAGTACCCAAAAATGATTTATACTAATACGTAGTACAACACCGCACAGCTCACACGGTCACCTTTCCAACCCAAAGCCACGAACAAAGGGCGCTCGGGCCCACATGGCATGCACACTACGCAATCCCCCCGTGTTGGGGAGTAGCTCCGGTTCACAGTCAAACGGACACAAGGTCCAAATCTAGGCTCGCTGGACTCGCGGTCGCAGTAATTTACACCTTTACCCCCACTGAGATGTGGGCCCGGAGGAGGGGCGAAATGATGGGAATGCTCCCCTCCCCTCCCCCGGGGACACAACGGCTAGCTCCCGTCCAGGGCTGAGGCTGACATGCGTCAGGCCCCCTGTCACTGTCGGGCTGTGGGCCCGGCCCGGCCCATCACTGTACGACCACGCAGATCGCTTGATTCGCCGCTAATTGGTTTGTCTCAAAGCTACTCCTCTAATGTGATTAGGCGCTTGATTTTTGCTAAGAGAAAAAGTTTAATAGTATAGCCCACTACTAACTCTAAATCATCTATAGCCAATATAATAGTCAATTTATACAATAGTTGCTTACTATACTACTAATATCTGGTCCCATCTGTCATACACACGTTGTGTCTTGGAGTCCGTGTTGTAGCTGGCTACAGATCTGTAGCCCGCTGCTCTTCTCTATCAATGTTTATCTCATTATAATATGTTTATAACTGGCTAATATCCTACTATTGTACCTGCTCTATGAGCAAGTTTAATACTATAGCACACTAATAGCTCCAAATCATCTATAGCCAATGTATATAATAGTTACTTACTATACTACTCTATTATTATCTGGTCCCACCTGTTATACACACGTTGCGTCTTGAAGTCCATGCTACAGCTGGCTATAGATCTGTAGCCCGTTGCTCTTTTCTCTCTTTTTTTATAGCTGGCTTATATCCTGCTGCTATTGTACCTGCTCTAACTGTTGTCTTATTAAAGGCTAACCAGGACGTGATTAGATGTTACTTCAGTAATCACGCTTAATTAATTAACCTGCGCGTAGTGTTTATGTAGGAGTGGTATCAAGAGCTAGTGATAAACAGGTTGGCTGTGATGTTGGTAGCGGTGTTCGCTTGGATTGTCCGTGATGGATGGATGCAGGTCATTTTCGTCAGCTGGCGAGATGATGATGATTATGATGGTTGATGGACGAGGTTGATGTGCGCATGCATGCATTGATGCATAAACGCCTTTCCTTTCCAATTCCTGTGAGGGCCAAGAAACAAAAATGGAGTAGGTAGAAGCATGATCAAGAAAAAGGGCTTGATAGATAGAGCTTCAACTTATCAATTTAACTTCAGGAGTTAGGTTTGGAGTGGAGTTGTGGAGCTGTCTAAATCCAGCTCTACAACTTTTTGTGAGAGAGTTCCACCCAACTACACTCCCAATTTTGGTGGACCTGAAACTGTTGGGCTGAGCTCCAGCTCCAGAAAGAGTGGAGCTAGAACTGGAGCTAGAGCTGTGCCAAACAGGCTCCAAGAATGGCTTCGCTCTACTGCTGATAAACCGTGAGAAAATGAACGAAACAACTTAAAAAAACAATTTTTAGTGACAAAAGAAACTAATGCTGGGAAAATGAAGTATGGTAAACAAGCCTTAAAAATTAACTCTAAGGCTAAGTTTAAAATTCGCATTTGGGTTGCGGATGATAAGCCGAAAAACAAACTCTACTGTTGCTATTGTTATTCATTTCCATTTTGATTTTCTAGCTGAGGCTCAGTTTGAAACGAATTACTGCGTGATTGTTTTTACGGATTGTATATTTAATTATAGAGATAAATTAAATATTTTGATAAATAAACTTAACAGATACTCGGATAGGTATATAACTAAAACGAGTGGCTAATAGAGGAAAGTTTTTTTTTCTAAAAAAGTGTGTTTTTCGAAACGTCGAATAAATAGTCCGTTTCGTCAAATGTGGTAAATCATCCGACACCGACAGAACTGGTTCAAGTGGATTAGTAGTAATTTTTATTGACTTATTTCTCTCTCTCTCTCTCTCTAAGAAAACGTTGTTCTAGAATAATGAGATTAGCTAGAGGTCCCAGGATTGCTTTCCAACTGGTAATCTAATGAGAGAGAGAATAAAGTTTTGCTTCACCCTTTTTTCCATGGTACACAAACCTGTCATGTTTAGTGGCTTTAGGGGAGACTTGAGGGCCCCCTAATTAATTAACCACTTGTTTGTTTACTTACGTGTTAACGTGTCTGCTGTCCCCTGTGCTTTTCTTCGCCGTCTTGATTGACTTCGACCTCCTGCTAGTAATTCCAATTATTTTTAAATCTAGATTTTGTGTTTTTCATGTCTCTTTCTCATACTTGTTTTAGGTAGTACTTCCTCCATTTTAAAATATAAATAATTTTAGATTCAAATTTTACATCACAAATATAAACATTTCTGCATATGATTTCTATCACTTCGATGATTCCAGAGCCACTCAGAGCAAGTTTAATATTATAGCCAACTATTGGCTCCAAATCATGTATAGGCTGCGTTCGGATGAGGAGGTTCCCAACCCCTCTCCCTCATATTCCGCGCGCACGCTTTTCAAATTACTAAACGGTGAGTTTTTGCAAAAAGTTTCTATACAAAAGTTGTTTAAAAAAATCATATTGATTTATTTTTTTAAAAAATAGCTAATACTTAATTAATCACGCCATAATGGACCGCTCCGTTTTCCGTGCTTGGGAGATGGTTCCCAACACCCACCTCCGAACACACCCATAGTCAATTTAATAGCCAATTCATACAATAGATAGATATAAACATATACTATATAATTAATGTTTGGTCTCACATGTCATACACATATGTATCTTGGAGCTCGCGCTGCAGCTGTCTACAAATCTATAGCCCGCTACTCTTATTTTTCCTCTTTTATCTACTTAAAATATATTTATAGCTGGCTTATAGTCTGCTATTGTACCTGCTCTCAGATGCGTCGAAAGAGAGTTTAAGCAGTTTAAAATTCGAAAATTAACACCTAAAGTGACTTAAAATAAATACCTAATATTATTAATTTATTGAACAATCTAGAATTTTTGTTTTCCAAACAACCTAGAATTTTAGAAAAAGAGGCAATAAAATGTTACTACCGTACTAGCACAATCTATCATGCATGTGTCTGTCTGTCTGTCTCTCTCTCTCTCTCTCAGAGAGAGGAGTTGAGTGGATCTCCATGGATGGCTTGCCGACACATCACAGATGGATGAACAAAAATCAGATCCTGTAGCTTTTGGACCTTTTGTCAGTGTCATCACCTTGTAGTGGAAGGAAAGTGAAAGACAAAGGTGACGCCGAATGATTTTGGGTCAACTTAATTGGAGAAACACCTTGGGGCATGTTTAGTTAAAAAAAGCTTTTCCCAAACATCGCATCGAATCTTTCGACACATATATGAAGCATTAAATATAGATAAAAAGAAAAACTAATTGCATAGTTTGCATGTAAATCTTGAGACGAATCTTTTAAGTCTAATTAGGCCATGATTAGCCATAAGTGCTATAATAACCCACATATGCTAATGACGGATTAATTAGGCTCAAAACATTCGTCTCGCGGTTTCCAGGCGAGTTAATCCGAGATGAAAAAACAGGCCCCAAATGGCACAACCGCACAAGGAACAGGGAATAGAGTAGGTATAAACAGTCTTCGCGGAAACGTATTGTAATCGTATCTATGCTACGCTTTTGTGATAGTGGACTTTTGGATATATGTTTTTCCAATATATGTTTAACCATCTATCTTATTTAAAATTTCATATAGACATAAGAAAATAAAATATAAAAAATATCCTTAGAGTATTTTTAATTATAAGCCAAAGTCATAACAAAATAAAAATTATTCATATATTTTTAAATAAATAAATAGATAAATATATGTTCAAACGTCAACAGCGTTATCTATTCAAGACTTTACCAAACCTAATTTCCTAATTTCAGATGAGAAACATGTAAAAAAGAACTGAACAAAACCCAAAAAAGTTGAATCGAATAAAATCCAAATGAACTTTAGTATACCTATCTCAATATTGGTATATGCCCAAACTCAAAAGGAGAGAACCAAAACTAAAACTTTTAATGCCGTACGTGAGCCCAATGGAAAAAAAAGTGATAGTAACAGCAAAATCTCACTTAACAATGTCGTTGATCAGCACTATATATTTTTAAATATTACTTAAAAATCTTTATATTTACCTATTGAAAAAAATGAAAAACAGAATATGTTTCTTTTTTATTTCTAATTTACAGCAGCTGCATTCAGTCATGTCCTACGCTCCTTGAAGAGAGAAAAGTGAATTTAACGGAAAGAAGCTCGAAAAAGAAAGAAAACAGGGGCCACCACACCAGTAATAATCCCTATAATCCCGTCTTCTCCCAATAGAAAGAACCTCGGAAAAAAAATTCTCCCACCGCAAATTTCTCCGTGCGAGAAACCCTCAGCCGCAACTAACCAACAAATTCGCATCCTCTCCGTGTAAAAAAAATAAAAAGTAAAGTAGTGTGTCATCTAAATCCTTAAACTCTCAAAATACATATCCAAGTCCTAGAACTTGTCATAGTGTGTCATTTAGGTCCCAAATCGCCACAACCCCTTCAGGATGCTACGTGGCGCTGATGTGGCATGTCACAGGGATATGATGTGGCATAATTTTGACTGACAAATGGGACCCATTTAAAAATTTTCTTTTTTCTTTTTTTCTTCTCTTGTATTTTCCTTTCTTTTCCTTTCTTTGTGACCCGAGCAGAAGATGGAAAAAAAGAAGAATGAGAAGAAAACGGAAAAGAAAAAGAAAAGAAGAAAAAAAAAAAGACTTGTCACGTCCATGTGACAAGTCACATTAGCGCCATGTAGGATCCAAGAGAGGATGCGTCGGTTTGGGATCTAGATGATACACTTTGACAAATTCTAGGACCTGGATATGCATTTTGAGAGTTTGGGAACCTAGATGACAGACCGCTACAAGTTTAAGGACTGCCCGTGCATTTTACTCAAAAAAAAATCTCGCATCCTCTCCACAAGCGCAACAGCTGAGCAAGAGAAAGAGCCGGGGTGCGACCGCGCGAGTGGATAAGGTCACGCATCCTTATTCACTCGTCCCCCTCCTCTCACTCGTCCCTCTCTCTCCCACTCGGTCCCTCCCTCTAACCCTCTCGTCCCCCGCCCTCGCCCCCGCCCCTCTCGTCTCTCCCTTGCCGGTAGCAGAGGAGGCGGCGGCGATGGCGTCAGTGGCTCCCACCGACCGGATCCGGCGGCGGTGGTGGCATCGGCGGCTCCCGCTACCGAATCCGGCGGAGGCGGTGACACCGGTGTTTCCGGCAGGCGGATCCGGCGGAGGCTTTTCCAGCGGATGGATCCGGCGATTCTCTACCCCCTCCTCCTCACCCTCCGTGCCCAAGCTTCTCCCGCGATGGCGGCGGCGGCATCGGCGCTCCCTCGGGCAGATCCGGCGGAGGTGGTGGCAGCGGCATTTCCGGTGGGCGGATTTAGCGGTCCTCTCCCCCCCTCTCCCTCTGTCCGAAGCTTCTCCCTTGGATCCGGTGGCGGCGGCGACGTCAGTGGCACCCGTGGGTGGATCCGACCGAGAGGATCTGCCCGCTGCCACGCCGCTGTCCCCTCGGCTGGATCCGCCGGTGTTGTTGATTGTGTATGTTGTTTGTATTGTTTTTCTTATGTGATAATGATGTCGTTGTTGTGATTGATTTTGGGGTTTTTATGCGATGATGATGTTGCTCCTGTTCACCCCTCCATCTCCTATAATCATCTCTTGATATTTTGGATGATTTTGCGATGATTCTGATTGGATTGAGATTGAGATTTTGTTTTTGGGTCGGATTATGATGATGTGGGATTTGGAGAGGAGGTGCGCGTGATGTTACAGACGGACGAAAGATCGGTGTGACGAAAGGAAAAATACGAATCTTTTAATTAGTTAAGATATTGCATAGTGCCCGTGCGTTGCAACGGGAAAAACTTCCGTTTCATAGTGTGACACCTCGAGAACCTCAAATCAGTAAAAATCAAGTCTAATTTGATATATTACCAAATTGGTAGAACCGAGTCTAATTTGATGAATTAGCATAGGATTTAGGCTTTAGTCTTAGATTTACATTGCAATGCGGTGGTTTGGCAACAACGGTGGCACCCGATCTAGCTGCATGGGAATTTTTGGATATATTTGTGTGTATATGCTTAGTTTTCCCTATCTTTGATTCTATTTGCGTGTATGCTTCAGTTTTCCCTGTCTCCGATTCTCAGGATGGAAAGTAACGACTGGGATTTTTTTTTGGGGAAAAGTCCATTTTACGCCCTTGAACTCTTATGCTTATCTAAAATACACCCCCAAACTACAAAACCGGGTATAATACACCCTTGAACTGTCCGGTATTGATAGCTCGAGGGTGTATTATACCCGGTTTTATAGTTCGGGGGTGTATTTTAGACAAGCATAAAAGTTCGAGGGTGTAAAATGGATTTTCCCTTTTTTTTTGAGGGGGAGGGGGGACGGACGAAAAATTAGCGTATGGACAAGGTGACGATCGGAAAGATACGAATCTTTTAGTTAGTTATTAAGATTAGTTAAGGTTAAGACTAGAAAAAAAAACATGCGTTGCAACATGTGAATACAATTTAAAAGAATTGGACAAAATTGAAGGATTAGCAATGCATATACGTGTATATATAGGCAATATAGCTATTGCTTATCACAGTCTGCTGTAACCTGGATTTTTCACATTTTGGTTCTTTTAAAAAACTTATTTCGCAAATAGACCCCTAAAAAAAATTATGCTAGAAATGGTCCTTTTTTGTGGCGCCAGAGTGGCTGGCGCCGCCGTCCTTCTGCCGACGTGGTGGGGCGATGCTGAGGTGGCAGGGGAAGCGCGCCAGAGTGGCTAGGGGTGAAAATAGAGCGGATTCGGACGGATAGTGGTCATACCATATCTTAAACCATATTTTTAAGCGGATTCGGAGTGGGTGCGGATAGTGTACGGATGCAGATGTCGGAAATGGTGCGGAGTCGGTGCGGAATCGGTTCAGAAACGGATTAAATTTATCAGATGTTACGTGTGTATGCAATCAATACAACATTGAGTTAGCAATGCAAGTAAAAATAATACAATGTCAATAAACGACCCATTGTAATAATTATGTGCTTAAGTGCTAAACAACATAAATACATGATGTCCATTTTATAAAAATACAGCTACGCAAGTGTGACATGAAATGGTGAAAACCACATAGTAAGAAATCTAGGGTAATTGATGAATTAGGTCATTGGATGGACCAACTTGTGTTCATAATTTCGGATTATCCGGTAAAGGGCCTATCGGACAAAAATGTCGGATAATCCGTCGTATTTCGGAGATACCATATCCTCATCCGCATCCATATCCGCCGGATTTCTAAAAACCCATACCATATCCTTATTTCGGATGGATTCGGAGCAGATTGGATCGGATATTATCTGATCGTTTTCACCCCTAAGAGTGGCTGGCGCCCCCCCCCGAATTTTTTTATTTATTATTATTTTTTTGATATTTTTTTCACGCTTAGGAACACACAAGAACCAACCATAGAAAAAATGAACTCAAATGGACGAAATATGTGACCTGTAGAATTTTTCCTCTCCTCTCCTCTCTAGTGCAGAGGAGAGGATGTGCAACTTTTTTATTTTTATTTTATTTTTTTTTCACACTTGGGAACTCACATGAACGAACCATAAAAATAATAAACTCAAACGGACGAAATATGTGGCATGTAGAATTTTTCAAGGCTATCATTTCATGTAGTTATATTTTGAATTAGATTAAGTAATTTCACCTAGTGGTAGAGTGCATTATGTTTAATATGCTGATCAAAGGGTTTTACTAAAGAAGTTATGGTCTAATTTTGGTGAAGGTGCAAAGTAGGTAAGTGGTATGCTATATTTTCAGACTTCTAGCTATGTGATATATTCCGTTCGAGTTTAATTTTTTTTTTGTAGTTGGTTGTATCGTGATTCTAAGTGTGAAAAAACATCCAAAAAAATAAAACAAAAATAAAAAGTTTGCAACTCTATATAGAGAAACAAGAATAGAGGCGGGGGCGGCGCCAGAGAGGTTGGCGCCGTCCCGTTGGACCACGGCGCCAGCCACTCTGACGCCCCAAAAAGGACTATTTCTGGGATAAGTTTTTTCAGGGGTCTATTTGCGAAATAAATTTTTCAAAATGACCAAAATATAAAAATCCAGCTGCTGTAACTACCGATCCATCACCTAATGAACTACGGAACATGTGGGTATGGTCGGTGAATATTTTTTTTAGACAGGATGCCTAGTAAATTAACGGTCGATGAATATAATTGTAATGAAAAATTAACGTCATTCTAACATGTTAGTTTTGAAGTTATGGTGCATAGTTTTTTCGTGCAGTAGCGTGTGTGTACTTGCATTGCATGGACTAATATGGATCATGTCGTAGAAAATATTGTTATGGCAGTCTATTGATTTCTAGGAGGCATGTAGCAACTTAGTCAATAGCGAGGACTCAAGAGTCAAGACTATACAAGGTAAGAGCTGAAATAGACATGGTAAATTGACAATGTGTGGAAGGGTAACAACTGATTTATTAGTGATGTACGAGCACAAAAATCAAGAAAAAACTATTTTTCCAAAATTGAAAGAGAAGATGTGGAGAAAAAAACATTTCTAACAATCATCAAAGGATAAATTTTAACTCAGCTAATGTTCATCACATGATTTGTGAAGAGCGTGGCTGGCTGCATCCACTAATGTGGGCCGTGATCGGTCAATGTAACCCGCTGGCCCTGGTGGGGATGGTGGAAAAAGGGCCTGCCAGACCAGGGAGAAGCAAGACTCTAGCTTCATGTATTGGAACGGGAGAACACACAACGCGTGCGCGGGGTGTACAAAACCGATATTGTAACGGAGTAGAACCGATATTGTAACGGAGTAGAGAACGTATGGAAATTTTTGAAGAAACATCTTCAATTTTTATAATAGTAGATATTAAGACAAGATATACAATGTACTAGATTTATTTCACCCAAGAACAGTGCAGATCCACCGCTCGGCTATCCTGTATGGTCACTCGGGCTTGTTGGCGATTACGACGTTGTATATCTATGTTGTTGAAGGATTGAAGATTAAAGTTTTGCGAACAAATATTACCATCATATTTAAATATATGACATTGTTGAGTTTATTCGACATTCATTGAGAAATTTTGGCAACTATTTTTCTATATTATAATAATAATTCTAACAAAATTATAATATTTTTCTTTTTTACATTTTATAATTTTTTGTGTTTTTTTATTTCTTCTTTAACTAGAAAAAATGCCCGTGCATTGCAACGGGTGAAGTCTATTTTAATCTTATTATTGTTATATGGTTCAGTTAAAATAAAATTCACTGTGGGAGTTCGTTTATCTCTACTATTATAAAAATTAATCATCTGTGCATGAGTCGGTTTTTAAGTTTATTCGTTTTTGGAAATACAGATCCATGTTTGAGTCGGTTTTTAAGTTCGTTTGCTTTTAGAAATATAGAAGAAATCGTATAAGAAATATCTTTAAAAAAACTCGCCCTCCTGCTAACTTGAGACGATTGGATTCCTAATTGCAGCTCATGATTTTTTTAAAAAAAATATATATCCAAACAAGTTCCCACAATAGATTTCTTGTTAACTAAAATATATAACAATAATAAGATTAAGATAGCTTTTAACACACATATATTTTTTCTAGTATATATATATATATATATATATTTAGAAAATCATGAGCTGTAGTTAGGCGTCTGATCGTCTCAAGTTACTATACGAGTGTTTTTAAACAGAATTCTTATATGATTCCTTCTGTATTACCAAAAGTGAACGATCTTATAAACTGAATCAAATACAGATATGTATTTCCAAAAGCAAACGAACTTAAAAACGGATTCATACACGGATGACGTACCAAAATACCGGCAAAAAACATCTTCAATTTTTATAATAGTAGAGATTTGTAACAACATGTTTAATTATGAAATTAAATAGTTATAATTATATTTATATTGTACAAGGTACCACGCTTGCCGCGAGGCAATTAGCAATCCAAGAGACCATCTTTTAAACAGCCCCAAATTCAGCTGCACAAGCGATGTGGTATAAATGATTCAACGCCAAATGTTGGTAAGGTTGATATTGGAAATAAAGTGAACAAACCCCTTTTATTTTACTACTGTCAACGTTTTGAGCTTACTGTTAAACCCATGTCTTCCTTTTTTTTTTCTTTTACTCCAGTCTGATCCAGAAATACTACAATCACAAGTCTGAATCCATGAACACAAGGAGAGACAACATTGGGCAGTAACACACAATAAGTTATGCCACTCGCTACAGTTAGGTGGCAACTATGTACCGTTCTAGCAACTACGGCAACCGATCTGCAATTTTCTGCAGTTGAACTGAAGAACAAACTCAGCTTTGCAGTGACCACTGACCCCCCTGTTGCGAATGTCCTCCAGCTTACTAAAAATAATGGGCCATGCGAGAGGACTGGGGCGCCTGCCTGCTGTTGCTGCTTGCGCCGATGAAGCCTTGCAGAAGGCTCTGTGCGGCTTTCACTTGATCCGGAATGCCCTGGATCTCCACAATGGACTCGGAAGAACCAGGATGGGCTTCGTGCAACTTCACTCTCGCACCAGAGATCTGGGATCAAGGGGAGATTTTCACGAGGAAAACTATTGGTGGCCATTGGGGCATGGTTATGACTGGGGATAGTGCATAATGTTTCTCTTACGCTATACCAGACGGATCTCAGCTAGATTGACACCACCAACACCAATGACAGACTCCAGTTAACTATTTGGAATCCACAATTCGAAGAGCCACCTGGATACCTGCAAAGAGATCATCACTCAATGATTATGAGGACAAAATTCATGTTTGTGTCCTGTAAAAATTCAGTCTGCGTAAGCCATACCCAGTGAGACCTGACAGTCTTCGGTAATCCTCACGTCCATGGATCTGCTCAGCAGCCTGAAAAGAATGAAATTCAAATCTATTAAGCACTGAAGAGAACAAAAATATACATTCAGATGCATCAGAGAGGCATCAGGTGAACCAGGAAACAAGGAAATAAAAAATGAGAAAAGATCAACACCCAACTAAGAAAACTGGTAAGCAACAGCAGCAGAGAACAGCTGAATAACTGAATCTAGGGTTTGCAACAACATCGTAACAATTGAATAGTGTTACCAATGATAGATATTAGAGTGGGCACAAGACAGAAGGATATATTTGGATCACCATGACATATTCTAGAATATTTTTGTCCTTTTTTCAGACGTCTGAACCATCATGGAAGAAAATAGACATAATGCAACAGTCAAATATATGGTTTCATGTTTCTAATGGAAACATATCAGGCGAGGGCCATTTGCAAAGAAGAGGCAAGCTAACGCATTGGAAATGTACCTCAGTATAATCATAAGCATTGGAATTTCCAGCTCTGGTGATTCCTAATTGTTGCACATTACTATTCCCGGCTCTCGAGAGGCCTAATTGTAGTGTAACCCTATTAGAGTACCTATCAGTAGGTACTTGGTCAAGATAAGAACGGCAGGACATATAATCGGCACCAGGACTAATAGATGAGGGCAGTTCTCCATTAGGCAAGCGAGTAGTTGCTGCATATCTTTCGTATGAAGCAGATGGTGCAACTTTGCTACTTCCACTAGGGTACTCTCTTTTAGAGAAGTACTCTACAGGATACACGGTGTAAGGATCATGAGCAGGGCCGGTCCTGAGATTCTGAAGGCCCAGCGTGAAACTAAAAACGGAGGCCTTTATTATAAACCTTCAAATAATAATTACCATATAATATAAATATCTTTAAATAGCAATCAATATTCGTATTTAAAAAATCATACGCATTATATTAAAATTTTCTTTGAAGATTTGTAGGCGCAGAATTATTGATGATGTCCTGATAATATCAGAATTATTGAAGTGGCTGTATTACTCTTGAGCATCCTCAACACACCTACTTGTTTTTGTTATCTATTGCATACTTTCTCAACAGCATAATATCAAGGAACAGGCTAATACTTAAGAAAATATTAATACTAGATTCGTAAATTACAAGGCTACAGAAGTACCAAATTAGTTGAAACAAATCTAACCAATGTGAAACCAGCAAATCACTGAAGTTTGTACGGTTATAACCTTAAATTATCAATTGATACCTTGTAATTTTGTTATAAACAGATAATTCCACTATGTAATCTCGATCTAGATCTAGATAGGCAGTATAGCGTACTTACTGATGGCGGCTAGAGCCCAGCAGGCAGCAGTGCCGTGGTTGTTCTTCACTTCCGCGACGACAATCGATCGATTCAGCACCAGCACATATATAGCAGTCAGCAGTTGATGCGACAACAGATGTGCTCGTCCAGCATGCCGATCAACCAAGATAAGGCTGATATGCTGCGCTTGCGTGTGGCATCAGCATGGCAGTCGGCAGATGAGATCGATCGGCTGATCGTTATACTCGCGATCTCGCAGTTGCAGGCCGGCGAAATCACGGAGAAACATCGCCTCACGTTGCGCGCTGGAAGATCGCTACTACTCGTTGCACAGATAGGTGGGGGCCCTGGGAATCGGGGGCCCGGAGCGATCGCCCCATTCGACCCCCCTCAGGACCGGGCCTGATCACGAGGCCCATCATTGTCCAACCCTCAATATGATGTATCATTGACAGGTCTTCTATATGGTGGATCATTGGCAGGTCTTCCATATTGTGGATATTGGTCTTCCATATGGTGGATCAATGGCAGGTCTTCCATATGGTGGATCATTAGCAGGCCCTCCATATGGGGGACTATTAGCAGATCGTCCATATAGCATGAATTCCTTGTTAGGCAAGATATCAACAGGAGGACCATCAACAGGGGCAAAAGGTGTCGGATTATTGGAAGAACTTCCATCTCTGAGTGTCCTAGTTCAAAGCCTCGAAGCAATCTCTGTCAGGGCTCCTCTTTCAATAGCTGGAAGCCCAGCAACCTGAAAGCTTGGAACAAATGTAAAAGCACAATGAAATGTTAACAAGTAAAAACTGCAGTTATAAAAGTAATATATGGATCTCTGGTGTAGGTATGGCCAAATAAATTACCTGCACAAGCTCCTCATCAAAAGACAGGTACTTAGGTTTATCTGCTTTTGAGTAGACTCGGATTTCAGCCCCAGTCCGTCTTCTCATTTCAGTAATTACCTTTCCACCTTCCCCAAGAATACAACCAACTTTGTTTGATGGTACAACAAGCCGTGTTGTCAACTGGTGGTTCTCAGCAAGTGTACTTGCTTTACTATGGAGCAAAATAAGCGCCTCAATTGTTGGAGACACTGGATCATCTGGAATCTGGAAAGAATATGTAGGAGGATATAAAATTGTAAAGACTCGTGATAAAAATGGCAAGGCAATGCCAATTGGAATAATCATCTGCATATTACCTCCTGAGATGAAACAACAATTAACCTTTCTTCAGAAGCATTTTTGCCAACTTCTTTAACCTGACCGCAAGCACCTGTCTGCACCTAAAATATTGGATTGGATGCAGGTTCAAATTGAATGAACAGGTTTTATAAAATTTAGAAGCGCGGAAATGCACCATGCCACACACTAACAACTTTTATTCAGGAAACAGGATTTAGTTCTGTATTTATTCCAGAAAAGAATGTCTTCCATGTAATCAGAAAATAAGCTAATGGAATAAATTTAGTTCTTTGACAAAATCCATTCACACTGGAAGGTGGGTCTCCGCCATGATCAAGTGCCACAATATATTGAAAGAAATTAAGGGAGGTAGCAGCGAAGAATCAAGAGAGTGCTTAAGGTGAAAAAAAAAAGGAAAGGAGAAGTGATCCGTACCAGAAATTGATCAGTTCGGAGCAGTTGGCCTTGATGCAGCGGAGTCCCCTACGGACGGGAGGCCTTGATCTTGCCCTCCACTGAGTATGCCTTGTAGCTCACCACGCGCCGTCCCCTCCTCTCTGGGTCACTGAAGATCTGGGGGATCACATGCCACCATCACCGTCACCAACCTTGGCCACTACTATATTCTCCTTCAAAGCAACAGATCAAGTGGTCAACAAGGTATTCACTGCAGCTTCATGAAAATTACAAGCAGAGAAGCAGTAGAACCTGAATTTTATCTGTGGATCCTTCCATACCAGAACAGCACCAAAGAAGCATTCTCTTCACTCTCTTAAATGCTCGCACAACAAAACATGGTCAAAGGAGCTTCCACTAGCATTCAAACTTCATAGATACAATCATTTAATCAGAATATTTGCATTAACCCTTCTTTATAAGACTAGCAAAATGCATTTGCGTTGTTACGGAATTAAAAATCATAACAGCACAATGCAGAGAGGAAATCTATTTTGAATCCTAGAGCTTAATTTTAGAATTAATTTGAGTTTTTTGCTTGCCAAGTTTACGCTCCATTTGTTATTAACTCGCAAGGATGATTATGGTTGAGAGCTCCATGGTCTGTCCGTGATTTCCACTGTTCTATCATACAATTGGTTTGGAGAAGGGATTGACAGTGATCCCACATGTCTTGGAGAAGGGATTGACAGTGATCCCACATGTCAGAATTTTGAGAGTTGGTGGTGGGGTGGTGGCAGATTCACCACTCACCACCACCACTACTCCTTTTAAAGTAGTATAGATTTACAGCTATTATCTGTGGGTAGCCAAAAGATTATAGAGACAAAGAAATCATGCTGTCATCCTTTATTCCATGTTTAAGAATGAGACAGATCATGATACTGAATGTCCCAGGATTAAGCTCAAAACCCATCGAGCACAGGTTGTGAAACATCTTTGGAACGCTTCTTGAGCACAACAGTATTGTTCTAGAATAATAATGTACTCCCCAAAATATAACAACTTCTCTACCAACATTCTCTTCCCAACCAATCACAACCCTCCACCATTCACTTTTCCCACCTACCTCCACTACTCATGCAATCACAACCCTCCACTACTCACTTCTACCTACTTTCTTAATAATCGTGTCCAACTCTAAAACTTCTTATATTCTAGGATAGAGGGAGTATGTGGTGTTATCCATCTCACTCCTTGCTGCCTCACACAGGTAAATAGAAACATCATTCCATCAGATATTTCATGATTAGTACATGTGCATAATAATACGTTGAGATAAGATAATCAGATCGGAAACCATTCTATACAATCCAATCTTGTTCCATAAAAAATATATTGTGATGATCAGTACTGCATTTGGTAAAGAACAAAGCTTCAGACATATCTTTTGTTCAGTTAAAAAACAAGTCAAACTATTCAACACCTAAACAGTACACATAGATGAAATTTAATGAAACCCTATAAATTGTTTTGGATCTAATGTCAAAATTACTGCCTAGACACATTAAGTTTGAAACTCCAGTCACAAATCCCTTTATGATCCGTTAGTAGAGATAACGACAAACTTTTATGTTTTTTCTGGCATCAACAGCATAACATAATTGCTTGTTTACAGTCTAGGAACCACAGTAAAAATAATTCGGAGAGGTGGCATACATACCTCGCTATTTACACATACAGAGAAGATCCCTCCTCTAATAGGACTGTAGGAGAAAAGAATTCCAACACAGAATTTCAAAGCTGCAAAATGCTTCAGCAGCTCAAAGATTCTATAAAGGACTTGTATTTTTCAGGGAGAAACCTATAATATTCTTGATATTTTCCCCCAGACAAAAGATCTATAAACAAGGAAGCAGTGGATGCTTCGAGGGAAAAGTGCTTCTCATCAATCATGGAAAGGTAAGTGCCAGCCCTGGTTATCTCACCTCTCTGCAACAGTTCCCTAACAATGAAATTTAGCATGCCAGAGTCAACAGTACAGCCATTGTCCTCCATTGAAAGAAAGAGTTGATCCAATTCTTCTAGCAACCCCTGTCCTATAATATTTTCAGCCATCAACCTGTACGTCCAATAATTCGGCACTAAACCGTTAGACGAGAAAGCAACAAACAAATCCTTGGCTTCATCATTTCTGCCAACTTTAAGCAATGCATCAATCATAATGTTGAAAGTCCTAGCCTCAAGCTTCAAATCCATCAAACATAGGTTCTGAAACATCTGAAGTGCATCATCAGTGAGTTTGTTTTTGCAAAGTCCATGAAGGATTATGTTGTATGTGCTAAGTTCAATCTGCGTTCCACTTTCGGTAATCCTGACATAGAGTTCTTTTGCAGCAGCAGTTCTTCTGGTTTGAAATAAACCTTGCAGAATTATGTTATACGTAATAATATCAGGACTAACACCACTGCTCTCCATCTCCTTAAAAAGAACTAACGCGTCTTCCATCCTACTAATTTTGCAGTAGCCATTAATCAAAGTGCTATAAGTAACAGTATTAGGTTTCAACCCAACTGAGACCATGCCAGAAAGTAACTTCATTGCTTCATCCATCTTACCTGCCAAGCAATATCCATCGATGAGTGTACTGTATGTAATGATATCAGGCTTCACACCAATACGTACCATCAGGTCAAAGAGTTTTTCAGATTCTATAACCCTCCCTTCTTTGCAATGACTGTCAATTATTGAATTAAAGAAAATAGTGTCCAGACAAATGCCTCGATCCAACATTTCAAGAAATAACTATTATATGTCATGCAATCAGGCATGACACCATTCTTAACCATCGTGGTAAGTACCTCCATGGCTTGTCCATAGCTTGACCCTTGCATAACGCAGCAATAATAGAGCTGTAGGTCACAACATCAGGTAAAATCCCCCGGTCCAGCATTTCATGGTATGTACTGTAAGCTTTGTCTGAATCCCCCTCTTTGAAGAAGCCATTGATGACAGTGGTATACGACACCACATCAGGTGGGCTACCTCCTCCTCGATCATCAGCCATCATGTGCAGCAACTCGAGAGCTTCTTGGCTTCTGTTCTCATCACACAGCCCGTTGAGAAGATTATTGTAGGAGAAGACATTTGGTATGCAACCGAGCTCGGTCATTCTGCGGAGCACTATGTCCATTGCGTCGCTCGTCCTCTTGTCGGCACAGAGGCCCTTGAGCAGAGGAGTGAAGGTGATGGCTTCCACTCTAAATCCCTTCTTAATGACATTGCCCAAGGCCGCGAAACCGAGGTCCAAGCGGCCCGCGCGGCAGCAGCAACCGATGAGAATGCCGTAGGTGCACAAGTCGGGAGTTACCTCGTCGGCGCCAGCTCGGGCCATGCGGTTGTAGCGGGACACGGCGGCCGCGGGGCTGTGACGCGCGACGTCGGCGAGGGCGCGGTTCAAGCCGTAGATCGAGGCGCCCCTGCCACGCCGGAGCAATTCGTCGAACACGTGGCGTGCGTCCTCGGCGCCACTGCCCCCCGCGCGGCCTCCTCGCCCTTGGATCGAGCCGTCCGAGCGAAGGGCGCCAACAGCGCGGGAAGCGGCGCGGCGCGCCATGCCCGCCCTAGCTGACAGGTGCAGCAGCAGCGCCGGCGGAAACCAACGCCGCAACGCAGTTTGTCTTATACGGAGAGGTGGGCGGCACCAGTGGAGGATAGAGGGGAGGGGAAGGAGGAGATGGCAGGGATGGTGTAGGAGATCGGCGACGAGCAGGGCGTGGAGAGAATGAGAGATCGGCCGGCGACGTCGGGGCAGGGAGATCGCGATCGATCTCTTCTGCGCGGCGCTCTTGGGGAAAAAAAAGACAGAAAAAAACTAATGCTATAATAATGATTATATTTATTTTAAAGTTCCATGGGAGTTATAAAAGATAGTTCTGAAAATAAACAATGTCCCTTCTCTCCCACCGTAAGCGACAACAGCTGCGCATTTTCCTACTGCGCGCCGTGAAATAATATGATATGGTTGGATTTAATTTTTATTAAATTAATCATGATTAATAATGCTCTTTGAATATTTTTTAAAATTTTCGGAGCTTAATTTCTAATTTTGATAATATAAACACCTTTTCAACATTTATTTAAATAAAATTCCCAATTTCTCTATGGGCCATTTTCAGTCCATTTACTATCTCAGCCCGCAAATAAATTCTACTTTACCTCCTCCAACTCCTCCTCTGACTACGTTTGTTCGACCCTCCGGCCTTCCCTCGGCCCATCAAGCATGCGCGGCCTGAAGATGGAGGCGTTCTGAGCCGTCTGATCTGATGGACAGCTTGGATCGCCTCCGTGTCGCTGAAGATACGAATGGGGAAAAACCTAACCCTCCCTCACATTTCCTTCTCTCTCCATATCCTATCTCCCAAGCAGCGGCGGCGGCGCCCTCCCATACCACGTGCGATAGCAGCGACATCGTTCCCCGTGAGCGGCGGCGGCGGCGCTCGAGCGGATTCGGCGGCATCGGCAGCTTCCCGCGGGATTGAGATAAGATTTGTGTGCTTTTTATTATTTTTTCTGTTCTTTTTCTCTATTTTTTGGATTGTCTAGTTGGATTTCAATCGGATTTACGGACGAAAATTTAATGTGACGAAAGGAAAATTATGAATATTTTAATTAGTTAAGATAAGATTTAGGCTATCTCTTTTGGTGATGCTCTAAAATAAAAGCATAGTTTAAATTTGCTATAGTCTGCTACATCCTCAGTTTCATATTATATGTCATTTTGATTTTTTTTCGTAATCAAACTTCTTTAAATTTGGCTACATTTATAGAAAAATATAGTAGCATTTTAATAAAAAAACAAACATATTATAAAAATATATTCCATGCTACATTTAATGAAACTAATGTGGTGCTTAAATGTTGCTAATTTTTTTTCTATAAATTTAGTCAAACTCAATAAAATTTGACTAAGAAAAAAGTCAAAACAACTTATAATATGAAACAGAGGGAGTACGAAATAAAAACTACTCCCTCCATCCAAAGAGGTAATAACCTATTACCGAATTAGACATTACATACGACTACAAATCTAGATAGCCTAATCAAATTCGTGAATCCAAATAATATCTAATCTAGTACTAGATTCTTATATTTTGGAAGGAAAGAAGTACTTCATCCGTCCCGTAATATAGCAATATAGTATGGAACGAGATTGTTATATTATGGGGCGGAGAAGTAGTAAAAATGTTATTGCAAGTTTGCAACTGTGCCAAAACCGGTGTGGTGTTGAATGAAACATATGTTAACGTGATAAAATGACATTATTAAACTGTACAAACAGTTTAATAACCGATGTATTGATTATTGGGTAGTTAGTAGTAGTGCATGCTAAATAATGAACGTAAGGGCAAGCTATTGCTCGTTGTGCTCTGTGCTAAGGGGCTCAAATTGTGGTGTAGATGACGGTTCAAGCTAAAGTTTCAGCAGAGGATAATGAGAAGGATATCATCTTAAGATCATAAGATGTAGGATCAATATATACCTACTGCCTAGATACCTTAAGTTTGAAACTCCAGTTACAAACCCCTTTATGATCCGTTAGTAGAGATAACGACAAACTTTTGTGTTTTTTCTGGCATCAACACCAGAAGATAATAGCTTGTTTACAGTCCAGGAACCACAGTCAAAATAATTCGGAGAGGTGACATACATACCTCGCTATTTACACATACAGAGAAGATCCCTCCTCTAATCGGACTGTAGGAGAAAAGAATTCCAACACAGAATTTCAAAGCTGCAAAATGCTTCAGCAGCTCAAAGATTCTATAAAGGACTTGTATTTTTCAGGGAGAAATATATGATATTCTTGATATTTTCCCCCAGACAAAAGATCTATAAACAAGGAAGCAGTGGATGCTTCGAGGGAAAAGTGCTTCTCATCAATCATGGAAAGGTAAGTGCCAGCCCTGGTTATCTCACCTCTCTGCAACAGTTCCCTAACAATGAAATTTAGCATGCCAGAGTCAACAGTACAGCCATTGTCCTCCATTGAAAGAAAGAGTTGATCCAATTCTTCTAGCAACCCCTGTCCTATAATATTTTCAGCCATCAATCTGTACGTCCAATAATTCGGCACTAAACCGTTAGACGAGAAAGCAACAAACAAATCCTTGGCTTCATCATTTCTGCCAACTTTAAGCAATGCATCAATCATAATGTTGAAAGTCCTAGCCTCAAGCTTCAAATCCATCAAACATAGGTTCTGAAACATTCGAAGTGCATCATCAGTGAGTTTGTTTTTGCAAAGTCCATGAAGGATTATGTTGTATGTGCTAAGTTTGTTGGAAATTTGGTCATAATTCGGCATATTTTAATCCAAAATAACAAGATAATAAACATGATATTTACAATAGGATTTGATCCAGTGATAGTGGTGAATGTAATCAACATGAGCATGCTTAACGTTGAATAAGCATCAACAATCACATAATGACACAATGTTGACATTGCGATGAACATTAACAGTAAAACTTCTAATTGAAATAATGTAATAAGGTTATACCCCAAGAATGGTCCTCCGCTGGAGTTTGAGGCAGTATTGCCTCCGTTGGTGTTGACGGGAGTCTCCTTCTCCTTGTCTCCAGTGTTCGACATGTTGGTGAAGATGAAGTAGATGTTGACGAACAGTGAGTAGTCGCGCCTTGCGCTCCCCAAAAACCTGATCGCCCGCCCGTCTGTGCAAACGTCGCAGCAACGCGTGGTTTCGGAGGCCTACTCTCCCAACGCGTGTGCACACACTCGTCGGGATGGGATTACCGTAGCAGCAACAGCTTTTGAAAATGGATGAAAGTGTGTCTTCTTCTTCTCGCGGGAGATCAAATCCATTCTCATTTTATAAGAGGAATGGAAGATGAAGAGTAAGAGTCATGGAATAGGAAGAGGAATGGAGCAACTAATTGTCATCAACTAGCCATGAACCATCCTCCACTACACAACCATCAACCAACAATCAATTAAGAGTAATTGATGTAAGTTACCAATGGAATAGGAAGAGGAATAGAGCAACTAATTGTCATCAACTAGCCATGAACCATCCTCCACTACACAACCATCAACCATCCATCAATTAGGATTAATTGATATAAGTTACCAATTCCTTAATCAAATGGATTAATTCTCAAAACTCTTCATCCCATTGATATCCCATAGAAGAATGAATTCACATGAATTCCTAGCATAATGAGCCTTGGAATTTATTTGATTTAATTGATTTAAATGGATTAATTATCCAATTAAATCTAACAAAGTTCAATCTGCATTCCACTTTCGGTAATCCTGACATAGAGTTCTTTTGCAGCAGCAGTTCTTCTGGTTTGAAATAAACCTTGCAGAATTATGTTATACGTAATAATATCAGGACTAACACCACTGCTCTCCATCTCCTTAAAAAGAACTAACGCGTCTTCCATCCTACTAATTTTGCAGTAGCCATTAATCAAAGTGCTATAAGTAACAGTATTAGGTTTCAACCCAACTGAGACCATGCCAGAAAGTAACTTCATTGCTTCATCCATCTTACCTGCCAAGGGTAATGATATCGGGCTTCACACCAATTCGTACCATCAAGTCAAAGAGTTTTCCAGATTCTATAACCCTCCCTTCTTTGCAATGACTGTCAATTATTGAATTAAAGAAAATAGTGCTAAGACAGATGCCTCGATCCAACATTTCAAGAAATAACTCTTCAGCCTTCTCCCATTTGTCAAAGATACAGAGACTATGAATTAGGGAGTTATAAACAATGCTGTCAGGTCTTAGTCCTTCATCGATCATCTGCTCAAAATAAAGCATAGCATCTTCTACTCTACCTGACTTGCAAAGTACATCTATAACTGTTCCATAGGTCACTGCATTCGGATTCAATCCTTGCTGCCTCATTTTGCTGAATACAAGCATTGCCTCTTCTACTTTCTCTTGTTTAGCGTATGCACATACTAGAATGCTGAAAACATAATGATTAGGGTGGATACCGTTTCGTACCATCAAATCCAAGAGACCATGCATCTCAACAAGGGCTCCTTTGGTAGCATACCCCTGAAGCAGGGTACCATAGGTAGTAATATCAGGCTTTAGGCCCCTCTTGGTCATAGAATCAAAAATCTTTCTTGCTTCCGTGCATCTTCCGTTCTTGCAAAGATAATCCATGAGCGAGTTATAAGTAACAACATCTGGTTCGACACCATCACTGCGCATCTTTTTGAGAAATACAATAGCCTCTTTCGGCTGCCCTGAAGAGCAAAACCCATGCACAATACTATTATATGTCATGCAATCAGGCATGACACCACTCTTAACCATGGTGGTAAGTACCTCCATGGCCTTGTCCACAGTTTGAGCCTTGCATAGCGCAGCAATAATAGAGTTGTAGGTCACAACATTTGGCGAAATCCTCTGGTCAAGCATTTTGTCCAGATCCCCCTCCTTGAAGAAGCCATTGATGACGGTGCTGTACGACACCACATCAGGTGGGCAGTCACCTCCATCATCAGCCATTATGTGCAGTAACTCGAGAGCTTCTTGGCTTCTGTTCTCATCACACAGCCCGTTGAGAAGAATATTGTAGGAGAAGACATCTGGTATGCCACGACGGAGCAATTCGTCGAACACGTGGCGTGCGTCCTCCGCGCCACCGCCACTGCCCCCCGCGCGGCCCCCTCGCCCTTGGATCGAGCCCTCCGAGCGAAGGGCGCCAGCAGCGCGGGAAGCGGCGCGGCGCGCCATGCCCGCCCTAGCTGACAGGTGCAGCAGCAGCCAGTGGAGGGGAAGGAGATGGCAGGGATGGTGTAGGAGATCGGCGACGAGCAGGGTGATCGCGATCGATCTCTTGCGCAGTTGTGTGCGGCGCTCTTGGGAAAAAAAACCAGAAATTTCCGTTCAGAATGGCCCACTTTTATTTTTTTTATTGTACTGAAAAATTACCCTTGCGTTGCAATGGAAAAAAAACTAATGTTATGATAATGATTATATTTATTTTATAGTTTCATGGGAGTTATAAGAGATAGTTATAAAAATAAACAATGCCCCTTCTCTCCCACCGTAAGTGATAGCAGCTGCCATTTCCTCATCACGGACCGTGAAATAATATGATATGGTTAGATTTAATTTTTAATTAAATTAACCATGATTAATAAATCTCTTTTAATTTTTTTTTGAAATTTTGGGAGCTTTATTGCTAATTTTCATAATAAAAACATCATTTCAGCATTTATTTAAATAAAAATCTAAATAACAGTTAGTGATGCTCTAAAATGAAAGCACAGTTTAAATTCTATAGTCTGCTACATCCTTCGTTTCATATTATATGTCACTAGCAAATATGCCCGTGAGTTGCAATGGGTGAACTAAAAATTAAAGATTTGCACTGGTTTTAGGAGTTTGAGGGGACAAATTAAGGGAGCTAAAGCGAAATTATTCTGTGCGGAGCGTACACATGGCCTATGGGGTGGCCCAATAGTGCGGCCGGCCTGGGAACAATTCAGAGGCAACTTAAAGGACCTAAAGTGAACTTATTTCACGCGGAGCGTACATGTGGCCCAATAGTGTGGGCAACCTAGGAGTGGCACCCGGCCCAACGCGGGAGAAGCCGTAGTTGTCCGATCTGATGGACGGTCCTGATTGATCCCGATCTATATAAAAACTCAGCAGCCCAAACCCTAACTCTAAAATCATTTTTCCTCCCCCCTATCTCTCTCAAAGCCACCACTCCCCTTCCCTTCCTCACCGGCGTCGCCGCTCCCCCCCGCGCGCGCGCCCTCACCGGCGGCGCCGCTCCATATCCCCCTCTTCCTCCTGTCTCGCCGGCGCGGCCACGGGGAGGCGGCGACGGGGAGGGCACCCTACTGGTTCCCCTCGACCACTCCCTCCCCCTTTCTCCACCGGCGGCGCTCTCCCTCCCGGCGTGGAGGCGGTGATACATTCTAGTATAATGAATTTGGATAGATGTGTCACATTCACCTAAAATCTCTTATGCTATGTAACGAAGGGAGTATTGCAACTTTGCAAGTTTGTAAATGTGCCAAAACCGGTGTGTTGAATGAAACATATGTTAACGTGCTAAAATGATGTTAACAGTTTAATAATCGGTGAATTGATTTTTGCGTAGTTAGTAGTAGTACATGCTAAATAATGAACGTAAGGGCAAGCTATTGCTCGTGCACACTTGCCATGTGCACTGATATTTTGTTTTTGACATTTTGGTTTTTAGTAATACCCCTTCTTTTTTTTAAAAAAGTCTTTGTTCCTTTATAAAGGAAAGGAACATCGTATCAATATCACACGTTATACTGTCATATCCGTATACAATCGCTTGTGCGCATACCATATAAGATCGCTTGACACGCAGTAACTGATATGTTGAGCTGACCATGGAATCTCGTCAAATTCATACCCAGAACGCAGAAACAAATGAAAAGGTAAATCACATGCACGTAACACAAGTGAATCCAATACAAAACATTATTACACTTACCGAATGGTGTACCCGGACACAATCTTAAAGAAACTAAAATTAACAATAAATCCCTTACCTTACTCATTAATATTCATAGTCACTAGGATTTGAACCTAGTAGATAACGTTATGCACCCACAACTCCTTCACAATAATTCCTTTGGTGCTTCCCCAAATTTGATATCCTTAACTTAAGCCAAGTAATCGAGCGTCTAATATCAAATCTTACCAATAAATTTGTGGAGTATATAATTACCAAGTTTCCCCTTTTCTTCTATCTTTTGGTTCATTTTCACTTCGATTTTCAATGAAATATAACTCATTTGTGCACGACAAAATTACTTTGTTCTACTGCTTAATCGGCGTGGCAGCACCAAGTGCACAAATGAAGGCAGAAGCAGTCTTACCATTCAGTGTTCGATCCTAGCCTGCCCTACACCATATCTTCAAACAAGAACACAGGATTGCATTGACAGACTCGAGCACACATTTTTACTTCACAGTTTAATTTAATGAAACGAGCAACTTCTCCTAAATTACGATAAGTTCTTAGGATACGTTATATATTTGTATTGTTAAATATAAAATAGGGGCTAAAATAAACTACATCAGAGTCTATTTTTACAAATCTGACTAACAACGGACAGTCCTGTATTTCTCCTCTCTTCAGTCTGCAAAAATGGACAGCACTCAGCACCTAGTCTGCTACCAGCCATACTAGAGGCTCAGGAACATGAAGTAGATAAATTGTGGACTAGAAGTCTAGAACATATATAAATTATAAAACATGGAAAAAAATTCCCACTCAACGTGGGCAAGCAAATTAGCATGATATGCATGAAAATAAGGTGCTAACATTCAAAGATAGAAATAAACAAAATTCATTATGTGGTTTGGCCATATGTGTATGCAACAAAGTTCTTCATTTTAAAGAAGGTGCTATAACTGTGTGAATAGAACTATGTTCAAGGCAGCCACCAAAGAGAGTTTGGTGTTTTCCCCAAAATCATATATGATTCATAAAATCTTGTTTGTTTACCAAATTCTGTAATTGCATATATGTCTACTTAAGAAAGCAGGGATGAGACTACAGCCATACCAGCTGGCTCCTGCTGTCCATACGCCGCAAAGGAATTACTCCTAAGAGATACATTGCCCATCAAATAATTCGGAACATAAATATACTTGTCTTGCTTATAAACTTGAAACACCTTCCTAGAGTTAGAAGGGTATAGATATCCAAAAAACTCTGATGGTTCGCAACATAGATAGCAGGGCTACTATTCGGTGGCAGGTTCTCCATTCCCTCGACGTCAAGCTTGTAGAACATGGAAATTGTCAGAGTTGCCCAAATCTTTGCAATGTAGTGCTGAGCTCTCGAAAAAAATTTGCAAATATACTTATTTTTTCAATAATTTATGTTTATATACATGCATGGAGAGGTTTTATAAAAATATACGCATCCCGCGAAACGGAAACGCGGGACAGCGACGGTTCCGCAGATTCAAAATACGGGACCGACGATCCTGCGCGGAACCGTCATGGTCCGGCAGCTCCAAAACGCGGAATCGCGACGGTCCCGCGGTTCCAAAACGCGGAACCGCAGTGGCCAGCGACTCCAGCACTGTGCAGCGCAGTTTATACACTGTTTTAACCCTGTGCAGCACTGTTCACACATTGTTCATGGTCGGTGCCGCGCCTCCATTGTGCGGAACTGACCCGGGAACTGTGTAAAACAGTACCAGAAACAGTGTCAAACAGTATTAAACACAGTGCCATGCAGTAAAAAAATGTTGGCGCCGCGGTTCCGCACACTGGCGCTGCGGGAGCGTACCGGTTCCGCGTTACCGGCAAGCGAGACTGGCTCGGTCCCGCAGCCCCATTCCGCGCGAACGCCTCGGCCGTCCACTCCGCGCCGCCACGCCATACTTTTGTTGCGCTCCCGCATAACCGATCTGCGGATTAGTTATATTTTCGCAAATTCTTCATACTAGTGTATATAAACGTAAATCTTTTTCAAAAAATGGGTATTTTCAAATTTTTTTCCTGAACTCTCCTCCGGTATCGGTCAAATAGGAGCACAAGTGGATGAACCACAACCATGGCGACAAACAAAAAGATTGCTGCAACTGCAGCCACCGCGTAGAAGCAAACCCCTCTGACCCTTGAAATCACATCGATGTCTGGTAACCAAATCAACAACAAAAGTAACCACATAAGAAATGCAATTCTGGAATTCGGTATGAATCCCATGAGTTTGTCCATGTACATGATTTTATTTGCATCCGCACATTACATGTAAACTGTATAGACATAGTTTTTTGTTTTGCATCATACATCTTAGTAAGAAATATCCATTGCTGCTCAAATTCCATGAAACACAAATGCACAATAGCTAGTATTAGCTGCTACAAGTTCTTTAGAAAGTCTTAACAACTGCCTGTTCTCCTCAATTTATACTAAACATTCTATTGACACCTTCAAGGTTGGTGTGGAGCTAACTGTTATAACCAACAATATATCATGGTGGTTAACAAGAATGATGCGCTGGCAATGATTATGTTTGATTTCCACACCTTCAGTTTTAAAATTAGAGATGGCAATTTTGTCACTGCAGGTTCAAATGATTTTTCTCCCCTCCACAATTCCACATTTTGTCAAGCAATTGCCAACAACGTTCCAAATGTAAATGTTCCAGCAAACTACATTAATGGCTATGAGGCCTGCCCAGCGAGACGAACATCACAACACATTTTGCGAGAAAAAAAAATAAAAAAGGGAAGAGAGTGGAGGAGGCTGCAAACCTGAGAGCGCCTGCGGCGAATCCCCCATGGTAGCGACACCACCAGCGGCGAAATCCGATCTCACCACAGTCTCCCTCCGCCGCCAGCTCGCCGCCAAAGCCTGCGGACCAGGGCGGAGCAGCGCGGCCGATACACCCTGATGCGGATGGCACTCCACGCCTCGGCCACGGTCGCCCCCCGCCATCACCACTGCAAAAACGCCAAAATCACAAATCAACCGGATGAGAAGATATCAGCTAGCGGCGGCCTCGAGATGCGTGTGATTACCGTGCGCGGTCGACGACGTGGCAGCGGGGGCAGCGACGTGGGCGATTACGTGGTGGCGACGCCGACGCGGCGGTCAAATGCAAAAGGGTCATCACCACCACCACTGTCGGTGATTACATTTTAAGATAGACGGAGTCTTTTTGCCATTTCTCTGGAGTTCCCATCAGAACTGTGCGCTCTTATTGAAATCCATCCAGTTGAGCCTCTAATTGGATTTGCATTGCCACGATCCTTTTTTATATTCAACTTCAAACCACTACCATTGCTGTGCCTCTCGCCTAATGAACCACTTGATGCCCCATTGCTTGATATAAATGGAGAACAATTGAATGCCTTCTGTGACAGACCAGCATCACTACCAGAAGATATAGTAATATGAGAAACTTCTGATTTTGAAGATAAGCAACAATGACGTGTCTGGTTCGACAAAAGTTTTTTTTTTTCGAGTTCTTGCTCTTTCCATCATTAAATGAAGTTCCCCCCATGACATCTGCTGCATAACAAAGCTTCAAGAATGTCACTAATTAAACTTATACGAGGAACCAACAAGATAATCTGGGTCAGGAAACATGAAATATTAAAAATATCAGGTAGCATTTTATAAATATTTGGTGTCAGGCCAAGTTCAACATCTGTAGTGAGACTTGAATGGCGACCAAACTATATTGAGACAGTGCATAGAAAAGCCAACGAGATCAACTGATCAAACAAAATTGGTGTTTGTTATTACCAGAGTAACTCTGTTGAGAGACTTTAGACGATTTCGGATATGTAGAGCTGGAAACAACAGAAGAATTCTGAAGTATTGAAAGAGCTGCAGCAAAACAAAATAGGCGTCAGACTGCAACTTTAACATACTGGATGTTTAAAACATTTTATTGTGTTAGCGAACACATTGTATTATTAAGAAAAATACCTGATAATAACTCAATAGTATTGATAATGACACCAACAAAAGAAAGCAAGGAGCGTTTCGGGTTCAATTTTCTACTCATATTAAGCAAATGGGTCTGCAAGAAGCAAAATGAATGTAAGAGTTCATATTGCTTTTTCAGGAAGAAAAGAAAATTGTTAAGCAGACATACAAAGTCGCACTGTTTGCACATTTTGCACAGAACAAATCAGGAGAGAAGATAGTACAGAAGAAGGAAATGGGTACTAAACTGAAACAGAACATATAAGGAGCATTACCTTGTTATCATCGCTTAGAAATATGGCATTTTCCAATATTTTCAAACATTTCAAGAGGAGAGCAGCACTTTGCAAAGATGTTCCTTCATTTCGGTCCAAAGCTGAAGTGGATGTATCCTTTATGAGATTCTGATACACAAGGTTTGCCACCAGAAGTATATTGTTAATTTATTTATTCAGTTTATCAGCGTAATATGATTGCATTATTAGTTGGGGAATAAAAAGTACACAGATAGGAACACCAAGCATTTAAATTAATGCGCAATTTACTCCAAACTTGCTTACACATGCAAGAACAGCAAGTATAGCTGGAAAAGTAACATCCAAATGAATAATGTTCACTTGGTGTAGATATGTCAAGTGTTATTATCGTTTCAAGTGTTATTATCGTGGGGGATATAATCATCAGAGGAACTGTAAGATACTAACACCACATGCAGAATAAAAAAGTATTAAAAAACTATTTTTGCAACATAAAACAACATAATTTGTGTTGCAGCCAATTTTCCATGTCCTGATGAAAATAGTTACTACCTCAAGCATTTTCCATGCCCCAAAATATAACAACCTTTGGCTATGTATCTGGACAAGCATTACTTTCATGTGGCTTCAAGCACATTAAAGCTAAAATGGCGAAAAGGAACAAGCCTGCACAATCCATTAGAGTTGAACAAAGGAAATGTAAAATATGCGATGTTAGCGAGATCTCACCTCCAATGTTGAATGAAAATCCACCATAACGTCAAAAATACTATCAAGACCTCCCATCTCCCTTAATGTCTCTTTAAAATTTCCTCCAACTCTGGACACTGTGTCAGAAGTCTCTGTAACAATCAAATATTTGATAAGGGAAAACCTTCCTAGTATGACAATGGCCATAGGTGCTTCTAGTGCAGTCCACTACTCCAATTCAATTCTGCAACACAGATGGAAGTCATCAATCAAAAGCAGGTGAAGAAAAGGGCTAAGCAAACCACCCATGAATATTGCAAATAGGTGCTATGTAACTTATGACAAGTTGACAACTGCTTATTTGGCTCATATAAATAAATATAATGGTCATAAAGGGAAATCATGACCAAGAAATTTGATTAAAACTTACCCTCTACTGAAACAGCAGACAAGCATGCATTTTCCATTGTCAACAAAGCAAGCCACTTTGGACACAGTTCTGGCCTTGTTGTTTTCTTGTCATCTTTGTCGAGCGACTTGATCACTTGACAGCTTAAGAGAATCTCTTCAACTTTTGAAAGGATTTCCTCTGAAATGCAGTCAGAATCCTTATTTGATCCATTAAGCATTTGAACTTTACTGATTCCAAGAAGTTTGGAACCTATCGATGGTGCTTTGGAATCAACAAGATTCACTGGAGGATTTAATAATTTAAGAAGAAAATGGACACCAGATTCTGAATCCAACAAATGATTTTCTTGAACCTGAACAACAAGAAGGGAGATATTGGAGAATAAGCACAAGTGAAGTTATACCATTAAAGAGTACGAGCTGCTAGCAATAATAACTGAAATTTACACCATAAATTAAAGTTCAACTTCAAACAAAATGATGAAATAAAAGCATGGATTTTCTCAAATAATCTTCTTTGTAATCACATGCCAAAATATTCATGGAAAACTGGTGAATACTTATATAACTATACTGTAGAAATAAATAACTTTGTCATGATGTGATTATCTTTATGGACTGTTATATAAAAGAAAACAATCGATATGCGTAAAAAATTGGAATGAAGCATGCACAGAAGCATAAGGATGGGATTGAGAGGTACTCACATCACTTCACAAAATGAATAGAAGAGCAGCTGCACCAATAGTGCAGGGAGGATCATCAATGTTCAAAACCAAAATTGAATCAATAATTTGTTGTACCAATCTATAGGATATAAGAAAAGAGGACACTTGTGAGTAAGAAAACAAAAGGTAACGTACAATAATTTCATTAACGGAACATGTGTTTGTTGAATGGAACGATTTCAGTATCTTTTGTTCAGTTAAAAAACAAGTCAAACTATTCAACACCTAAACAGTACACATTAACGAAATTTAATGAAACCCTATAGATTGATACACACAAATGAATCCTACACAATGTTGGATCTAATGCCAAAACTACTGCCTAGACAAATTAAGTTTGAAACTCCAGTTACAAATTCCTTTATGATCCGTTAGTAGAGATAACGACAAACTTTTGTGTTTTTTCTGGCATCAAAGGCAGAACATAATTGCTTGTTTACCGTCTAGGAACCAGAGTAAAAATAATTCGGAGAGGTGACATACATACCTCGCTATTTACACATAAAGAGAAGATCCCTCCTCTAATACAACTGTAGGAGAAAAGAACTCCAACACAGAATTTCAAAGCTGCAAAAGGCTTCAGCAGCTCAAAGATTCTATAAAGGACTTATATTTTTCAGGGAGAAACCTATGATATTCTTGATATTTTCCCCCAGACAAAAGATCTAAAAACAAGGAAGCAGTGGATGCTTCGAGGGAGAAGTGCTTCTCATCAATCATGAACAGGTAAGTGCCAGCCCTGGTTATATCACCCCTCTGTAACAGTTTCCTAACAATGGAATTTAGCATGCGGGAGTTGGCAGTACAGCCATTCTCCTCCATTGAAAGAAATAGATCATCCAATTCTTCTAGCAACCCCTGCTCTATAAGATTTTCTGCCATTAAACTGTAGGTCCTAACATCTGGCACTAAACCGTTAGCCGAGAGAGCTGCAAACAAATCCTTGGCTTCATCATTTCTGCCAACTTTAAGCAATGCACCAATCATAATGTTAAAAGTCCTAGTCTCCAGCTGTAAATCCGTCAAACATAGGTTCTGAAACATTCGAAGTGCCTCGTCAGTGAGATTGTTTTTGCAAAGCCCATGAAGGATTATGTTGTATGTGCTAAGTTCAAGCTGCGTTCCACTTTCGGTAATCCCGACATAGAGTTCTTTTGCAGCAGCAGTTCTTCTGGTTTGAAATAAACCTTGCAGAATTATATTATACGTAATAATATCAGGACTAACACCACTGCTCTCCATCTCCCTAAAAAGAACTAACGCATCTTCCATCCTGCTAATTTTACAGTAGCCATTAATCAAAGTATTATATGTAACACAATCAGGTTTCATTCCAACTGAGACCATGCTGGCAAGTAACTTCGTTGCTTCATCCATCTTACCTGCCAAGCAATATCCATCGATGAGAGTACTGTACGTAATGATATCGGGCTTCACACCAATACGTACCATCAGGTCAAAGAGTTTTTCAGATTCTATAACCCTCCCTTCTTTGCAATGACTGTCAATTATTGAATTAAAGAAAATAGTGTCCAGACAGATGCCTCGATCCAACATTTCAAGAATTAACTCTTTAGCCTTGTCCCATTTGTCAAAGATACAGAGACTATGAATTAGGGAGTTATAAACAATGTTGCCAGGGCTTAGTCTTTCATCGATCATCTGCTCAAAATAACGCATAGCATCTTCTACTCTGCCTGACTTGCAAAGTATGCCTATAACTGTTCCATAGGTCACTGTATCCGGATTCAATCCTTGCTGCCTCATTTTGCTGAACACAAGCATTGCCTGATCTACTTTCCCTTGTTTAGCGTATGCACATATTAGAATGCTGAAAACATAATGATTAGGGTGGATACCGTTTCGTACCATCAAATCCAAGAGACCATGCATCTCAACAAGGGCTCCTTTGGTAGCATACCCCTGAAGCAGGGTACCATAGGTAGTAATTTCAGGCTTTAGGCCCCTCTTGGTCATAGAATCGAACATCTTTCTAGCTTCCGTGCATCTTCCGTTCTTGCAAAGATAATCCATGAGCGAGTTATAAGTAACAACATCTGGTTCGACACCATCACTGTGCATCTTTTTGAGAAATCCAATAGCCTCTTTCGGCTGCCCTGAAGAGCAATACCCATGCACGATACTATTATACGTCCTGCAATTAGGCATGACACCATTCTTAACCATGCTGGTAAGTACCTCCATGGCTTTGTCCATAGCTTGAGCCTTGCATAACGCAGCAATAATAGAGCTGTAGGTAACAACATTTGGTAAAATCCCCCGGTCCAGCATTTCATGGTATGTACCGTAAGCTTTGTCCAGATCCCCCTCCTTGAAGAAGCCATTGATGACAGTGGTATACGACACCACATCAGGTGGGCAGTCACCTCCATCATCAGGCATCATTTGGAGCAGCTCGAGAGCTTCTTGGCTTCTGTTCTCATCACACAGCCCCTTGAGAAGAATATTGTAGGAGAAGACATTTGGTATGCAGCCAAGCTGGGTCATTCTGCGGAGCACTATGTCCATTGCGTCGCTCGTCCTCTTGTCAGCACAGAGGCCCTTGAGCAGAGGAGTGAAGGCGATGGCGTCCACTCTAAATCCCTTCTTAATGACATTGCCCAAGGCCGCGAAACCGAGGTCCAAGCGGCCCGCGCAGCAGCAGGAACCGATGAGAATGCCGTAGGTGCACAAGTTGGGAGTTACCTCGTCGGCGCCGGCTCGGGCCATGCGGTTGTAGCGGGACACGGCGGCCGCGGGGCTGTGACGCGCGACGTCGGCGAGGGCGCAGTTCAAGCCGTAGATCGAGGCGCCCCTGCCACGCCGGAGCAATTCGTCGAACACGTGGCGTGCGTCCTCGGCGCCACTGCCCCCCGTGCGGCCCCCTCGCCCTTGGGTCGAGCCCTCCGAGCGAAGGGCGCCAACAGCGCCGGCGCGGACGCGGGAAGCGGCGCGGCGCGCCATGCCCGCCCGCCCTAGCGGACTGGTGCAGCAGCAGCAGCGCCGGCGGAAACCAACGCGACGCAGCTGATACGGAGAGGTGGGCGGCAGCAGTGGAGGATAGAGGGGAGGGGAAGGGGGAGGTCGGCGCCGTGCTATTTGGCGCTGAAGTATACGATTTTGCGCTCAACAAAAAGATTATTTTTAAATAAGTTTTGGTCACGGTTAATTTATAAAATTAATTTTTGGAAAGTGTCAAATTGTCAAAAATTTGTGTGATAAAAGGGTGGCCGCAGTTTGCAAGCGCGTCTAGGTCTAGACGCTGTTATAAACAACGTCCATCCTGTTTTGATAAATCCTCCAAACAAATTGCTAATAATTTAATTTTAAAAATATTAATTATTATTAATATAAAAATTCGGCGAAACATGTGTCATGTAAATTGGATATATAGATCTTTATTTGAGTCAGATTTTAAATCCGTTTGCTTTTGGAAATACGGAAGGAGTCGTATAAGGTATCTCTTTAAAAATTTTACATGCTAACTTGATCGAGATATCTGTTCTGCGCGCGTGGAAGAGAAAAAAAACATAAATTTTTTGCGGTAGTTTAATAGAGGGATCCACCTTTAGTTTTTTAGTTTTTTATTGAATTTAGGCTCTCTCTTAGATGGAGGAGTATTTCCACTTCCTATTTTCAGTTTAGGAAAAAAAATAAATTTTAGGGATAGATTATTGCTAACATATTAGTGATGCTCTAAAATCAAAGCACGGTTTAAATTTGTTATAGTCTACTACTTCCTCCATTTCATATTATAAGTCGTTTTGATTTTTTTTAGTCTAACTTATTTAAATTTGACTACGTTTATAGAAAAATATAGCAGCATTTTTAACACAGAACAAATATATTATCAAAATATATTCCATGCTAAATTTAATGAAACTAGTGTGGTGCTTAAATGTTGCTAATTTTTTTCTATAAACTTAGTTAAACTCGATAAAATTTGACTAATATAAAAATCAAAGCGATTTATAAGAAAAAAAAAGTCAAAACTACTCCCTCCATCCCGAGAGGTAATAACCTATTACCGAATTATACATTACATACAACTATAAATCTAGACAACCTAATCGAATTCGTGAATCTAGATAATATCTAATCCAATACTATATTCTTATATTTTGGAAGAAAAGAAGTGCTCCCTCCATCTCATAATATAGCAACTTAGTACCAGACGAGACATACCAATTTGTTATATTATGGGATGGAGAAGTAGGAAAGAATTTATTGCAAGTTTGCAACTGTGCCAAAACCGGTGTGTTGAATGAAACATATATTAACGTGATAAAATGGCGTTATTAAACCGGTGTATTGATTCTTGGGTAGTTAGTAGTAGTTCATGCTAAATAATGAACGTAAGGGCAAGCTATTGCTCGTTGTGCTCTGTGCAAATTGGGCTCAAATTGTGGTGAAGATGACGGTTCAAGCTAAAGTTTCAGCAGAGGGTAATGTGAAGGAGATTATCTTAAGATCATAAAATGTAGCATCAATATATACCTGCGAAAGATCTGAGAAAAAAATTAGATGTGTAGGAGTAATGGTAGTTAAGAACCCTTCACTTGACATGTGATGGAAGCAAAACCAGGAAGAAGAAAGGGAATGAAAGAGAGCTTAACACGCTGGTAGGTTTCTTACTTTCTATGGTTAAACAAATTGAGTTACATAACGTGGAGAACTAGAACACTGGAAGAGGTTGGAAAGTCCCCCCCCCCCCCCCCACCGTCGCTCTCGCACGGGCGGCTTGGGGGGCGAAAAAACCCTAGCTGCCCACTCCCCACTTCTTCTCCCCCACCTCGCCGCCGCCGGAGCTCGCCGGCGGCGAAGCCGGCAGCGAGCAAGGAAGGCAGCGGCGAGGCCCTTTTTTCTTGGCGTCTTCCTCCTCGACGCGATGAGGATGGGGCAAACGACGAAGCCCTCACTGCGGTCGGAGGTGGTGACGCCGTGGCGGTGTGGGGAGGCGGCGGATCCGGCGCCCCCAAGGCCGGATCCGGCCATCCCGCGCCTGGATCTGGCGTGGCGGCGGCACGAGGCGGCTAGGGACGGCGGTGGCGGCTCAGCAAGGTGCGCGGTGGCGGCTCGGCAGCGGGCGGGCGAGGTGCGCGGCAATGGCATGGGGCTGCCTCGGGCGCGGAGGCGGAGCGTGGCGGCGTGCGGTCGTGTGCGCCGGTGACGTGCAGCCGGCCCGGGCGGCAGCGGCGGCGGCTCAGTGGCATGCTCGGCCCTTGGAGCTGGCGGTTGTGCTCGCTGGCGCCGGCAACAGCGCGACGGCCGTGGCTCGCTGGTGCCAGCGCGAGCTGTCCCATGGCGCGGCCAGGCCTCGGTAGCCGGGCGGCCGTCGTGGTGCCCTTAGCGGCCAGCTGGGCGGCGCGACGCAGCCAGGAGGGGCGCGGAGACCAGGCAAAGGGGGTGCAGGTGGGTGGCGCCGGAGCCGGAGCGACAGCGTATCCGGCATTGGCGCAGGCCCAGATGGTAGTGCAAAGGGAGCTGGAGTCGATGGGTTGTCTTCCTCGTTGCCGGTCGGCACCCTCGCCCTTCCTAGAGCTCATCCCCTTCTTTTGCGGGGAGTTTCTAGGTTGGATTGAGACAGCAGCTCGCCAGCGGGGGAAGCTCAGGCTGCCGAAGCAATGTCACCCAGTCCCGGGTTCTCCTTTGGCCAAAACTGGCAAGGCGGCCGGCGGGTGGTGGAACGGAGGGGTCCTGGGCCAGCTCTCAGGGATGGTGGTTCGATGGAGTCGGCCGACGAAGGGGCGTCGGTGCGGTGCGGTGGAAGCTACGTGCTACCTTTTGTCTGTGTGGTGGTTCTGAGTGGTGGACGGTGATCTGCGATCAAGGCTATAGGGTCCTAGGCGGAAGCCTAGTCCGGTGGTTCACCGGACCGGCAGCGGCTACGCCTTCGGGCGTCGTAACCTCCTTGGGGCGCTGTCAAGGGTTACCCTCTCCCCTTCTTGATGAGTTTCTCTGGGTGAAAACCACATCTTTTTAGATGGACGATGGCAGCATCCTACATGTCGTGACCACCTTGGTGGCATCGTTTTCGAAGTCTCATCTATGTGTTGCTGCCGTAGGCCTAGCGGCGTTTGGTCACACTTAGTGGCGGTCGTTTGGTGCTAGGCTTCACCCTCAGTGGTTTGTGCTTGGGGGTAGTGTATGGTGTGTGGTCATGCACCTTGGTGCATTGTGGTGTTTTTTCTTGTAACTTTTACTCCTTAATACATTCGGATGGCCTTGTCGATGACATGGGATCAGGAGTATCATGACTAGAGGTTTGAGGCAGACACAATCGCCCACGTGGCCTGGCACCCTCGGGGGACGTCGGGCCCGAGGGTGATGTGTTCGCCCTCCTCTTAGTCCCCCCGAGGGGGTCGGACCGCACCCGCCTCGGCCCCGAGGGCCGAGGCGCCCCGACCCCTCGTGGGTTTTTGCTCCGCGTGTATGGGTTAGGTGAGCACAGCGGGGCTCACCTAACCACATTTATTGCGGTTTGGCTGAGCGTGTCACGCCGCATGTAACGAAGTGCAGTGCACTCGTTTATCCGGTCTGTGACCAGTCACAGACCGGTCAGATCGCGGGTTAGGTGGCGACAGGCGATCTGACGCACGCCTCGCCCCATCCCGTCAGGACGAGGGCTTCTAGGCGCTCGTCCCCAGCTGGAGCTAGCGTGTTACCTCCTAGAGATGGCACGTTAGTCCTGGTTAGATATATGCCAGGCTTCATCCTAACCATTACAGGCAAGATGTTGTGTGAAGAAGGGCCAACATGTAGATTGCTAAACTGACGCGTGGTGGACAGGAATGAGCAATTTGTGACCAGTCTGACACTGGTCATGTCGTCAGCAGACAGCCATAATCCCACGTCGCACCTGCTTTCGGCGGAAGTGGAGGTAGGTATGGGCCGTCCTATCAGAAGGTCATTCGGACGGCAACTATACAAATCTCCGTCCATTTATGAAAAGGTAGGGTAAGTCCCCACAGAAAGGAGGGAGATGGTGCATGTGGTATCCCCTTAAGATATAAAAGGAGGACCTTGCCCACTTAGAGGGGGGGACTGGACTGGACTTTTCCAGATTCGGAACCCAGAACAAGGGAGAGGCTGGCTCATACTTTGTAGCTCCTTCATACACAGATCCCCCCAAAACACAGGAGTAGGGTATTACGCTTCTCAGCGGCCCGAACCTGTATACATCGCCCGTGTCTTATGCTCTTTCGACGGTCGCGAACCTTCCACATACAGAGAGCTTAGAATTTCACCCTGAGTCCCCGGCCGAACCGGCAAAGGGGGGCCTGCGCGGTCTCCCGGTGAGGAGCCCCACGCTCCGTCATCTGGCGCGCCAGGTAGGGGACTCAGTGTGTGTTTTTCTGAGCTCTCGTACTCTTCCGTGTGCGCCAAGCTTTTCCTGTTCAGCCTGATGGCCGAGCAAGCAAAGGCGCACGACCTCTCTCCGAGTGTGAGTGGCGACGACGGGGAGCCGAACCCACGCCGTCGAGCTCGTACTCCACCGCTCCCTCCACGCCAAAGTCCTAAGCGGGGGGAGGCGCTCGAGAGGGTCGAAAGATCCGCGACTTCACCGATCGCGGGCGATGGAGAAGAACGGCGAGATGGGGAGCGTCGCCTCCTCGTCTACGGCGACGGCAGCACGCCCCAGGGCGCGCTCCAAGCTGCGGGCGCGCTCTTACGTCACCCGCCTGTCGTCCCTGACCCGGAGTCTCCAGCCCAACGATGGCTGGACGACGTGGCCAAATTAGTCATGACGGTACGGCAGCGCCTAGATGCTGGTGGGCGGTCCTCCGCCACCAAGGCCTCTGGTGCTGCTACCACCGGCTCCGCGTCGTCAAGACGGAGGGCACGACGAGCGGCAGCCGCTGTTCGCCATTCGGCCGCCACTCCTTCGTCGACTCCTTCGACCCAGAAAGATCTGCGTGGGGGGCCGGACGCCCGCACCAGCATCGAGCGCCGGCGTAATGACCGAAGTGCTGCCCACGCAACGGAGGGCGCTTCCTCGTCCAGAGTGTCACCTCAACACGGACGCGGGAATCAGCCCTCCGTGCCCCCGGTTGGTGGTGTCGGCTGTAGAGCCTTTGTGGCGAGTCTTCGGAATGTCCGTTGGCCCCCAAGGTTCCGGCCCACCATCGCCGAAAAATATGATGGCAGCGTCAACCCCGCCGAGTGGCTAGCGAACCCGGTGGTCGTTCCCAAGGCGAACGGCAAGCTTCGGATGTGCATCGACTACACCGACCTTAACAAGGCATGTCCTAAGGATCCTTACCCCCTGCCTCGCATAGATCAGATTGTCGACTCCACTGCGGGGTGCGACCTTTTGTGTTTTCTAGATGCATACTCTGGTTACCATCAGATTCGCATGGCTAGGGAGGATGAGGAAAAAACTGCGTTCATTACCCCCATAGGAACCTATTGTTATACGACAATGCCCTTCGGGTTAAAGAATGCAGGTCCTACTTTTCAACGTACTACTCGAATTTCTTTGGGTAGCCAATTAGGACGTAATATTGAAGCTTATGTCGATGACTTGGTTGTAAAGACGCGCAACCAGGAAACGTTACTCATAGATCTAGCGGAAACTTTTGAGAGTCTCCGCTCCGCCCGCATAAAATTAAACCCCGATAAGTGTGTGTTCGGTGTACCTGCGGGCAAGCTTCTCGGGTTCTTGGTCTCTGCCCGGGGCATTGAGGCCAACCCCGAGAAGATACGGGCTATAGAGCGGATGCGCCCCCCCAGCAAACTTAGGGATGTGCAATACGTCACCGGTTGCATGGCCGCCCTAAGTCGGTTCATATCGAGGCTGGGAGAGAAGGCGTTACCCTTATTTAAGCTTCTCAAACGCTCCGGACCGTTTACCTGGACGAAGGAAGCTGAAAATGCCCTCACCCAGTTGAAGGCGTATCTAAGCTCTCCCCCAGTTCTGGTCGCCCCGGAGCCAGACGAGCCCTTGCTACTCTACTTAGCGGCGACCCCGCAAGTAGTTAGTGCGGCATTGGTTGTGGAGCGCGATGAGGACAATTCTCATTTCGCGCTTCCCCACCCTGTGCCGACTTGGCCCGGGAGAGAGCAGGGAGGAGAGGCCCCCGAGCCGAACGGTGGCCCGAGGCCCCCGACGACCGGAGTTGGCCCTCTGCCCGCTTGTCAGACGGTGCTAGGAGCCCCCGACCCCCAGGAAGGCCCTGAGGCCACTGTGGGAAGGCCGCACCTATCGCCCTTTGACCCCGAGGCTAACCCTGTGCTGACTCGACCCGGGAAAGAGCAGGGAGAAGAGGCCCCCGAGCCGAACGGAGGCCTAAGGCCCCTGACGACCGGAGTTGGCCCTTTGCCCGCTTGTCCGACGACGCCAGGAGCCCCTGACCCCCAGGACGGCCCCAAAGCCACTGTGGGAAGGCCGCCCCTGTTATCCTCCGACCCCGAGGTCATCAGCACAGAAGACAAGTGCGCCCCGCGAGGCTGCTTGGACGAAGAGTGCCCCAGGGATGCGGCCCCTAGCGAAGAGGATCGGCCCCACCGAAAGGTGCAGCGGCCCGTCTACTTTGTTAGTGAGGCCCTCCGGGACGCCAAAACCCGATACCCTCAGGCCCAGAAGATGCTTTACGCTATTCTGATGGCCTCGAGGAAACTGCGCCATTATTTCCAGGCGCATCGGGTCACTGTGGTTACGTCTTACCCCCTCGGTCAAATCTTGCATAATCGAGACGGTACAGGACGGGTGGTGAAATGGGCAATCGAACTTTCTGAGTTCGATTTGCACTTTGAACCACGCCACGCTATCAAGAGCCAGGCTCTCGCCGATTTTGTGGCAGAGTGGACCCCGGCTCCCGAGCCCGTCTCAATCCCCGAGGCCAGCACGGACCCCTCGCAGCTGCCTCACACCGCCCACTGGGTAATGCAGTTCGACGGCTCCCTGTCTCTTCAGGGCGCCGGTGCGGGGGTCACGTTGACCTCTCCGAGCGGAGACGTCCTCAGATACTTGGTCCGCCTCGACTTTCGAGCGACCAACAATATGGCAGAGTACGAGGGACTCCTTGCCGGACTCAGAGTGGCAGCTGGACTGGGGATCCGCCGCCTCCTGGTGTTAGGCGACTCCCAGCTGGTCGTTAACCAAGTCTGTAAGGAGTACCGGTGCTCTGACCCGCAGATGGACGCCTACGTGCGCCAAGTACGGCGTATGGAGCGCCATTTTGACGGGATTGAGCTTCGGCATGTGCCCAGACGGGATAACATGATTGCCGACGAACTCTCACGGCTCGCGTCCACGCGAGCCCAGACCCCACCGGGCGCCTTTGAAGAAAGGCTTGCCCAGCCGTCGGCGCGACCCGACCCCTTAGGGGAGACGGACGCGCCTGACCGGCCCCCGAGGCCCGTTGAAGTCCAGGCCTCGGGACCCGAGGGGAGCGCTCCCAGCTCCCTTAGATTGATTGCTTGGATTGCCGAGATCCAAGCATACCTCACAGATAAGACTTTACCCGAGGACCGCGAAGGGAGTGAACGCGTCCATCGCATCTCCAAACGCTACGTGCTGGTAGAAGGGACCCTCTATCGGCGCGCGGCTAATGGAATCCTCCTGAAGTGCATTCCTCGGGAACAAGGCGTTGTGCTTCTTGCCGATATCCATGAAGGCGAATGCGGAGCCCACTCCGCCTCGCGCACCTTGGTTGGTAAAGCTTTTCGCCAGGGTTTCTATTGGCCGACAGCTCTCAATGATGCGGTCGACCTGGTCCGGCGATGTAGAGCGTGTCAATTCCACGCCAAGCAAATCCATCAGCCGGCCCAGGCCCTGCAGACCATACCACTTTCGTGGCCATTTGCTGTCTGGGGGCTCGATATCCTGGGACCGTTTAGGCGGGCCCCGGGCGGGTTTGAGTATCTGTATGTCGCGATCGACAAGTTCACTAAGTGGCCCGAGGCTTATCCGGTCGTCAAGATCGATAAGCACTCCGCACTTAAATTCATTAAGGGCATCACGGCCCGGTTTGGAGTGCCTAACCGTATTATTACGGATAATGGCACCCAATTCACTAGTGAACTCTTCGGCGACTACTGCGAAGACATGGGCATCAAGCTCTGCTTCGCCTCACCTGCCCACCCCAGAAGCAATGGCCAAGTGGAGCGCGCCAATTCAGAAATCCTCAAAGGCCTTAAAACCAAGACCTTCAACATACTCAAGAAGCACGGCGATTCATGGATCGAGGAGTTGCCAGCGGTGCTCTGGGCAAACCGAACTACACCAAGCCGAGCAACCGGGGAAACGCCTTTCTTCCTCGTCTACGGCGCGGAAGCGGTTCTCCCATCCGAGCTCACCCTGAGGTCTCCTCGGGCCACCATGTACTGCGAGGCTGATCAAGATCAGCTTCGCAGAGATGACCTCGACTACTTGGAAGAGCGAAGGCGACGCGCGGCCCTCAGAGCCGCGCGCTACCAGCAGAGCCTGCGGCGCTACCATCAGCGTCACGTCCGGGCCCGATCACTCTGCGTCGACGACCTCGTCCTACGCCGCGTCCAAACGCGTGCTGGATTGAGCAAGCTCTCACCAATGTGGGAGGGTCCGTATCGAGTGGTCGGCGTCCCCCGGCCGGGCTCCATACGGCTGGCCACGGGCGACGGCATTGAGCTGCCTAACCCGTGGAACATCGAACACCTTCGTCGCTTCTACCCCTGAGGGGGGGGTCGGGTGTCAGGTTTCGGGCTCGGGCCAACCCCGCACCCCCTCGGGCGTGCAGGGTTGGCCGGGGGCTGCCACACATGCACATTCTTATTTCTCTTATTTCAGTATTTCAATAAAAGCAGTTTCAATTTCCTAAAGGCTGTATCTGTGTTTTTTTTTCCTTTTGAAGAATCTTGACTTGAAATAGGTCACTCGTGCTCAATCCTGCCCTCGGGGGCTCGGGTCGGCTAAAATCGCCAAACGGGGCCCAGAACCGAGCCGTGCCCCGGGGCGTGGTGAACTCCGGGGGGGAATCGGCAAAAACCCACAATCGGGTCACCCATAACCCTCGGTCACCACGTTCCCGGCCTGGCCAGTCTCGACATGTGGATCTCCCCAGGCACTAGCCCCGACCCACGCCTTTTGAGGACTGGGACCTGGGCACGAGCCCTTAATCAAGCTAAGACGCAAAAGGACCACGTCACAGATCATCCTCATCTCATACACACAGCAAGATGAAATTGACACAAAAATTTCTTCATTTTTGATTACAGATTAAGTTGATCTATACAAAAAAGAGGCCCGAAGGCCTTAGAAGAAGGAAAAGAAGAAAAAACTGAAGAATGGCGGGGGCTTGGGGGATCAATCCGATACGCCCGGGTCGCCGGCCTCATCGTCACTGTCGTCTGCACCACCGGCATTGTCCTCCTCGTCGGAGTTGGGGGCGAACGCGAGCCGAGGGGCTGAGCCCTCGAAGCTGTGGACGATATGGTCGGCGGCATCCCGGACCTGCGCGCGCGCTGTCCTCGGTCCCAGGAGGGAACTCATCCAGCGCCATCCATGGAGAAATTGGGGTCCCTGGCCTGGTAACTCGCCAGTACGAGCTCCACCGCTCCTTGGGCGAGGTCCCTCGAGGATGACTTAATTGTCTTCTCGAGCTCCTCGGGGAGCCGTTGGAGAGCCCCGGCCATCTTCGAGAGGCGCTGGGCGAGGCCTCCATGGTTGGCGGCGTACTTTACGGTCCGCCCTCTCCAGAGGCCCACCTGCCGACCGGCGCGATCTAGGCGGGAGACGGCGTCCCAAAGCATGCCGGGCCCTACCTCGCCTGCCAAGCGGAGGGCCTCGACCTCCCCGGCGGACGAGTTTAGCGTGCCCTGCAGATCGGCGATGGTATGTTCGGCAGCAGCGAGGCGGGCGGCTAAGTCGTTTTCGCCCGCAGCCGCCCCGCCGCTGCGCGCCCTCGCGTCCAGCTCCTTCTCCCGCGCCTCGAGGTCAGCGGCCCGCTGGTTTAGTGCGGTCCTCTCGGCGCGGACACATTCCAGAGTGCGGCGCGCCTGCTCCTCCTGCGCTGCCTCGCGGAGGGACAGGCTGTCCGCCAGCCGTTGCGCCGCGGCCTCGGCCTCCTCGAGAGCTCGCTCCCGCTCGGTGAGCGCGTCCTCGTGGAGGCGGAGTGCGGACTCCTCTTCGGCACAGGCGGACTCGTGCGCCGCCAGTGTTGCCTCCCGGATAGTGACGGCGGCCTCGCGGTCCGCCAGATCCCTCTCCACGACGCAGGCGCGCTCTTCCAGCGCCATGGCGCGCGCCTCAAGGGTCTCTTCGCGCCGTCGGGACGCCGCTTCGGTCTCCCCCGCCCGCTGTTCTCGGGCAGCGGCAACGTCAAGCACCCCCTGGGCGGCGTCGAGCTTTTTCCCTAGCTCCGCCTCCCAGCTCCCGTATTGAAGGCGGAGGGTGTCCTGCGCCTCGTTCATCACGCTGGTGGCAATGAGGGCAGCCCCCCGCTCCTCCTCCACTTCCTTGGCGATTTCCGCCAACACCTTCTTACGGGCTTCAAGCTCCGAGACATGCCGGCGGTGTGCCTTGCGGCCCACCTCCACCATGGCCTCCACTGAGCGCCGCCCCTCCTCGACACGCGCCCACGCGGCGTCGAGCTCCGCCCACTCTGCTTGCAGGGCCTCCACCTGGGCACTAAGCCCGTCCAACACCGCGATGTTTGCGGCGGCCAAGGCCTGCAGAAGGGGCTCTGCGCTCAGCGGGGCGATAGAAGGCGTGGGGAAGAGCCGCCTTGGAGAGGATGCCACGCGGCTCGGGCCGCCGATGGAAGTGCCGGACTCGGGGATGTCCCTCAGACCTGGTTGGTCCTGGGCGTCGCCTGAGGGAGTGGGCCCAAGCGACGCGCCCGCAGCCTCGTCGCCAGCTGCCCCGGAAGTTGTCGCCTGAGCGTCGCCCGAGGAAGCGGGCTCAAGCGACGCGCCCGCGACCTCATCGCGAGCTGCCTCGGAAGTCGCCATTGCCTCGTCCTGGCGAAATCCGGCTTTCTCCCGAGCGGCTTCCTCGGCCTGGTGGGCTCGGGCGGCCTCCTCCCGAGCGGCTTCCTCGGCCTGGCGGGCCCGGGCGGCCTCCTCCCGAGCGGTTTCCTCGCCCTGGCGAGCCCGGGCGGCCTCCTGGGCGGCCTCCTCGGCTTCCCGTAGGCGATCCGCGGCCTCTCGCCGGTCAGATTCCCGCCTCCGGGCCTCTGCGGCCGCCGGATCCTCGGCCTCAGACTGGCCGGACTTGGAATGGCGGGAGGGACGCGACGGGATCTCGCTGAAACAGAAGAAAAGACCAGAAGACGAACAAGATGGGTGAGTGAAAACTCGCGTTGAGAGAATGAATACAGCCACGATGGGTGAGAGACGAACCTGCGAGGGGGTCGGTTAAACGACCACTTTGGAGGGGAAATAAGGTTTCCCCGAGATGGTTCTGTCTCCCCCATCTTGCGGAGCCGCTTCTTCTTGCGCTCCCCCTCGGGCTGCGATGTCGGCGCGGCCCCCTCCGGGCGCCTGCTGTTGGCACGCACCGCCCCGCCCCCTCGGGGAGGAGATGGGGGAGGTGTTCCTCCCTGCTTCCTCTTCCCCCGGGCGTCGGCAGGGCGGCTGCTCCTCGGGCCTCCGTCGCGAGACCCAGAAGCACGACCCCCTCCCGGGGTAGATTGATCCCCCCTACGGCTCCCGCCTGCGCCGTCGTGGCCCTTTGGAGCTCACTCCTCTGAGGCCCCGACCGCCGTCATAATGGTCAGGATGGAGGCGCGGTCTGGATCGCTGCAGAGAGGGAGGATTCCTTGGGGAATGAGGGACGCCTCCATGGAGTTGAGATTCAGCACCCGTTGGACCACTATCTTGAAATCCTCAGGAGCCCAGTCCCATCTGACTCCCTGGTGGGTCCTCATGTAGTCTTCGGACCCGGTGTACTCCCAGGCGCCCCGAGCGCGCCGCTGGAGCGGCGCAATCCGACGACGGAGGTAGTCGCCGTACACCATGGCCCCTGTGAGCCCCTGGGATCGTAGGCCCGCCAGGCGGTCGAGGACGGCGTCATAGCCATCCCCCAGATCTACCGGCGCCCGCCAGCTGGAGGCCTGCGCCGGGGGCTGGCTCGGAAGTCAGAGGCGCGCTTCGTCGGCGAGGGGGGTGTAGAACCAGTCGCTCTTCCAGTCGTCCCACTTCTTGCGGAGGGCGCAGGGGATGTAGCGATTCAGCACCGGCCCCCATGGCTGGAAGTAGCAGCCACCAACTACCGATGGCGGCGACACCGACTGCACGGTGAAGAACCACCGGAACAGCCGAAGAGATGGGCGCACCCCAATGAACATCTCGCACAGATGCGCGAAGATGGCCAATGTCATCACCGCGTTGGGGGTGAGGTGCGCCATCTGGAGATCGTAGAACTTCAGAACATCCATGAAGAAAGAAGAAAATGGCGGAACCAGCCCTGCCATTGCAAAGGGGAGAAAGAAGACGGACCGCCCCGGGTAGTCTGGCGCCGGGCGTCCCTCACCCAGCGTGACTATCTCCCGGCCGGTGGCAGATTCCGGCATGAAGCGGCGCGGCAGCCCAGCCTGCCTCTCGCTCACGATGCGGGAAGGCGGCAGCACGCTACCATCGAGCAGAGCGGAGCCCCGTGCCATGGCGCCGGAGGAAGAGAAGATTGAGAGCGAGCGCGTGTGGCGAAAGTAGAGCACAGGAAAGAAGGAGTTAGGGCGCAAGCGGCGAAGACAAGGGAAATGATGGCGAAAGGAAGGAAACAGATCCTTTCCTCAGTGCCTTTATACTCTTGCCAACGCTGTGCCCGGCTCCTCGCTTCTCGCGCCCACTATTTCGCCCCCTCGTTTCTCGCGCCCACGCTTCCACTAATCCCATTCGCCCGCTTGCGGCGCATGAGGTGGATATGCGGTTGTGGCAGTCGAGATAGATCATATCGTGCGCGCGTTAATTACGCTCGCCGACCAAAGCGACGTTACCATATCTCCAGACGAAACGAATCGCCATGTCCAGATTCGTGTGCTACTCGAGTAATGTGGCAGTCTTGAAGAGACCGCTCATTATTGATAGTAGAGTTACCATTGCCGATGTGCGTGATTTGTGACCGTTGGGTTTCTGCCCAATTGTGGAGACCGGTCCCACCTGTCACCAGGCCTTAGGAGTGGCGTCACGCCCGACCGCTTCCCTTAAAGAGGGCGATCGCCCTGGCATAACGCCGGGGGCTACTGTCGGTGACATGGGATCAGGAGTATCATGACTAGAGGTTTGAGGCAGACACAATCGCCCACGTGGCCTGGCACCCTCGGGGGACGTCGGGCCCGAGGGTGATGTGTTCGCCCTCCTCTTAGTCCCCCCGAGGGGGTCGGACCGCACCCGCCTCGGCCCCGAGGGCCGAGGCGCCCCGACCCCTCGTGGGTTTTTGCTCCGCGTGTATGGGTTAGGTGAGCACAGCGGGGCTCACCTAACCACATTTATTGCGGTTTGGCTGAGCGTGTCACGCGGCATGTAACGAAGTGCAGTGCACTCGTTTATCCGGTCTGTGACCAGTCACAGACCGGTCAGATCGCGGGTTAGGTGGCGACAGGCGATCTGACGCACGCCTCGCCCCATCCCGTCAGGACGAGGGCTTCTAGGCGCTCGTCCCCAGCTGGAGCTAGCGTGTTACCTCCTAGAGATGGCACGTTAGTCCTGGTTAGATATATGCCAGGCTTCATCCTAACCATTACAGGCAAGATGTTGTGTGAAGAAGGGCCAACATGTAGATTGCTAAACTGACGCGTGGTGGACAGGAATGAGCAATTTGTGACCAGTCTGACACTGGTCATGTCGTCAGCAGACAGCCATAATCCCACGTCGCACCTGCTTTCGGCGGAAGTGGAGGTAGGTATGGGCCGTCCTATCAGAAGGTCATTCGGACGGCAACTATACAAATCTCCGTCCATTTATGAAAAGGTAGGGTAAGTCCCCACAGAAAGGAGGGAGATGGTGCATGTGGTATCCCCTTAAGATATAAAAGGAGGACCTTGCCCACTTAGAGGGGGGGACTGGACTGGACTTTTCCAGATTCGGAACCCAGAACAAGGGAGAGGCTGGCTCATACTTTGTAGCTCCTTCATACACAGATCCCCCCAAAACACAGGAGTAGGGTATTACGCTTCTCAGCGGCCCGAACCTGTATACATCGCCCGTGTCTTATGCTCTTTCGACGGTCGCGAACCTTCCACATACAGAGAGCTTAGAATTTCACCCTGAGTCCCCGGCCGAACCGGCAAAGGGGGGCCTGCGCGGTCTCCCGGTGAGGAGCCCCACGCTCCGTCAGGCCTCCTTCGGCCTTTCCGGCGAAAAAAAGTTACATAACGTGGATTAATGTTTGTTTGCAACTTATACATTTTCTCCAAGAGAGATGCACACAACCTTTCAGAGTATAAATTATAATTTATACAGTTTTTAATAAATCCAATGTAGATATTTGGCTCATTTAAAAGATTTGTGCCACCCTTATAAAAAAGAACATATAGAAGTATTTTTGTTTAAAGTACAGAGAAAAAATTGCCGAGCACACTTGCCATGTGCACTGATATTTTGTTTTTGTCATTTTTGTTTTTAGTAATACCCTTCTTTTAAAAAAAGTCTTTGTTCCTTCATCAAGGAAAGGAACATCATTTTTTTATTAAAAAAATCAATATCACACGTTATACTGTCATCATATCCGTATACAATCACTTGTGCGCATAGTATGCGTATAAGATCGCTTGACACGCAGTAATTGTCAAGTTGAGCAGACCATGGAAAATTCAACGTTTGAGTTTCTAGCCCAGAACGCAAAAACAGATGAAAAGGTAAAGCACATGTTTAGTGCGTGCATGTAACACAAGTGAATCCAATACAAAGCATTATTACAGTTACCGAATGGCGTCCGATGGCACAATCTTAAAGAAACTAAAATTAACAATAAATCCCTTACCTTACCCATTAATATTCATAGTCACTAGGATTTGAACCTAGCAGATAAATATTCATAGCCACAAGGATTTGAACCTAGCAGATAACGTCACGCACCCATAACTCCTTCACAATAATTCCTTTGGTGCTTCCCCAAATTTGATATCGCTAACTTAAGCCAATAATCGAGCATCTCATATCAAATTTGCCAGAATACATACAGCCCGGAGCTCACAGCTTCCGGATACCATCTTACCAATAAAATGCACTCTCTTTATGGAGTAATTACCAAGTTTCCCCTTTTCTTCTAACTTTTGATTCGTTTTCGCTTCGATTTCCAATGAAATATAACTCATTTGTGCACGACAAAACTACTTTGTTCTACTGCTTAATCGGCGTGGCAGCACTAACTGCAAGTAGCTAAAAATTTAGCAATAACGTCTGAAGGCAGAAGCAGTCTTACCATTCAGTGTTCAATCCTGGCCTGCCCTACACCATATCTTCAAACAAGAACACAGGATTGCATTGACAGACTCGAGCACACATTTTTACTTCACAATTTAATTTAATGAAACGAGCAACTTCTCCTAAATTAAGATAAGTTCTTAGGATCTGTTATATATTTGTATTGTTAAAAATAAAATAGGGGCAAAAGTAAACTACATCAGAGTCTATTTTTACAAATCTGACTAACAATGGACAGTCTTGTATTTCTTCTCTCTTCAGTCTGCAAAAAAGGACAGCACTCAGCACCTAGTCTGCTATCAGCCATACTAGAGGCTCAGGAACATGAAGTACATAAATTGTGGACTAGAAGTCTAAAACATATATAAATTATAAAACATGAAAAAAATTCCCACTCAACGTGGGCAAGCAAATTAGCATGATATGCATGAAAATAAGGTGCTAGTGGATAATGCTAAGTACAAACTAGCTAATGTGAACCAGCTGACACGGTGCCTTTGTTGCTTTTGTAACGAGCTAGAGAAGAATATTAAGATTCATACATGTGTACTGAATTTTCGTTTTTGAAAATATACTAAAAGAGTTGATTGTTTTAGATCATAGAAATGGTAACTGGCATTTACACCAACTAGGATGTACATAGACAACTAAACAAATTAATGGGCCATATCTAAAGTAACAGCCTCGAATACATGTTTGATGCTCTTTGGTCATTTTTAATCGAACAAGAGGTGTTAATGTTCAGTCCTCTCTTACAGGTTACTTGCCTCTTCAACTATATGACTGGGTGAATAAACTCAATCCTCTAAAATATTACTTGCCTCTTCTGTAAATTTACCAAGTGCAGAAATGTACAATGCCATTACACTACACAAGCTTATTTATACTGATTACGAAAGTAATTAGTAACTAGTATCAGTACCTGTAACAAGCTTAGCCTTGAAAGCCTGTCTGTGCCTTTGAATAGGTTCCATATAATAAAAAAAAACACCATCTTTCTTTAGTGCACTCCATAACCGTTTAGAATAAGAGTGTCAGCTATCACCTTCCTTGCTTCAGAACATAATTTCTCAGCATCATTCCCTTCAATTGGATGGTGAATAATGAGCTTTACTGAACCTGAATTAAGGATGCCTTCCATTCCAGAAGGCATCAGTTTCCCTGTCCCGAGAAGAGTAATAGGTATCACAGGAGCACCGGTCTTTGTAGCCACACTGAATGCACCTCTCTGGGGACATTTATAACCACGTCAGTACACCATGAGAAGGTTAACATTATATACTGAATATAAAAATCTCATTAGATGTAATGTAACCTAAGTTTGGTTACTGAACCTTAAATGCACCTAGCTTTCCATCTTTGCTTCTAGTCCCCTCTGGAAAGAAAAATACAGATGCTCCTTTTTTCACCAAATCCACACACCGTTTAAGACAGTCCTGAATTTTAACAAACCATTTGTTATGCTCAGCATGGAATACAATGTTGACATACTACAAATATATAGGAAGGCGATCATGCATTAAACAAAAACGATGCTAACATTCAAAGATAGAAATAAACAAAATTCATTATGTGGTTTGGCCTTATGTGTATGCAACAAAGTTCTTCATTTTAAAGAAGGTGCTATAACTGTGTGAACAGAACTATGTTCAAGGCAGCCAACAAAGAGAGTTTTGTGTTTTCCCCAAAATCATATATGATTCATAAAATCTTGTTTATTTACCAAATACTGTAAATGTATATATGTCTACTTAAGAAAGCAGGGATGAGACTACAGCCATACCAGCTGGCTCCTGCTGTCCATACGCCGCAAAGGAATTACTCCTAAGAGATACATTGCCCATCCAATAATTGGGAACATAAATATACTTGTCTTGCTTATAAACTTGAAACACCTTCCTAGAGTTAGAAGGGTATAGATATCCAAGAAACTCTGATGGTTCGCAACATAGACAGCAGGGCTACTATTCGGTGGCAGGTTCTCCATTCCCTCGACGTCAAGCTTGTAGAACATGGAAATTGTCAGAGTTGCCCAAATCTTTGCAATGTAGTGCTGAGCTCTCCTCCGGTATCGGTCAAATAGGAGCACAAGTGGATGAACCACAACCATGGCGACAAACAAAAAGATTGCTGCAACTGCAGTCACCGCGTAGAAGCAAACCCCTCTGACCCTTGAAACCACATCGATGTCTGGTAACCAAATCAACAAACAAAAGTAACCACATAAGAAATGCAATTCTGGAATTTGGTATGAATCCCATTAGTTTGTCCATGAACATGATTTTATTTGCATCCGCACATTACATGTAAACTGCATAGACATAGTTTTTTTTTTTTTTGTTTTGCATTATACGTCTTAGTAAGAAATATCCATTGCCGCTCAAATTCCATGAAACATAAATGCACAATAGCTAGTTTTAGCTGCTACAAGTTCTGTAGAAAGTCTTAACAACTGCCAGTTATCCTCAATTTATACTTACATTCCATTGACACCTTCCAAGTTGGTGTGGAGCTAACTGTTATAAGCCAACAATATGTCAAGGTGGTTAACAAGAATGATGTGCTGGCAATGATTATGTTTGATTTCCACACCTTCAGTTTTAAAATTATAGATGGCAATTTTGTCACTGCAGGTTCAAACGATTTTTCTCCCCTCCACAATTCCACATTTTGTCAAGCAATTGCCAACAACGTTCCGAATGTAATGTTCCAGCAAACTACATTAATGGCTATGAGGCCAGCCCAGCGAGAGGAACATAGCAACACATTTTGCGAGAAGAGAGTGGAGGAGGCTGCAAACCTGAGAGCGCCTGCGGCGAATCCCCCATGGTAGCGGCACCACCAGCGGCGAAATCCGATCTCACCACGGTCTCCCTCCGCCTCCTCCAGCTCGCCGTCGCCACCGCAACCTGCGGACCCGGGCGGCGGCGCACCCGATGCGGCTGGCACTCCACGCCACGGCCGCGGCCACCGCTCACCACCACCGCTGCGGAAAAAAAAAAACACCCAAATCACAAACCCAAACCCAAACAGGATGAGAAGAGAGATCAGCGAGCGGCGGGGGGGGGGCCTCTCGAGAGGCGCGTGGCTACCGTGCGCGGTCGACGGCGTGGCGTCGCCGGCGCCGGCGGCGTGGGCGAGCGGACGCGGCCGGAGGAGGGTCCCCATAGGGGCTCACGCCTCCTCCTCCTCCTCCTCCTCCTCCTCCTCCTCTCGACGGCGGCGCGGCGGAGGCTTTGGATCAGGGGGCGGCGGCGAGTGGATGGGTGGATTGGGTAGAGCGGAGCGGTCGCCGTTGGCCGCCGATGGCGATGGAGAGCTTTGGATGTATTTAAGCGGATGATAAAATTCGTTGGAAACCAAGGCGTCGGTGGCGAATCGCGATGCGAACGATGGATGAACAAGCCGTGACGTCTGGAAAAATTCAGCAAATTTGATCCTTGTTTAGATTCCAACAAAATTTGGCCAAAAAGATCGCATCAAATATTTGGACATGCATGGAGTATTAAATGTTGACGAAAAAAAAAACCAATTACACAGTTTGCATGTAAATTACGAGACGAATATTTTTGAGCCTAATTACGCTATGATTTGACAATGTGATGCTGCAGTAAACGTTTGCTAATGACAGATTAATTAGGCTTAATAAATTTGTCTCGTTGTTTACAGGCAGAATATGTAATATGTTTTGTTATTTGTCTATATTTAATACTTCAAATGTGTGTCCGTATACTTTAAAAACTTTGCACCCAAAGAACTTAAAAAACTTTACACCCATCAAATATATCTGTAAGGCCTCATGGAGTTAGGGAAAATTTTTGGGTTTGGTTGTCACATCGGATATACGTACACACATTTGAAATAATAAACGTAGTCTAATAACAAAAACAAATTACAGTTTCTGCCAGGAAACTGTTAGATGAATTTATTAAGTCTAATTGATGCTTGTATACAGACCAATCATTTTGAAAACTAAGTTTTTTTTTCAATCATAAAAAATAAAGTACAAAAAATATTTAACGTTTACGATAAGAATAGCTTCTTTTAAAAAGGAAAAAGTCCATATGTACCCATAAACTTTTGATAGAAATTCCTCTAGCATCATGAACTTTAAAATTGGATATTCAACCCCCTAAGTTTTGTAATGCCATTTATATTGTGGTTTTCGATAGTGGTTTACTTATTTGGCAGCTTAAATGACTAGTTTTGAATATTTAATATAGTATATTGCCAATAATCGATCACCAATTTATACTATATTGTAATGTGAATTAGTACTATTGATATTCCTATGTAAGAGAGAAAAAGAAAAGGGATAAAATGAATTGCAACTTAAGACGAACGTGTAGATTTTGTGCATCTCACGTTGTCAAACTATTTCAGCATGTATGCAATTAAATGAAAACCACTTCAGGGTGTAATATGAATAATATAAAGTTCAGGTGTAATATGAATAATATAAAGTTCAGGGAGGGAGGGAGGGTTGGATGTCCGATATCAAAGGTAAGATAGACTCAAGTCAAAATTTCTGAGGATATTCAAACTTTTGTTATGAGTGTCTACGTGGTGGACTTGATTTTACCAAAGATAATGAAAACGTAAACTCAACCATTTATGTGTTGGAGGGACCGTTTTGTCTTTTGTGCCGAAGCTATTTATAAAGCACGGGCCGAAACCGGTGAAACCTTCAGAAAATTACAGCCATCAATAATTTATTGAGTGCTTAGTTTAAAAACAAAGGAGACAATATACATAGACTAGCCTCAAAAAGTTATGCTATCATGTATTATGAACTTGTTACTCCAAGATTTTATAAAATTATTATGATATTAAAATAATGGTTAACCAAATCTTGTAGTACTAAACAATAAACATCATGATAGCATGGAGTGTACATTCTAATAAAAAGAAATGCTGCAATCAGAGTTGCATCAATCTCCGAGATCATGAAAAATCGGTATTTCAACTAGGGACTTCTTAACTTCCACAAAACAGAGCGGAATACGGCATTTGCAACAGCACACCAACCATACACTTCTACACAGAATTTGATGGCCACCAAAGTGAGAGAAGACGCAGATGATATTGCATTGCTAACATGTGATTTATTCTAAGCTTCATCAGATTAAGACGTGTGGTCACAAGGTACAAACTGTATGGACGTCTCTGAATAACTGAAACACCACACACTACACTGAACATTCATCCCTATGCTGTTGCTACTTTACACTTAATTAGAGAAAAAAAAAAGGAGGGCTACTCCCATCATGCTAAGAAAAATAACATCGCTAGATGAGAAGAAAAAATTACACAAAACATGAGCAAAAACAACAGGGGAAAACATAAAAAAAAAAAGAATGAAACCATTGTTAGCTCCCAAGCCCACTGCAGGTCAGAGTATCAGTCCATCTGCAGAGCCCCAGGCCAAGACAAACACTTGTGTGTATGCTTTTTTGCTGCAAAGAGGTTGTTAGTTGATCTGTACAGGCCCCTCTTCACTCTTTCTATGAAAGTTTGCATTTCTCGATAACTTCTGTGACAGCTGAGTGCGTTTCCTCTGTGATCATATTGAGCTGCAGATGGAACGACTGAAAGAGAAACATGATGGATTAATAAATGATGGAAGCAGAATAAGCTCAGGCAGCTTCAGAGTTAATCAAAATGAACAAAAACTAGCAGCTTAGATAGGCATGCACTCAACCAGTGTGGGCACACAATATTCTCAGAGTCAAGTCCTAAATCGCAAGTTAAGAAAGAGTTGTGCCTGGAGTGCTAAGCCAAGAGGGTAAGAGGTTAGATACTTAGAAACTCCCTTTTTACCTCTATCTGTTGTAAGAGAACATTTAATTACGTAGCCAACATGTTGGCTTGATTTGGTGCTGTACTTCAACTGGGAGTTATCAATAACTTAACTCGGTACCAGATTGTGTCTCTCATCTCAAGGGTAGTGATAAAGGTATTACACAAAGTTTCAAATGTGACAGCAGACAATCTTACAGTGGGAGCACACTAGCATTTTAAGGGTTAAAAGTCCCAGCCGGAATGTTTTCTCCAGTTGAGAAATAAAACATCCTGTTACTATTCAAACTTGAAACAAGTTCAAATTTTCCTTATTTATGTGAAATTTTGCAAACAGGCTTCCTGGATGGGAAGTACAATTATGGTGACACCTCACACCTCAGACATGAAAAATTAATGATTTCCAAAATGGAGTAAATTCAAAGATCATCCATACTTTTTTATACAAACAGTAGTTCAAGAATTATGGAGACATACCACAAATTTCTCTAGCGCAGGCACAAGGATTTTTAAGCTGTTATTTGGAAGGCAGCTGGAAATGGCTCCACGAACCTTCATGCTGTTGCAGTTAACAGACAGTATAAGTTAAATGCCATAGTGCTGACATTATGCAAGTAGTTAGACATTAATAAAACAATCCATCAACTACAGATTGCAAACCTTTCAGTTGAAAGAAACGCAAGAAGAAGGGCTGCATAGGCCTCTACGATCATCATTTCAGCTTCCCGTGCTCCTTGCATCAAAGACTCCTCATCATCCTGTTGTTTACAAGCAACAGTCAATCAAATGGTTCATAGAATGTCATAATGAATGCATTGTGAGGTACACAGTTCTGTATAACATTATAAATTGCAATAACCAAGAACTAAAAAAAAATGCTAATGTTCCCAGTGCTTTCAATTGTAACAAAATAAATTCAACTCAAGCTTCTGGAAATCCAATTTATAGCTATGTTAATAATAATCTGTATGTGTTAATGAAATTTGTGGGTTTGTGGCATTGAGAACATTGCATTAAGATGGCCTTTCACTTCTAACCCGATGTCAATAGAAGGGAATACCATTTTACTTCATAGTAGTTGAACAAATGGTGCACTAAATTATTCTTTGAAATAGAACCTCAGTAATTTCGGTCTAACTAGAGTTGGTAGACTGGATTCAGATAGCAAATATTTATCATTGACATTATTACACATGCATTAATTTTCATCTCATAGATAACAGTATGTTACATGCAAAATATTGTTTTCTGAATAAGATCAACTGTTCTGCTGACCTATGCTAAGGAGCAAAATAAAATACTGCTTTTTGAAACAAAGAGCAGGTAATAAATGCCGAGTTTTACAAAGATATAATCTACATACAAAAGGAACTTGAAGAATTTTGAATTACCGGTGATATAGTTCCAGAAGCTTCACTAGCACCTTGACTTGCTAAGAATACAGAACAGAGGAGTGCTATGACATCTCTCTGTGTCTCTTCACTCTGTGGATTCTGAGATAGATCAACAGGAACACGGGCAGATGAAAGCCGTACCCTGTGGAGAGGTTATAAAGTATTTCTGAGTCGTTAAGAGAACATGAACATTAATTGGATGTTTCTGAGTCCTGACCCCAAGGAACTGCCAGAACAGTAACACTGATATGAATTGAGCAAATGGAAGGAAGCATGTGAGGGACTTACCTATTAAGGCTATCCTTCTCTACAAGGTTAACAAGCAAGCCCAATATGGCAACCAGAAAATCAAGTTCATGATCTCGCAATTGCTTAATTTTGACCTGGTGTGCCTTGCTGTTTTGAGAAGATGATAACTCATGATCAAGATTGACATCTCTCGTGTTATAGTTGTTGTCCACGACAAAACAAAATGAGGGGAAATGCTTCATGATCAAGGAGGCCATGGTGTTAAGTCCACCACATGACGCAATCAATTCACAACCAGATGGGTTGTCATTTGCTAAGTTCATAAGAACCTGCCAGAAAGGAACAGCAGAATTAGATGTGTGCCAATACGGTCAGCAAAATAAAGGGCAACCAAAATTAGACTTTTCCAGGAGTTGTTACATTTTCTTTGAAACAATAAGGCAAAGTTCATACTTCGGCCTAACCATTTACCAGATATCCAAGAAAGGAGCTAGCAAAAAAACATTAAGACAGATCAAGTTGTTTGGAAGATCTCATAAAACGATAAAAAATAGACAATGTAAGGGCATGTAAAGGTAACATTAGGCTCACAGTCAGAACAAGCATGAGTCCCGGTGAAACAATTATATTGTCCTTAAAAATCTTTTGAAAGTACCTTCTTTCTACACTTAAATTTAATCATAAACTGTCTTACATATGCATGTTAGCTGAACTATGTAAACTTAAGCACTCACTACACTCAGACACAGAGTGCCCAGCACATATCATGTACTAAAAGATAGTAGATACAATACAATAGCAATTTAGCTCGAGGCTCTGTCCTAAACCTCCAATCAGGATCACGTCTCATAAATTGCTACTGTATGATATGGATGGTGCCAATTTCTTCTAGGAGATGTTACAATACTATTTTGTACAGAATACATACACGACAGATGCTATAGATTGAGGAGCCATATTGAAAAGGAAATTTTGTGAATTCAAAATATGTCACTCAACAAAGTCACAAAGACAAACCGAGAAACTGTGACCCAAGAATGTATATTCTCTTGAAGAAGAAACAAGAAAGATCAGAAGGAAACATATTTAATTACCTTAACTGATGCCAAGAGGCAGTCTTCCAAAAGACTGGATTCATCTTTAGCACTAAAAAGAGATGTTGTACCCGACTGATTAAGATCTTCAGGTTGGTCTGGTTCATGACTTGCAACTAGCACTCCATTTCCTGATTTGTCTTGATGTTTCTGAGGCGATTTCTTTTTTGGACCAAGCAGTTCCCAATTTGAAGGCTCCTGATCAACATCATCAAAAGCAAAAGGGTCATCACCGCCACCACTGTCGGTGATTACATTTTCAGATAGACGGCGTCTTTTTGCCATTTCTCTGGAGTTCCCATCAGAACTGTGCGCTCTTATTGAAATCCACCCACTTGAGCCTCTAATTGGATTTGCATTGCCACGATCCTTTTTTATATTCAACTTCAAAGCACCACCATTGCTATGTCTCTCGCCTAATGAACCACTTGATGCCCCATTGCTTGATATAGATGGAGAACAATTGAATGCCTTCTGTGACAGACCAGCATCACTACCAGAAGATATAGTAATATGAGAAACTTCTGATTTTGAAGATAAGCAACTATGGCGTGTCTGGTTCGACAAAAGGTTTTTTTTCTTCGAGTTCTTGCGCTTTCCATCATTAAATGAAGTTCCCCCCATGACATCTGCTGCATAACAAAGTTTCAAGAACGACACTAATTAAACTTATATGAGGAACCAACAAGATAATCTGGGTCAGGAAACATGAAATATTAAAAATATCAGGTAGCGTTTTATAAATATTGGTGCCACCGTGTCAGGTCAAGTTCAACATCTGTAGTGAGACTTGAATGGCGACCAAACTATATTGAAACAGTGCACAGAAAAGCCAACGAGTTGATCAAACAAATTTGGTGTTTGTTATTACCAGAGCAACTCTGTTGAGAGACTTTAGACGATTTCGGATATGTAGAGCTGGAAACAACAGAAGAATTCTGCAGTATTGAAAGAGCTGCAGCAAAACAAAATAGGCGTCAGACTGCAACTTTAACATACTGGATGTTTAAAACATTTTATTGTGTTAGCGGACATATTGTATTATTAAGAAAAATACCTGATAATAACTCAATAATACTGATAATGACACCAACAAAAGAAAGCGAGGAGCGTTTCGGGTACAATTTTCTACTCATATTAAGCAAATGGGTCTGCAAGAAGCAAAATGAGTGTAAGAGTTTATACTGCTTTTCAGGAAAAAAAGAAAAATGTTAAGCAGAAATACAAAGTCACACTGTTTGCACATTTTGCACAGAACAAATGAGGGGAGAAGATGGTACAGAAGAAGAAAATGGGTACTAAACTGAAACAGAATATATAAGGAACATTACCTTGTTATCATCGCTTAGAAATGTGGCATTTTCCAATATTTTCAAACATTTCAAGAGGAGAGCGGCACTTTGCAAAGATGTTCCTTCATTTAGGTCCAAAGCTGAAGTTGAGGTATCCTTTATGAGATTCTGATACACAAGGTTTCCACCAGAAGTATATTGTTAATTTATTTATTCAGTTTATCAGCGTAATATGATTGCATTATTAGTTGGGGGCATAAAAAGTACACAGATAGGAGCACCAAGCAGTTTATCTCTTAAAGGGATACGCAATTTACTCCAAAGTTTATGCAAGAACAGCAAGTATAGCTGGAAAAGTAACATCCAAATGAATAATGTCCACTTGGTGTAGATATGTCAAGTATTATTATCGTGGGGGATATAATCATCAGAGGAATCACTGTAAGACACTAACACCACATGCAGAATAAAAAAGTATTAAAAAACTATTTTGCAACATGAAACAACATAATTTGTGATGCAGCCAATTTTCCATGTCCTGATGAAAATAGTTACTACCTCAAGCATTTTCCATGTCCCAAAATATAACAACCTTTGGCTATGTATCTGGACAAGCATTGCTTTCATGTGGCTTCAAGCACATTAAAGCTAAAATGGCAAAAAGGAACAAAACTTGCACCATCCTTTAGAGTTGAACAAAGGAAGTGTAAAATATGCGATGTTAGCGAGATCTCACCTCCAATGTTGAATGGCAATCCATCATAACGTCAAAAATACTATCAAGACCGCCCAACTCCCTTAATGTCTCTTTAAAATTTCCTCCGACTCTGGACACAGTGTCAGAAGTCTCTGTAACAATCAAATATTTGATAAGGGAAAACCTTCCTAGTATGACAATGGCCATAGGTGCTTCTAGTGCAGTCAATTACTCCAATTCAGTTGTGCAACACGGATGGAAGTCATCAATCAAAGGCAGGTGAAGCAAAGGGCTAAGCAAACCACCCATGAATATTGTAAACAGGTGCTATGTAACTTATGGCAACTGCTTATTTGGCTCATAAAAATAATTATAATGGTCATAAAGGGAAATCATGACCAAGAAATTTGATTAAAACTTACCCTCCACTGAAACAGCAGACAAGCATGCCTTTTCCATTGTCAACAAAGCAAGCCACTTTGGACACAGTTCTGGCCTTGTTGTTTTCTTGTCATCTTTGTCGAGCGACTTGATCTCTTGACAGCTTAAGAGAATCTCTTCAACTTTTGAAAGGATTTCCTCTGAAATGCAGTCAGAATCCTTATTTGATCCATTAAGCATTTGAACTTTACTGATTCCAAGAAGTTTGGAACCTATCGATGGTGCTTTGGAATCAACAAGATTCACTGGAGGATTTAATAATTTAAGAAGAAAATGGACACAAGATTCTGAATCCAACAAATGATTTTCTTGAACCTGAACAACAAGAAGGGAGATATTGGAGAATAAGCACAAGTGAAGTTATGCCATTAAAGAATACGAGCTGCTAGCAATATTAACTGAAATTTACACCATAAATTAAAGTTCAACTTCAAACAAAATGATGAAATAAAAGCATGGACTTTCTTAAATAATCTTCTTTGTAATCACATGCCAAGATATTCATGGAAAAGTGGTGAATACTTATATAACTGTACTGGAGAAATAAATAACTTTGCCATGATGTGATTATTTTTATGGGCTGTTATATAAAAGAAAACAATCGATATGCGTAAAAAATAGAATGAAGCATGCACAGAAGCACAAGGATGGGATTGAGAGGTACTCACATCACTTGCCAAAACGAATAGAAGAGCAGCTGCACCAATAGTGCAGGGAGGATCATCAATGTTCAAAACCAAAATTGCATCAATAATTTGTTGCACCAATCTATAGGATATAAGAAAAGAGGACACTTGTGAGTAAGAAAACAAAACGCAATGTATAATAATTTCATTAACGGAATATGTGTTTGTTGAATGGAACAATTTCAGCAATTGAATACATTTGAAATTCAACAGGAAAATGGATACAAATAGGAAGTGTGCTGGTGCGTAACAAGTTGTACATTTTTACTCTCAGCAATTTTATTTGTGCACATTAGCATAAATGGGTACGAAGTAAAATAAAAAGTTGCAAGAGTCCATAACAGTTCAAGCAATCAACCTCCTCACAGAAAACATGTCATTTGCTAACATGAACTTCCATCAAGTGCTTCTTTTATTCACAGTAGATTGCGATGTTTATACAGCTCAAGTGGAAATTCCACAAAAGTTTTGTGAACATTGTAGCATTGTGCTTTTGGTTTATAAGACTCTGCCTAAGGCTCTGGCTGGCACTCCTTAATCTAAAGCGATTTTGAACTTTTAAGAATAATTTTAGGTAGAACTTTACCTGTCTACTTAGCAATCATGAAAAGAGAGCCAGGCACCAAAAGTAACAAATAAAAGAGATTAAGTACCAAATAGAAACTCTCCTGAAAGTTCAAAATTGACTGATCTCTTGGCCTCGAGAGATATATTAGGCTAGAGATCAATGGATATTGGATAGCATTTCCAGCAGTAACATTCTACAGTCATATCTACATAGATACCCAAGCAATCCTAATTCAGTTAATAAAGATGTATTTCTAGTATCTAGGCATTCATCATCAGTCACTATGCTTCCTTCCTCTACAACCATGTGAGATTAGCAAAATAAAGAGACCAACATGCTAGAAATGCTCAAAGATCACACTTCCTAAACCCAGCTGTAACACTCGGTACCAAATTGGGCAAGGCAGAGGTTAAGACAAGTAGCGAACATCTAATTCTGCACCACCACGGTGATAACCCTAACCCTAACCAAGCAAGAAAACTCAGAACAAGAAAACAAACACAAGTTGGTAAATCATAATTCAGAACAAGTTCTTGTGCCTAAGATGAAGGCAATAGCTACGGATTGCAACACCAAGCATGCTGTTCGAAGGTCAAATGCCCTAAAGGTGGTTCATTTCCCACAGAAATGCCGATTACGGAGCCATAATCGTACAAAATCCCACTGTTTCCGCCAAGATTACGCAGAAGAAACAAGAACTGGCTGCCCAATTTCATAACCCTAACAAGATTCCTCACCAAGATTGCCCGCGAAGCAAGAGCAAGAACGCGAATTGTTATTCTTTACTTACAGCGCAGACAAGTAAGAAAAAAAAAAGGAGGGTTCTTTGGTGTACCGACCCCTGGGCCCGGAGGACGCGGCGGCGCGGCGCGGAGGCGCAGATCCCGAGCAGCGCGAGGAAGCTGGCCCGGCGCACCCGCCTCGGCGCGGTGGCGCGCAGCCCGTCGAGCGCGAAGTTCGCCTCGTCCACGCTCTCCATCATCTCGCCGTACTCCTCCGCCTCCATGAGCGAGGTGGCCGCCGCCGCCGCCGCCGCCGCCGTGGCGGGCTCCGCGTAGTCCCCACCCCCACCCCTCCCCCGCCGCCGCCGGGGCGGCGGCGGCGGGTCCTCGTCGAAGTCCCACATCGACGACGACTCCTGCGACGGCGCGGGCGGGTGCGACGACTGCGACGACGACCCCAGCAGGACGAGGTCGTCCTCCTCCTCCCCGTCGAATTCGAACGCGTCTTGCGACGACGAGAACCCACCGCCGCCGCCGCGCTCCCCTCCTCCCCCGTCGGAGAAGGAGCGGGATCTGCGGCCGTAGGTGCGCACGATCATCTCAGCTGCTGCTGCTGCTGCTGCTCCGCCTCCTAGCTGCTGCTGCTGCGGCGGCGGCGGCGGCGCGCATAGGAGAGAGGAGAGAGAGATTTGGGAGTCGTCTCGTCTCGTCTCGCGGGGGTGGGGATGTGGGTGACGTCGTCGTGGGGGGGATGGGTTTGGATTTGGATTTCGAAATTTTTTGCTGCTGCGGCTGCGGCTGATCCGGATTTGGGAATTGGGAATCGGGAAAAATGGAGGCGGAGGGGAGAGGCGTGCGGATTTGGGGGAAATCGGAGGAGGAAACCGGGAATGGGACGAGGAGGAGGGGGAGCTGAGGCGCTGAGCTCGGCTTGGCTCCGGATGTGCTCGGCTCGGCTCGTGGCGTTGGGCCAAGCTAGCTAGCTAGCCAAGAAAGGGAAGGGGATTTGTAAAAAGAAAAAAAAAAGGAAGGAAGGGGTGGGACCCACTTGCATAGGAAGGCGGTTAGGCGGTGGGTGGGATGGGGCGCTTCCTAGCCGTTGGATTGTTGGTGTTCCATCTTGGCATCTCATGTGGGAGGATGACGAGCCATTCGGTGATTTTCGATTTAGTTGGTGTTTGTATCGATCAGTGTTACGTCGGATGTATACTAATTAAAAGTATTAAACGTAAACTAACAATAAAATTAATTGTATAAATGAGAGCTAATTCGTAAGATAAATTTTTTAAGCTTAATTAATCCGTAATTAGTACATGTTTACTACAGCATCACATAGGCTAATCATGGATTAATTATGCTCAATATATTCGTCTCGCGAATTAGTCCAGGGTTATGGAATGGGTTTCATCATTAATCTATGTTTAATACTTCTAATTAGTGTCAAATATCCGATGTGATAGGGATTAAAATTTAGTCCTTGGATCCAAACACCACCTTAGATGAAGATGAAGATATTTTAGTCCACGTAAAATGAAACAAGTTAGTAATGATTAATTGAGTTTTACTTTTATAAACCCTAAAAGTAAATTTTATTTGATATTTTAGAGTAAGTTTATATACAAAATTAAAAAACAGTTTGAAAAACATGCTAATGTATCATGTATCTTGATGAGAAAAGAACATAACCTAAATGAAGATGAAGATATTTTAGTCCACGTAAAATAAAATAAGTCAATAATATATATGATTAATTGAGTTTTTTAAAACTCCAAAAATAGATTTTATTTGATATTTTAAGTATTTTTTATATAGAAAATTAAAAAACAGTTTGAAAAACGTGTAAATAAAAATTAAGATAGAACTTTTATCATAATGGACAAAAGGATGTACTAGTAGTTGTTGAGCCACAGGGAATTCGTGAGTAGTGAGAACCAACCCGTTGTTGCTGGGAAATTCGTGGGAACTATAGTACCCCGTTGATTGCATCTTCTTCAACCTCTCGGTCAGGTTAGTGGTGCTACTGTTCACGCCATGGTTGACGCTGGTCAAACGCTCGTTTTCTTCACCCTCGTCAACGTCCCGTCTTCCATTTCATCGTTTTGCTCCACAGACCACAGCTGCATAGAGAGTTAGAGACCCACCTAGTTGTATCCTCCTGAAAAACCTCTACAATTTCTTTCTTTTTGCCTTTTCAGGCTTTTGCTGCACGGTTCTCACTTTATAAAATGGAGGCCAGTTTAGGGCAAAGAAGTGCCAAAACCTCACTTTAATTACAAAACCGAGTAGTTTCTTTATTTACTGCTGGCAAATTTTTTAATTGAAATGCTTTTTTTTTCCAAATCTCACTCACCTTCTTCCCAAATCAAAATTATATTTCACACCAAATACTCTATTTAAAAGGGTGTTTAGATTCAGGGATGTAAAGTTTTGGCGTGTCACATCGAGTATTATATAGCTTATCGTATAGGATCAATAATTAGTATTTTTATTAGTGCCCAAACACCCTGTGCGACACTATATATAATACCCGATGTGACACGCCCAAACTTCACATCTTTGGATCTAAAGCACCCCTCAGTGTTCTAAACCCCCAAATAAACCATTAGAAATTCAGAATAAGTCAGCCCCGTACAACTGGTCGACGAGCAGCGGCGGTCAGTGTAGCACACACGGTGGTAGCTGCGTCCAGTGGACTCATTCTATGTAGGCACCCGATGGCCAGTATTTTGGCTGTACGCCGGACCACGAAAAACTGCTATCGCCTGCGCCCACTGGTTTCTGCCGTCTGCTGGTTTCAGGATGCTTCAGGTTCAGGACTTTGCTTGATTGCTTTCTGTTTCCGGGAGCTGCTACTACTCCTGTGCCCAAGGAGAAAGAAGTTCACTGTTTGTGCAGGGAGGTGGAGAGGGATAACTATTCTAATATCTTGAAAGAATATTAGGGCCTATTTAGTTCCAAATAAAAATTTTCACGTTGTCACATTGAATATTTGGGCACATACATAAAGTATTAAACGTAGAAAAAATAATAATTACACGGTTCGTCAGGAAACTGCGAGACGAATCTTTTAAGCCTAATTGCGTCATGAGTTGACAATGTGGTGCTATAGTAAACATTTGCTAATGATGTATTAATTAGGCTTAATAGATTCGTCTCGTAGTTTTCTGGCGGAATCTGTAATTTGTTTTGTTATTAGAGTGCATTTAATACTTCAAATGTGTGTCCGTATATTCGATGTGAGATGAAACTAAATATGCCCTTGATTCCTTCGTTGTTTACATGTCATGGTTCAATATTACGGAAATCGGCATGTATTGGGGAATGATTGAATTGAAATTTCCGGGAATTTCGATAGAGAAATTGAAGTTTGAATAGATCTTAGCTGAATTTGAACAAGCTTTTAGCAAATTTATCATTTAAAAAAAATCTAATTAGCTGAAAGAATATCCAGGCGGAGGGAACCAACCGACTTGAAAATTTTCAGTCAGAAATATGGGACATATATACTAGAGATGGACATATAGAGTTGGAGAGCTCAGAGGCAGCTAGAGATGATCTTTGATAGGGTACAAAACTACAAATTACTCAAAAACTCTACAGAGATCATACAACTTAAAAGAAAAACCATCTGTAGTTTTCGATCACCCAAGCTCTTATTACCAAAAGTAATCCCAAAAAAGAAAACACTTGAGTTACATCTTACAACAATCCCATATTCCCATCCCATGATCCACCAGTGAACAACACAACTTTCACTCTGCACCATCATATCGTACACATCAAGCTGATCATTAACAGCTAAGTAATTCGTGAGAAACGCGTCCTACAAATTCTCCTCCATCGATCTTTCTTGGTAGAGAGGAGAAGAAGAAGAAGAGCACAGCAAAATCCTAGACGAAAATCAATAGCACATCACTCTCACTCACTGATCGTGATCGGCCAAGCCGACGAGCTTCTCGCTGAGCTCCCAGACCTTCTTGGCCTTCTCCGGATCGGAGGCCTCCTCGGAGAGCTGGTTCTCGAACGAGGCCGAGTTGTTGTTCCAGCTCCAGTACACCCCGGACTTGGTGAGGCTGGGGTCACTGACGACCTGGGCCAGCCGCTTGCCGGCCTCCTCCTCGGAGACGTAGCCCTTGGTGATGTACTTCTGGAAGGGCGGGAAGAGGAGGCGGAACAGCGGGACGTGCTCCCGGAAGAGGCCCGTGGTGGCGATGCACCCGGGGTAGAGCGACGCGAACGTCACCCCGGTCTCGCCGTGGTACCGGCGGTGGAACTCCTGCATCGTCAGCATGTTGCACACCTTGCTGTCCTTGTAGGCCTTGGCGCCGTCGAACTCGCCGCCGTCGATCATGGCGGAGCTCGACACGCCGTCGAGGCCCGAGGCGAGCCCCCGGAGGTCCCCCAGGTTCGCCTTCGGCGGCACGTTCCCCGCCAGCGTGTTCGTGTTCCCTGCATTCATCGTATCGAAATTAGAACGATGTTCTTATAGTAACATGTTACAATAGAATGTTGCCGATATGCTTTCAAATGATATGATATTTTTTTTAAAAAAAAGTTACAACTGCACTTATAAAGTTTTTTTTTAAAAAAAAATCAGCTTATCGACTTTGTAATACTTGATTCATTCGTTTATACTATCAAATAATTATCATACCCATTTTAGAAAGCAGTATAAGGTTGTGCCCTCCATGCACAGAAAAATAATCCATTAATTAAGTATTATCTAAGAAGAAGTTTTCACTTTTAGAGGTTTGTGCTTGTGTGGTTAGCTCGTGGTTCTTGAACGCACACGCTGGTGCGCATCATCCTCGACAACTTCCTATTATGTTTTTCTTGTAACTTTTTCTCATTCTTAATACATTCAGAAGGTCTCTTTCAATCTTCCCGATGAAAAAGAAAAACTTAAAAATTGGATTAATCACAACAACTTCCTATAATTTTTTTTATAAAACATGCAATTTTTAGCAGTTCAGTAATTGTAGTAATTGTGTACGTGGAGAACTACAAAATAGTAGAAGTTGGAAGCTTTGACATTAGAACACAACAGCCTAATTCTGGTGAGGAAGAAAGGTTGTCATTACCGGTGATGGAGCCGACGATGATGAGGCGCTTGGAGGGGTAGTCGGAGGAGGTGAGGTCGGCGAGGAGCTCGCGGGCGAGGAGGAAGTGCCCGAGGTGGTTGACGCCGACGCTCATCTCGAAGCCGTCGGCGGTGAAGCTCGGCTGCTTGGCGGTGGGCTGGTACACGGCGGCGTTGCACACCACCACGTCGACGGGCATCTCCAGCCGCCGGACGTTGGCGACGAACTGCCTGACGCTGTCGAGCGACGCCAGGTCGAGGTGGACGATGGTGTAGCTGCCCTTCTCCATGCCGGCGGCCTTGGCGGCGCGCGACGCCTTGAGGAAGTCGCGGCACCCCATGACGACGTGCCACCTGCCCGTCTCCGCCAGCGCCTTCGCCGTCGCGAGGCCAAGCCCGGACGACGCGCCGGTGATGACCGCCGTGCCCTTGCGCAGCGTCTGCTTGCCCGACGGCGACGCCGGCGTCACCGTCGGGGACGACACCGCCGCCGACGCCTGCGCGCGGATGGCCACCGACGACGTGCTCACCCTCTGCAGGAGAGTTTCAGTTTTCGTGGCAACAATGTCAAGATATATGAACAAACTAGGCCTTTGTTTTTATATAAAAAATTTTTTGGCCAAAAACATCACATCAAATGTTTGAACATGCAAGAATATTAAATGTGGGGAAAAAAATAATTGCACAGTTTATATGTAAATTGTGAGACAAATCTTTTGAATCTAATTATGCTATGATTTAATAATGTGATGCTACAATAAATATTTACTAATGATGGATTAATTAGGCTTAATAAATTCGTCTAGTTTACATGCGGAACCAAGTTTATGAAATTACAGGGAGCAAACTTGACAGTCTTGCAGTAAAATCAAGTTTATGAAATCGATCCACATCAATATGAACTTGAAATGCCAAAGCTAATTAAGTAGTAGTACAATTTTTTGGGGGTGTGGCGATGTCAGAGTTTTGAGCAACTATTTCTAAGTACAGCAAGTAAACCTTGCAATCTTGCACTAAAAGTTACCCAAATTCGCATCACTTTGCAATGCTATATATACTCAAACTAACACTGACATAAAATCCAGATCAATAGGAAGTCAAAATGCCAGGCTAATCAAGTATAATACAATTTTTGTGGCGCTGTCAGAGTTGTGAGCAACTACCATTTCTAAGTACATCAAGCAAACCTTGCAATCTTGCACTAAAAGTTCGTCAAAATTCACATCAGTTTGCAATGCTAGATACACTCACTCAGCAAGTCCAAATGTCAACCTGAAGTTGCAAATTAACCAGACACAAAGGCTACTTGGTTGCACTAACAATGGCGGCACACACTGATGTTACTAGCAATTAGCAAAGCTGCACACCTGTGAAAACAAAACAAGCCCCTGACATTGTCATAGCTAAAACGATGAGAGAATCATCATGATATAATCTCATTAGCCAGTTGATTAATGCCAAACACAGGCATAACCATTTGCAACGCCACGGGTGCTCCTAATCTGACAGAGCAAACCACAGAGCCACAGTGGTAAGCTCCTCCAACATAACTGAAAGTCTGAAACTAATAATCGTGAAGTCTAGAAACGAAAACCTGGCAATTCACTGAACGAACTAGCCAATTACTTGTACTACTCGCCAGTTAGTAGTAAGTACTAATATTAGCACTAACAAACAGAGCATCAGCACAGAGCAAGCAGAGTGCTGTAACAACATTATTACAGTTACTACCTTGGTGCGAAGGCCGAGAGCACTGGTCTCCAGCTTGAGCCCGTCGCCGAGACGAACGCCCAAGAACGCCGAGTCCTTCACCGCTCCCTACACCCCCAAAAACCAACCCAAAAACAAAAAAAAAACCATTTAACCAATCGCCGCCATGAACACGAAGCAAAACTCTGAACTAGTCTGAACTCTGAAATGCCTCCATGGCTGAATCCCCGAGCTTAGAGCTCTCACCTCCTTGCGGGCGGAGAGCGCGGAGGGGAGGAAGGAGGTGGTGGTGGCCGCCTGGAGAGCCATCGGAGATTTTTCTCTCTTTTTTTTCCTCTGCAGCGAAGTGAGTGAGGCTTTGGGGGGTTGGGGTTCTAAGCTAGAAGAAGAAGAGAGCGAAGGAGATTAGGCGGGCGTTTTATACCAGGTGGCGATAAGGCGATAGGGGGAGGAGTGCCACGTGGCGCCGAGCTGGCGATGGCCCGGCCAATGGGGTTTCGCGGGCTGGATTTCCCCTCAACGGGATATTTATTTTTTATTATTATTGTTTCTCGTCGTTTTTATCTCCTCTATGTGCGCTGATTTTTTTTTTTGGGTGTATGTTGGTCGCTGTTTCGGTTGGGGTCGATCGAGATGGTTCGAGTGAGTTGTGCGTGGATGGATGGGCCGGTTTTGTTTGGTCTCGCCGTGGATCGCGGTTGAAGGACCAGTATCTGGGAACGGATGAGATATGGGCCTGTTCAGCTGCTTGATACAGCCCCTGCAAGGAATAAGTTCACTTCATGACCCTTAAAAGTGATCGAAATCTAATTCGTATCCCTAAACCATAAAAACCATAAAACCGGATATCTCGACTCCCAAACTCTTAAAACCGGTGCAATTTGACTCCCTGGACGATTTTGAAGAGTGGTTTCGCTGACGTGACGCCTACGTGACAGTATTGACTCGGTCTTCTTTCCACGTGGCGTTAACGTGGCATTAGAAATAAAAAAAGGGACTGCCTATACATCATGCGATAGATTTTCTAGCCCCCTATCATGCAAATTTTTCAAGCCATAGGATAAATTTAATCTCATCTATTTAAATTTAGGGAGTAACTATTAAAAAAAAAGTTGGCATGTATTTACATTGTAAGTTCCTAAAATTACATATGTAATTACATATGTAATTTTAGTGTATTTATGATGTAAGTCATAAAATTACATATGTAATTTTAGTATATTTACGATGTAAGTCACAAAATTACATATGTAATTATAATGTAAGCACGATGTAATTAGTAAGCGTGGATCATAAGCAAAGTAGCAGTAGAAAACACTGCTCAAATGCAAGGAAAAAAAGCAGGCGTGTGTTTCGAAATTGAACGGTAAATATGTGAGACCCACAGAACGCAACAACAAAGTCCACATAATGCAACAACAAAAGCTCGGTCCATCTCAAAGTCCACAGCCGTGTATGACTTTGCTCAATCCAAATGCAGCACTAATTGTAAACAGAGATGAATGGTCAAAAAAGTGAAAGATTTAGCACCCTATTTTTTTTTTTGTCAACAGAGCACTAGCGATTCCGATAAAAAAATGTGCGAGAGCACTAGCGATTCCGATAAAAAAATGTGCGTGACCCATTACTCATTCACACAAAAAGAAATGTGGACCCATTGACATGTGAGGCCCACATGTCAGTCCTCTCTTTCACCTTCCTTCTTTCTCCTCCCTCTCTCCCTTCCCTCTCTTTCTCTCCCCTTTCTTCTTCCACTTCCTTCCCGGCACCGGCGGCCGGTGCCTTCTCCAACCCCATCCCGGCGAGAGCGCGGGCACAAGTCGAGCAGCAGGTCGTCACCCACGGCGCTGTCGGCGACGCCCTCCACGTCGGCGCGGCGCGCGGCCACGGCGGGCTCGACTTCTTCGTGTCGCGCTCGCACGCCGCCCGCCTCATCGACCTCGTCACCTCGCTGTCGTCTGCCCGTGTCGTCACGTCCAAGCAGCTCGTCTCGCACGTGAAGCTCTGCCTGGTGTGCCGCGACGACCTCATCTTCCTCCCATCTGCACATTGCTGCAATCAAGCAAAGAAAGTAGCAGGACAAGCAGTAGCAGAGTAAAAGAGAGGACGAGGCTTCATTGAAGTCACATAGGCTAGATTCTAAGGGCATTAGCAATTCGTCCGCCCTCAACAAGGAGCCAAAGCCTCCACGTAGGCAAAAAGCAAAACGAGGCTTTCATCTCCACAATGCGCGTGTAGCTTTGGATAGGCCGCATCGGCATCGCTCCATCTCCAATCTACGCGCCGCCGCTAGCTTCTTCCCCAGCTTCCCGCTTCTTCCGGGCTCCGGCCGGCGCCCCTCATCTCCTCCCCCGACCAGCGCCCCTCCCGTGGCCGGCGAGCGGACAAGCTCTGTGGCGTGGACCGCGGAGACTACGCAAGAGAGGCGGCGGAAGCCTGGCGGAGAGGCGACGGCGCCCGGGCGGAGAGGCGACTGAACCGGCGACAGCGCCGGCCGGAGCGGAGGCCCAGCCCGGGGCTCGCTAGATCTAGCCTCGGGCCCTCTCCGGCGCGGATGCGGCTTCTCTGGCGACCTCAGGGTGGATATGGCTCGGACGCCCCTCCTATCCCGTCTCCGGCGAGCTTCTCCGGCGCAGATGTGGCTCCCTATCCCCCCTCTCTCTCTCCGGTTTTCTCCAAATGGGCGGATGCGATTTTCCTGGCAAAAAGTTGATTTCTCTGACGAGGTCCTCGGAGCCAATGTTGGTCACACGAACCTGGAGAAGGAGCGGTCCCCACTCCCCTCTCTCCTCCATGCATACACTTTATCTAGGTAGACAAACATTGCCACACGCCACGTGTGTGCACTGTGAATGGCCTAAAAAGTCCCCGGCCATTGTGCTTCTTCAAAGTTGAACCTCGACTAGGAGTAATGTTCAACTTCTGAGCGTAAGATATAAGATATTAGGCCTGAGTAATTAGTTGGGCCAGATGTTAGGTCTAGCCCATTTAGCGCCTAGGGTTTAGGGAGCAATATATTTATGGGTGTTTTCGGGTGCCTCTTTTTCTACCCCTCGTTTTCCGCGCGCACATTTTTCAAATTATTTTTTGCAAATAATTTCTATATGAAAGTTGCTTAAAAAAATTAAATTAATCCATTTTTTTAAAAAAAATAGTTAATACTTAATTAATTATATACTAATGGAGCGCTACTTTTTCCCTGTGCGGAGGGTTCAGTTTGGGAAGTAGGGACAGCGAACACATATCTTCTCCTCTTCCTCGCACCGGCCGCCGGCGCAACACATGAGTTAGGGTTTCGACATTTTTGAGAGGGAGGGTTCAGGGCGACGGCGCGGGCGCGATGCCGTTAGAGATCGAGGGGCAGGCGATGGCGAGGTCTTCCGTCTGGAAGAAGAAGAAGCGCGCCAAGCCGATGCCTGACAAGGGTTGGAAGAGGAAGGGGAAGGGATCGAAGAAGAAGAAGGCGAAGCTGCACGACGTCGACGACGAGGTCGTGGTGGCGGCGGACGCCGCCGGATCCAAGTACGAGGAGGCTGCCACCCATCCGCCTGGGACGGAGACGACGGTGACGATGGAGCTGGATCTCATCGACCACTATCTGGTGGGCGAGCTCGTCGCCTACATGACGGGCGCGTTGCTATGCCCGATCCTTCACCTCAAGTCCATGAACTGCCCCTTCGTCGACCCCAGGCACCTCGCTCCTGTCGAGAAGGATGTAGAATTCTCCGCCAACATCCTCAAGCAACACCGCCTCACCAACGGCCCCGTCGAGCTCCAGATGGACCCCATCACCACCTCCGATGACCATGACCACCACGACGACGACGAGCTCATCGATATGAGGGGCTGGATAAACTGGAGGACACCGGAGGAGATGAGGAAGAGGATGGTCGAGGAGGAACAGGAGGAACTGGAGGACCAAGCTTAAGGAGGAAGCTTAATTTATTTAACAATCTGCTTGCTGTGGCTTTGTAATTTGCAAGTTTCTGCTCATCATTATACTAGTTATATATTATACTAGTTCTGCTCATCATTATGATGTAATCTTGCACCTTATATCTTGCTACCGGTGATTCAGATATATCAAGTTAAAAATGGATGTAGCCACTCTCTGCTACTTAAATTTGTTGTCTTGTTGCTACTACCTCCGTTTCATAATGTAAGACTTTCTAGTATTTTCCCCATTCATATAGATGCTAATGAATACGAGAAATACTAGAAAGTCTTACATTATAAAATGGTGGAAGTATCTATTAATTTATCGTCTTGCATTAACAATTTTTTTGGGTGCAAATTGAGCCGTTTTTTTTGACAAATTGACCCTTTTCAAAAACTTATTTCGAAACTAACCCCTGCCAAAAACTTCAACCAAAACTAGGCCGTCGGCTCAGCGCCAAGCGCATTGGCGCTGAGGTTGGCCGTGTCAGCGCCAACGGGACTGGCGCTGACATTGTGCCACCGTGGCGGCCGGGCCGATCCCCTAGCTGACGTGGCAGCTACCTCAGCGCCAACCGCTTCGGCGCTGAGGTGCCCAACCTCAGCGCCAAGTAAGTTGGCGCTGACCTTGGCTACTTAGAGCCCGGCCGAGGCCGCCCCAGCCAGTTCTTCCTCCGTTTTTTCCCCAGCCGCCCGCCTAGGGTTCGGTCGCCACCGCGTTCTCCTCGCCCAATCTCCCCCAAAAACCTCTCTAATCGAAGGTGATTTGTGCGGCATTGAGTTTGGGATCGGAAGAGAAGGTAAACCCTTCTATAAACCCTAAGTTCCCCAAAGTTTTATTGGATATTTTGCATTGTTTTGGTTGTAGACGTGGTTTGATAATAGTTGGCTAAGGATGGATTATTAGATGGATAATATGGGTGGGGATGAAGTGTGGAGGTGGCATATCTTTATCCATTTGGTTGTTATTGATACATTTGACAAAATATATTTGGGATGGATGTTTGGTGATGCGCTAGGGTTTGATGGGAGATGGATGTGTGGTGATGGCCTAGGATGTGGGATGGATTTGTGGTGATTGAGAGGGTTTGAAAGGGGTTGATGTGTGGTGAAGGGTAGGTAATTTGTAGGAGTAGAGTTTTTTTTTATCAATAATGTGTAGTATTTGAGTAATGTACTTATTTATTGGAAAAATTAGACATGTTGTTAGCTTTTGAAGTATTGGTATTGCAATGGTAATTACATATTATTTTCAAGTAATTAATGTTTATGCATGGGTTAAAAATTGTAGATGGATAGATTGGTCCGGCTTCATTATGGTGGTTGTGTGGTAGATGAAAGTACACATGGAAGCCAATTTGAGGGAATGACAGTTAGACAATTAGTGTTTTTTGCGAAGCCTACCTTTGAGGAGTTAATGTCTCGCATCAAGCATGAATTGGATTGGAATGATGAGTCGGTTGGTATGCAAGGGAGATACGATGTGGGCGGCGGTGTCATGTCACATAAATTTATGTTAGACTTGAATGGAGAGATCGAATGGCAAACATATATAGATATAGTATTGGGGTCACATTTCAAATCTCTTGAGGTGTTTGCATGGAAGAAAGATGTTAGGATAGGGAAGAAAGAACTTATAGACCTTAATGAAAGTCCACTCATAGAATCACCCATTAGCTGTCACGAACTGTCAGAGAGGTGTAGTAGGAAGGAAGAATTGATTGAGGAAGACGTGGAGGGGGGCGAGGGAGTAAATGATATGGCGGATGTGGAGGTCAGGGAAGAGAATGACCCGGTAAGGGAGGAAGTACATGCAGAGGAGAATGTGCCGTTAAGGGAAGAAGTACATGCAGAGGACAATGTGCCGTTAAGGGAGGAAGTTAATGTGGAGGAGAATGTGCCGGTAAGAGAGGAAGGAGATGTTGAGGATGGTCGGGAGGTAGGAGATGATGTGGAGTTGCCTGAGGAAGAAGCGAATGCTAAGAATGTAAGTATGGGCCTAAGGGAGTTGGCTAGGCTGAAATTCTATACCCGAGAGGAGTGTGAGGAGGCTATGATACGCAGTGGATTGAACCCAGGCTGGTTGGAGTATGATACAGAGGATGAATTGGATGAGTCCGCTTCCGACTCCGATGATGATCGTCCAGTGCGTAAGATGTCAGAGCATGAAAGGATTGTGTTTGCGAAACTGGTGGGTAGAAACCCGGAAATAACACAATTCGAGGATCTTACCAGATCTGGGCTAGCAATTGCTGATGGGGATCCACAATATGACGGTGCCTTCGAACCAATGTGTGATGAACCAAGGAAGGGGTTGGAGTTTCGATCGATGGATGATCTGAAAATATGGCTACAGAGTTATTCTATCCGTGTCCACCGGCCGTACCATGTGAAGGAATCTAACGCGTCAGTAAAGTATACTATGGCTTGTCTCGATCGCCATTGCAAATGGCAGATTAATGCAAGGAAGAGTGGAGGAGATAGGTGGCGGGTGACTAGGGTGGGCGAAGACCACACATGCTGTAGTGCGGAAGTAACCGGCAAGCATTTGCAACTTACTTCAAGGTTTATTGGAAACAGGTTACAGGCATTTGTGCGAGCTGAACCAACTTTATCTCCAGCAGCGATTGTCGAGGCAGTTGAGCAAATATGGCACTATCGGCCTACGTATGGCAAAGCATGGCGTGCTAAGCAAGTTGCTATGAAGGTCATTTGGGGATATTGGGACGAGGCGTATGTTCGCTTGCCTACACTGATGCGTGCCATCAAAGCAAAGAACCCTACCATGCATTTCCGTGTTGAGGCTCATCCCGAGAAGTCCAGGATGGTGGATGGAGTACAGAAGCGAGTATTTGGACGTGCATATTGGATATTTGGCCAGTCCATAGAAGCATTCAAGCACTTGAGGCCGGTGCTAGCAATTGATGGCACTTTCTTAACCGGTAAATACCAAGGTACATTGCTCATGGCAATAGGGGTCGACGCCGGGTTACATCTTGTTCCCTTGGCGTTTGCTCTGGTAGAGAAGGAGAATACATCCAACTGGGAGTGGTTCATCAACATGTTGAGAAACAAGTTGATCGGTCCTAATAGAGAAGTGTGTATAATTTCTGATAGACACCCTGGCATTTTGAACTCCATCATCCACATCATGCCTCATCACCTAACCATTCACCACAGGTGGTGCATGAGGCACTTCTGTGCTAACTTCTACACAGCTGGAGCTACGACTGATCAGATGAAAGATCTTGAGCGCATATGTCAAATAAATGAGAAAGCATTGTTCCTAGATGAGATAAAACGCCTCATGGGTGTGGTCGGAGAGAGGCCAAAGAAGTGGCTAGAAGACCATATGCCACTTAAGGTCAAATGGGCAAGAGCATTTGATACCAACGGGCGCTGAGTGTCCCACGGTCAGCGCCATTATGGCTGGCGCTGAGGTCCCAGCCCGCAAGCCATCCAGAAGGCTTGCTGGGCTGGGCCGTTTCGGCTGGGCTGGGCCATGGCCGAAACGGCCAAGTCCCACCTCAGCGCCAGGTGGGCTGGCGCTGAGTGTCCCACGGTCAGCGCCATTATGGCTGGCGCTGAGGTCCCAGCCCGCAAGCCATCCAGAAGGCTTGCTGGTCTGGGCCTTGGGGTTGCGGCCAAGTCCCACCTCAGCGCCAGTCCGGTTGGCGCTGAGGTAGCTGCCACGTCAGCTGGGGATCGGCCCGGCCGCCACGGTGGCACAATATCAGCGCCAGTCTCGTTGGCGCTGACACGGCCAACGTCAGCGCCAATGTGTTTGGCGCTGAGGCGACGGCCTATTTTTGGTTGAAGTTTTTGGCAGGGGTTAGTTTCGAAATAAGTTTTCTAAAAGGGTCAATTTGTCAAAAAAAAACGGCAAATTGAGTGCTTGCTGGGGACTTGAGAATGACTGGTGTTTATATATATGTATATATATTTAACCCAGCATGCTGCTATGGCCAACTGGAATCGGTATAGCTCATTACTCAAGACTTGTATTTGATTAATTTACTCTTCTTCCATACTGTACCTTGTGCTGCTTGCAGATTTATATTGAGGTTCAGTCAGTGGTCTTAAAGTGACGCCAAGTCATTTAAGGACTCGTATAATCTTTACTGTCTTATTGCCACGCTTTTAATTTCCCTCGTGTGTCATACTCAACATTATGTACATGGTTCATGCCATAACATATTTCATCTTTTTGTTTTGGCATGGTCCTTTAAGAGCACAAGGCTTCAGAAGCACAAGGAAGGGCAACACCGAAGGCAAGGAGAGCTTGATCACACCCCGCACCACCTATTCATGTCACAGGCAGCAGATTTCAGGTTGGCTAGCCTTTTTCCCTTTGTTTTTGCATGATGATATTTTAGCAAATCAAAGTGCCCGATTAATATTCCGATTCTACCACATCGCACACATCGGAAACAGAAAGAAAGAAGTTTCTCATTCCGTGCTTCATTTTTACTTCCTCCGTTTCGTTGTATTGTAGGGCGTTTTGATTTTTTTTTCCTGTAGTCAAACTTTTTTAAATTTAATCAAGTTTATAGAAAAATTTAGCAACATCTAAAACACGAAATTAGTTTTATTAAACTTAACATTGAATATATTTTGATAATATGTTTGTTTTGTATTGAAAATGCTACTATGTTTCTCTATAAACTCGGTCAAACTTATAAAAAATTAGTATGAAACAGATGGAGTATTATGTTTCCTTCTGTCTTGGATTTTCATGTTATGAATTGAAGTTGGTTGGTCAGTGTCAGGAAGAGAAACTTGAGGTTTTTGTTGAAATGTAAAGGGGTTTATTGATGTTTTCTTTTAGGTACCCCTTAATTAAATTAACTTTTACTCTTATTAGCTGACATGGTGTTATAAGTACAGGGTGGCACATGCTGAGGAACCAAAGATGGCAACTGGTAAAGAAATGTCAGGATCTATGAGGTCAGTATGGTCTTTTTGCCTCTATATCTTTCTATTTAGGGTACCCGGTACCAACTGATGTCAGGCTATATCTGGTAAATGAAAGTGGGATCTGTTTTGCATTGTCATGGGAAGAAAGTAGTGAGGTTCTAAGATTGGTGCATATCCTTATTGTCAGTGGCGGATCTTGATACTTTTTAAAGCCCGGGCAAATACATATGTGAAGAATTATATACACTGTTAATCACTGAAAATTTAAGGTATTGTAATGGTGTGATCCGCCGGTGAGTCCAGGCAGCTGCCCGGAGTTGCCGGACCTTGGATCCGCCACTGCTTGTTGTCCAGATATATTGTCATAATTGCTAGGTGAAGCTGAAAAAACCAAAATGTTTTCTTTTATGGATCTGTGGTAGTCTGCCGTCATGTGGTTTATCTTATCTACACGGTTTCATATAACTGGTTTCTGCTCTGCTATGTATAATTCTTCTATTTAAATGCATCATACTGATAGTGTTTAGTGGTATGACACGTGAGAATAATCAGATTTGTGAGTTAATATAGAACTGTGGGCTGCAAAATTAGTCGTTGAGCATTTAGATGTTTCTACGCCTCGCAATGGCACGTGCCCTATCAGGTAACAATAAGCATGTTGTAGCAGACAAAAGGATTTATATTTTCACTTGTTGACAAATTAGAATGAACTATAGAAAAAAATAGTCGTTGGTTACATGGAGCATTGTACTCGATGCAGAACAACCTTAATGAGAGCGAATGCCATTGGGGGGCAGAAGAACATGTTGGTGGTGTTCTTTTCTTCTAAAAATGAAGATGAAGATGATGATTAAGTTTTTTACGCAAAATGAGGTAGTATTAACGTATGATTGATTGAGTTTTAATTATTACAAACTTGAAAAATAGATTTGTATGATATTTTAGAGCAACTCTCTTGTAGAAAGTTTTCGCATGAAACGCACTGTTTAGCAGTTTAAAAAATATGTCACGAAAATCTTAATCTTCATCCAACTTTATTGGAGGAAAGAACATGACCAAGTTGTGTGATTGGGGGCATTGAGAGCGAATGCACGAGATGATTGCGCTGTTATTTCAGTATGACATCCCGTGCAGACCAGAACGTCCTACGAATGTGCTGCCTATGGTGGACCTGGTGGATGGAATGGTAAGAATTTGATATGAATGTGTTCTGCTCAACCATCTGAGAGTTTCAAACTGATCAACAGATGCTGTTGAACATCAATTGCTTTCTTCAGAGCTCACACAATTTCTGTCAATTGTGCAGCACTCGTCGTTCGCAGCTCAGGGTCAGCATTGGTGGTGCCTCATGACTGCAAGCGTCTTGACACCAAACTAATCATAGAGAGCAGTACAGATTAGTACGTGTCTGCGAATACAGCCTAAATTTATCAGGATTCAGGAAGAAAATGTTTGGAATTTGCAAAGGATTTGTAGAGCTGGAAATGGGATGCCATTTGGTTATATGCAGAAATAAGCTGCAAGCCTATAAGCGTATATGTAAGGTGCCATCAAATGCGGTGTATATCAGAAGTTTGTAACGAAAGTTGCAGCAATAAAACGGTACTCCTGCCACTATCTTATATATGTGTTAGTATGATTATTAGTCAAGAGTTATCGAGTTTGATTTTCCTCAAAAGAGAGAGGGTGCCATGTAATTCGGGACGGAGGGAGTATGGCTTTGTTTAGATTCTAACTTTTTATTCTTCAAACTTTCAACTTTTTCGTCACATCGAACTTTTCTACATACGCAAACTTTCATTTTTTCTATCACATCGTTCCAATTTCTTTAAACTTTCAATTTTAGCGTGGAACTAAACACACCCTATGTCACATTGTTGCTAGCTCTGCTCTAGCTGACTTCCTTCGCTTGAAGCGGAAAGCGCACCAATGAGACATTGTCACTAGCTCTGCTCTAGCTAACTTCCTTCGCTTGAAGCGGAAAGCGCACCGATGCACTCATCGATGATCGCTCGCATCCTGGAGGGCTCGAACTTCTTCCCGGTGGTAGAGCACGGCTCAAACATACACATCGGCGAACAGGTCCAGCGCGAAGCACGTGCTCAAGTTCTGTGAGTTCGATGGCAAAGAGGACACCTCACGTAGAGAACCCTGATGGGGCCAATGCGACATAGATGGTGTTGTCCGAAACGATGGCGGCCTGCCACCAGTCGCCTTTGCCCCTCCCTCACCAGCGATCGGGAACGGATGAGAGAGAGGGAAGATGGGAGTGGAATAGGAGATGGGAAGAGGGGAGGCTAGAGGAATAAGAAATAGACCTGACACGTGGGGCCCACTCACCACATCGGCTAAAATCAGGCTCTATACTGCTTGGAATATCGGGTACACCGGTTTTGCAAGTGGAGGGCCTCGTTATATGTACAATTATTACGGTTTGAGGACGAAATTAGTTACTCCCTCCGTCCCATAATATAAAGGATTTTGACTTTTTACTTGCACTGTTTGACCACTCATCTTATTCAGAAAATTTGTACAAATATAAAAAAGAAATATTGTGCTTAAAGTACTTTGGATAATAAAGTGAGTCACAAATAAAAGAAATAATAATTCCAATTTTTTTTAATAAGACAAATGGTGAGTTAAAATTGCTTATATTATGAGACAGGGAGTATTTCAACGTCAAGACGAGAGATCTAAAGTGAACTTATCCCTATATGTAATTAGTTGGACCTGTGTGGTAAAGGTCCAGCCCATTTAGCGCCTAGGGTTACCCTCTCCTCTCTACCTCGCAGTGGCCGCCGCCGCAACGCATACTCCCTCTGTCCTAAAAAAAAAAAAGACAAACACTGGATTTCCGTGTCAAACGTTTGACTGTCCGTCTTATATGATTTTTTTTTATAATTAGTATTTTCATTGTTATTAGATGATAAAACATGATTAATACTTTATGCATGACTTGTCTTTTAATTTTTTTTAAATAAGACGGACGGTCAAACGTTGGACATAGAAACCAGGGTTTGTCTTTTTTTTTTTGATGGAGGGAGTACGTGAGTGAAGGGTTTCGATAGGGAGAGATTAGGGCGACGGCGGGCGGGGCGCGATGGAGAGGGATGAGATCGAGGGAATCGGCAAGCTCAACTCCCCTGAGAAGAAGAAGGAGAAGGAGAAGAGGAGGCGCAAGCACAAGCCCGACGAGGCGAAGGAGGAGATGGTGGTGGACGCCATACCCAAGGAGGAGGAGAATCTCAAGTCCCCCGAAAAGGGATCACCGAAGAAGAAGGAGAAGAGGAGGCACAAGCACAAGCACAAGCCCAAGCCCGACGGGACACAAGCCGTACTCAAGGAGGAGGAGGAGAGCAACAGCAAGTCCAAGGCCCCGGCGGAGGGCGAGAAGAAGAGGAAGAAGAAGAAGCTGGTGACGGTGAAGCTGAGCGACGAGCTGATGGGATACCTGCGGACCAAGGAGGTGATGGCCTACCTCGCGCGCGAGACGCCTCGCCCGCTCCCGATCGATCCGGGCGTCGCGCAGCACATGTTCGTCGACCAAGAACTCAGGCAGGAAATCGCCGCCCAGGTTCACGAGAACAGGGAATTCGACGCCTTCGTCCTCTACCAGTACCGCACCAAGGGCTACGCCGAGATCCAGCAGGAGGTCACCGACGACGACGACGACGACGACGAGGTGTAGCTAGAATCTTGCAGGGAATCAATAATGGTTGGTGGTAAGGAGCAATGATCTGTGATCCAGCTAAATATACTAGAGTGCTTCTGCTCATTAATCATTATTAGGATATTACTATGTCTAATGGTGTTATTATTATTGCCCGTATCTTTGCTACTTGTAACTAAACGTGTGGGAATCACAAGTAACTGCTTTCGTAGTTAAACCGAGTGAATTGCTAACGTATTGGAATGAATGGGATTGCAACTGTGATTTGATTCTGATTGGCATAGTACTTGTCATAGTAGTTGTGATCCTAAATGTGAATGATCTTGGCTAGCTAACCCGAACGCTTCATGTTACTCTCTGTTTGTGCTAAAAGCGATTCGGATTTCTACTATTTATGACTTGTTACCTTCCTGATCTCGTTAATTCTCTTTTTGTGTGATCCTATTCGAATTATGTTTGAAAAACATTTCAATTATATCGCCTCATGTGGCCGTATCTCATTCAGAGCAGCTTCTTCTATAATGCTGTTTTTCTCTGCGCTTTTGCCATTCATCTATTCATTTTGATTAATCTTCAAATACCTCAGAAGTGTGAATCTTCTGCGGTATTGTTCTTTTCTTCATGTGCCAACGCAGTGTGGTTTGGTGCTTTTTTTCATATTGTAGTAGATATCACTCTCCCTTGGTTATACAATCAAGGACTTTTTAGTGGAGGAAAGAGTAAAGATTCCATTCTTTTGTACATTTGTTTATAGAAGCAATACGTGTGCTGCAAAACTTTGTGAGCCTTATGCATCGTACTGCTGGCTAAATGTTTTCATGTCTAATGAATAGTACACTAGAATGAGAAATGCCATGAAGACCTACAGTAATATTATGTTGTCACTCTGTAAATGTTTGGCTTGCTGTAAAATCATTGGCTGGGTCGAAGGAACAACGAAGCATTGTTGATTCCCTAGGGCCCCATGCCTTTTCTGTACAGGGGATAAGAAAATCTTGCTACATGGTTAACAAGCCGGAGAACAACTGATGACATCACTGACAACTGGGGCAGGTTCTGCTCATCTTCTCTGTAGTATCATTTACATAATACTTGAGTTTTTCAGTACTCCCTCGTTTCACAATGTAAGTCATTCTAACATTTCTCATATTTATATTGATATTAATAAATCTAAACATATATATCTATCTAGATTCACTAACACTAATATAAATGTGGAAAATGTTAGAATGACTTATATTGTGAAAAGGAGGTAGTACTGATCATGATTGCGCTGTTATTTCAGTATGACATCTTGTGCAGACGAAAACGACAAATGGGCTGCCTGCCTATGCTGGACCTGGTGGATGGAACGGTAAGAATTTGAGATGAATGTGTTCTGCTCAACCATTTGAGAGCTTCGAACCGATCAACAGATGCTGTTGAACATCAATTGCAGATCCTGGCATGCTTGAAGTGGGCGATGGGGAGATGTCTTAATCGGAGTACCGCTCACAGTTCAGTATCTGTGGGCACAATCATAGGTACCATAGCATGTTTTGTGTACTAACAGTTTTGCTGCAATGTTGAATATTTTCTTTTGTTGCATTTCCTCACAGCAAGCTTTGCTTCAACTGTTCAGGCTCCTCTTTTGATTGGATGTGATGTGCGCTCAATGTGGCCCCGTTTAGTTTCCCAAAAACATCACATCGAATCTTTGGACATATGCATGAAGCATTAAATATAGATAAATGAAAAAACTAATTGCACAGTTAGAGAGAAAATCGCGAGACGAATCTTTTCAGCCTAATTAGTCTATGATTAGCCATAAGTGCTACAGTAATCCACATGTGCTAATGACGGATTAATTAGGCTCAAAAGATTCGTCTCGCGGTTTCCAGGCGAGTTATGAAATTATTTTTTTCATTCGTGTCCGAAAAACCCTTCCGACATTCGGTCAAACATCCTATGTGACACAAAAAAATTTTCTTTTTGGAAACTAAACAGGCCCGAGCCAGCAGATGAAAGACATACTCAGCAACTGGGAGGTCATCGTTGTGAACCAAGGCAAGCCTTCTCTTTCACATGCTTAGATCTAGCCATATTCTTTGATATTTCACCATACTCATATAACAACTTTGTGCAGACAGACTAGGTGTCCAAGGAAAGAAAATGCAAGCTGACAATGGATTGGAGGTAATCCCTGTTCATCTGCATCAGTGGTTTTCAAGTTTCAGCCTTGTCTTTGTTCCATGCTCTGAAGCTGGCAATACTGTGTTAATTTGTCGATAGGTTTGGGCCAGGTCACTCAGCAACAACAGGAAGGATGTGGTACTCTGGAACAGGCCATCACTGCGCATTGGTCGAGCATTGGACTCACTGGGTCAGTGGCTGTCACTGCTCGTGATCTATGGGCGGTAAACTTGCTTTCTTCAGAGCTCAAAGTACAACATCACTCTTCAGAATTCAGAGTTCATAACATTTCTCTCTTGCGATTTGCAAGGATTGGTAGAGATGGAAATGGATGCCATTTGGTTATATATATGCAGAAATAAGCTGTAAGCCTGTGCATGTAAGGTGCCGTCAAATGCGGTGTATTGCTGAAGTTTGTTGTGAAAGTTGCAGCAACAAAGCGGCATTCCTGCCACTATCTTATAAAGAAATATACTCGCCTGAAGACAAATCTGTGGCAAAAGCCTTCACAGTAGAGAGTTGAGACATTGCAAGACATCACAACTAGACAGAATGCAAAACACATTGTGGATCAAAACAATATCAGCTACAACTAAGGATTGGGTTTGCACCAGCCAAATCACCTGCATCTGTTGCTTCAACAAAACAATTAATATCCACGAGGCTGCCGTCTCCGCCTCCCCGCCCACCGGCGTCGGAAGGATCCAGTCCGTTGGTCAGTACGGCCGTGATTCAAGGGGCCCATATCTGTCGGGCCGGAACGGGACTCTGACTTAGATGTGCCCATGTTATTTGGTCTGGAAGAGATTTTGATTTGGAATAAATCCACTTCGACTCCATTAGCTAGTGAGCGAATCTGATTGGAAAAAGTATACCCAAGGTCCCTCAACTTGTCATCGAATTGCAAAATCGTCCTCCAACCGTAAAACCGGATACAACTTATAAAACCGGTGCAAATTAGACTCCTAGGCGGTTTTGACTCCGGTTTTATCCAACGTGGCAGCTGACTCAGCATGGGACCCACGTGGGTCCCATATGCCAGCCCCTTCTTCCCCTCCCTCTCTTCCTCTCTCCTTCTTCCCCTCCCCATGCAGGGCAGCCGGCCGGTGGGGGAGCGCGGGAGACCGGCAACGGGCGATGGGCGACGAGGCGGCAGCAGCGCCGCACGGCCTCCTGCGCCCGCCCTCCTAGCCAGGGGAGCCGGGGGAGGAGCTGGGTGCGGCCGTCGGGGGCGGAGCGGGGCTCGGCTGGCGGGGCGGAGCTGGGCGCGGGCGGCAGCCGGTAGGGGAGGAGCTGGGCGGCTGCGGGGGGGGAGGGCGGGCGCCCGACGGCCTCGATGACGTCCTCTGGCCGGCGACATGCCCATCGGCGCCACCCTCACGAAGATGGTGGCCTTCGTCGACGACGACTTCGAAGTCTACACCGTGCCCAGGCCCACTTCGACCTCTCGCTGCAAGATGCCCCGAATGAAACTCAGCAGCTAGCCTATAAATAGTCCTGACAAATTATGGGCCAACACTTCTTGACAAAAAGGCCATTAAAACCATCAGGACTAGGAGGCCTGGCAATGGACAATTTTTTCACATAAAAAGTGCACCGAAGGTCCCTCAACTTGTCATCGAGTTACAAAATCGTCCCCCAACCACAAAACCAGATATATGACATCTCTCAAGTTACAAAACCGTTCAATTTAGGTCCTTCGGTGATTTTGATCCCGGTATTGTCCGACGTGGCAGCTGAGTCCGCATGGGACCCGCGTGTTAGATTGACCACGTCACCACTTCTTACCCTCCCCATCAACTCACTTCCTCTCTCCTTCCCTCTCCATGGGCGGTGGCCGGCGAAGAGCAGCCAGGGCGGCGCGACAGGACGGTTCGGCGGGCGCGGTCACCGGTGCAGAGGAGCACGCCACGGTCGGGCGTCGCCATGGCCTCTCTTGTCCCCGTCAAAGTCACCCCGCTCGACGAGGTCGGCGGCGGCGAGCATGGTGTCGCGTCGCGGCGTGCCCCGTTGAAGTCACCCCGGTCGACGAGGTCGGCGCACGCGAGCGGGGAGGAGCGTCGGTGGTGGGACCACAGGGGTAGAGCGAAGGGGGAGCTGGAGGGGAACGGTGGTGGCGAGGTGGAGGAGGAGGATGCCGCTCCGACGAAACTCCCATTCAGGGCGAGGGAGGAGCGGAAGACGGAGACGGCGACAGCGGGAGGGAAGTGGGGATGGAGGCGGCGAGGAGGGAGTTGGCCGGCCGACGCGTTGTCGCCGCCGCCGCCGCCGTTGTCCTTCCGGCCGTTGCTCATCCGCGAGGCCGTCCCCAACAAGCCGCCGCTCCGGCCGTCCTCCCCCGTTCCAGCGCCATGGCAGCCAGAGTTCTTCGGCGAGGGTATCACCGTCAACGGCAAGGCCTGGCCGTTCCTCATCGTCTACCGCCGCCGCTACCGCCTCCGCATCCTAAACGCCATCAACGCCCGCTACTTCAACGTCTCCCTCTCTAACAGCTTCCCCATCCACGTCTTCGGCTCCGACGCGTCGTACCTCTCGGCCCTGGACACCGTCACCAACCTCCTCTCCCTGGCCGAGATCTTTGACGTCATCATCGACTTCTCCTAGTCGCCGACGGCCGAGATCGAGTTGCTCAACTCGGCGCCCTACCCGTTCCCTACCAACGCCGCCCCCGGCTCGCTCAATGGCAGGGTGATGAAGTTCGTGAATCCGCCCGCACGCGGCTCCTCCCACCGCCGTCCGCCGCACGCGCATGCTTCCACCTTTGCGCCCATCCCCGCGGCGCCGGCCTGCGCCCGGCCCGCCGCCGCAGCGTCGCCACGCCACCCCGCCGCCTGTTTCCTACCTCGCCCTGCCGGCCGGCCCGCACGAGGTGAGCGGGGAGGCCGGCGAACTCGCGCGCGCCGCTGTGGGTGGCAGCCCTAGGGCCGTCCCCGTGTGAGAGCAAAGAGAGAGCGAGAGGAAGGAGAGAAACGAAAGAGAAGAGGGGAAAGGTGAGTAGGTGTTGACGTGTGGGGCCCACGTGGGTCCCACGCTGAGTCAGCTGCCACGTCGGACAAAATTGGAGTCAAAACCGCCGAGGGATCTAGTTTGTACTGGTTTTGTAAGTTAAGGGATGCGTTGTATCCGGTTTTGTGGTTGAGGGACGATTTTGTAACTCGATGAGAAGTTGAGGGACCTTCGGTGTACTTTTTCCAATTTTTCACAATATTATCCTAGCGTGGGCCGTGGGCGTGTGGCCCATCACTGGGCCTTTTCCAAACCGACTTTTGGCAGCTAAAACCTGTCGGTGATCGATCCGAGCCGCGTCGTGTCGCCTTGCCTCGCCTCGCCTCGCCTGGACTTCGACTTCGCCACCGTCGAGGGCACCGGAGATGGCCAACCACCGCCGCCAATGGGCGTCGTGGCAGACGTTCCACCCCGTCCACCCGATGGAGGATCTCATGCCCGGCGGCGTCCGCCTCCCCGACCCCGACGAGCAGCCACCGGACCCCATCTACGCCTTCCTCGAGGTGTTCGAGGAGCTCTACGGCGACCAGTTCCCTCCCCACGTACGCCGTCCGCCGATCAAAACTCGATCGATCGATTGATTTTGGCCTTTGATTTGCTCATCTGCTTCAATTCCACACCCTGCAGGTTCTCCTCTACGACTCGGGGGATCCCAACGGCGGCGACGACATGGAGGAGTCTGATGACGACGTCGACGGCGGCGGCGAGAGTCTCTCCGCCATCGTCTATGGCGGGGGGAGACTGCACCCGTCCCGGCGCCCGTCCGTGCCGCCGCCGGAGGAGAGGCCGAGGGGGTGGATGCCGTGCCCGGTTCTTCCTCGGGCGGGAGGCGGCCATGGCGATGCCGACGCCGCGGCCGCCGAACAAGGGGTGGAGGGAGAAGGGCCGGCCGGACGCGTGGCAGCGGTTCTACCTCGACCGCGGCGCCGGCAGGCACGCGGCGTCGGAGGCGGAGGCCAACCGGGAGCTCTGGATCGCGTTCCTGCTCGACCGCGGCGCCGCGAAGAGCACCTCGTGGTGGAGGTCGTTCGAGCGGCGGTTCGAACGGTGCGCCGCCGCCGATCCCTACTACGCCGCCGGCGACACGCCCTGCGCCATGGTGACCTCTTTCACGTTCTGCTTCCAGTAATAGGCCTTGGTACCCTATGTACGTCTTTCAATGGGAGAGTGATTAATTTCAGCTATAGAATCATAAGCAGCATTGGCACAATAGAACTCGTAGCGTTTTGTAAGTAGCATACTTTGCAAACTTTGCGTTTGTTTAGTTCGCGAAAAGAAAATTTTTGGGTGTCACATCGGATATTTGACCGGATTCGGGGGTTTTTGAACACGAATAAAAAAACTAATTTTATAACTCGTATGGAAAACCGCGAGACGAATTTATTAAGCATAATTATTCCGTCATTAGCATATGTGGATTACTGTAGCCTTTTTCTAGAAAATGCATACATTGCGACATGGTGTCCTGAACTCCTAATACAATTTATTTCTGTTTTCGTGGGCCAATCAGTAGTAAACTAGTAATCTATTTTGGAATTTGAAGATGCAATTGATAGTGTAGTGGTAAGGGTATGTGTTGAAACCACGCTCATAATTCTTTCTCAAATGAATGTTTGGAGGAACTTCTTTGTCTCCAAATATTAATCCTGTTCTTTTTTCTATTATTAAGGAATTCCGAATTTTCTGCCAATCTCATGTCTCTTTTCTGCTGACATTGTCTGGTGTCATAAAAAAGTATGTGTTCAACTGTTCATGGCTTCAAATGCTTTCCAAACCTTTTCTTCAGAGTATGTATGTGATCTTTTGATTGGCTAACATATGACTGGTAATTTTGGAGCACGGCAAATGTAAGAGAGCAAGATCGGGGTACTTGAGCATTGGTATCTCCTCGTAGTGCAAGAGTGTTGACTGCACGTCAATTGACGATAATTAACTTTGCAGATGTTGCCTGGTGTCAGCCTGTCAGGTGACTGCCCCTCTTTCTTTTCTTTCTTTCTTTTTTTTTTGTGATGGAAGTTTCTACTCTAGTTTTGCTCCATGGAGTATGCTTTAATCTTAAAGCAGTTTGTCTACAAATTCCAGTCTCCAAATTAAATGTTTAGAGTAATAATTTGGGGGAAATAACCTCCATTTAGCAAAAGGGAAAAATTATAAAGTCCATGGTCCTAACTTGTCCTTGTGGAATGCTTTGATGCATGCCAGTGTAGACATTGTTTTGCATACGGCCGAGTGAACCAAATTAATTGAACAGCTTATATAACTATATGTCTGTTTTGTTATTTCTATATCCTATCTCTGTTTTTTTTAATAGATGGCGGCGTTAAATTTTAAAGTAAAATGCTATACGTACTAACTTTTTATTATTAAAATATTACTAACATTGATATGCTATAAGTACATTTAGATATTTTTTATAACTTCCATCTACCTAAATCAAACAGTTGAGATGGTTGTTAGTAAAAATTTAGTAAGAAAAAATTAATACGTGTATCAGTGCCGACCATTCGTAGATTTTCAAAAGGTTAGTGTAAATATGATAAAATACAAGTCGATTATACTTAAATTTTCTTTAATAATAAAACATGCCGCAAGAAAATAAATGATATTTATATTTTTTTTATAATATAATAAATGGTCAGATATTATGTAAAATCTATTAAAAATATGGAAAGAGTACATTATTAAAAGCGTGTTGATGAAAAAAATACATACTGACTTGGGAGATCTGCTTAACTCCAATGCAGATCCTAAATCTTGCTTTCGAGGACTTGGGATATCTGCTTAACTCCAATGCAGATCCTAAATCTTGCTTTCGAGCTTAAATGCATGCCAGTTGATTTGATCCTGCAATCAACAAGAAAGGAAAACAAGAAAATAAGGTTAAATCCGTAAACGATAGCCGATCGGCTAAGGGCCGATGACATATCGTTAATCACTAAGCTGATGTATTAGCATTAGATCGGTAATGAAGAATAAAGCCGATCAATGTGGCTCCTAATTAATAAGATACAACTGCCCCTCTGTGGGCTCATCCCAATTGCGGCAATACTTGTGCAGCACGTCAATCGATCCCGAAGATCAATATTAACTTCTAATTTGGTACATGATCTACCAATTTAGTCGTCAACAATTATACACCAAAGATACCAGCAATAAAACAATCGACACTTGAATCTAACGATTAAATTAGCGGATTTACAAGTTTTTTTTTGAGTTGTGATACAAATTCATTTGCACTTAATAAAGGCCAGCTTCTGCCGTAGTGGAGCGGAGGCCTGTCGCCGGGAGGCTTGGGCCGGATCGTCATCCTTTTTAGGGTTCCACCATATATATACCTCTTGTAAGCCGTTGTGCGGCGTTGTAACCCCACCCTAGATATAGTGAAGATATTTTGCTGGCTGGCGCCCGTGGTTTTTTCTCTCCTACTTTGGGAGGGTTTTCCACGTTAAAATCTCGTGTCTTCTGTGATTGATCTATTATTCTTTATCATTTGTTTGCCTATCGTTTCCTAACACTTTTTGCCCCCAAAACTTTTATATTTGTGACCATCGGATCGCCTCGAGATTTGAGCATGAAGAGAAAAAAATGCTAGAAAGAAATTTTTATACATGTCATGCATAAGATCCTAGTGTTATCTAATCAAACCATTGTTGAATGCAAGTTTTAATAAGTTATATATAAAAGTTATAGTGCAGTTACAGTGCAATTACACTTCAGTTATGGTATAGTTATATCTGAATGTTTTTGACCCAAAAAATTTATTTGTGACAGTTTTTTAGATACTCTCAAAAATTAGATTTGTCTCCCAGGAATTGAGACTGCAGGTCAAGCATATGATCTCCTGGCCCATTTCCGAACCATTTTGCGAAGCTGGTCCGAAATTAAGCTCTGGGTGGCTACGTTTCTCTTCTCTTTTCCATGCCAGAATCGATCGATCAAAAGGCATATGCATCTCCTGTTTCTGCATGCGCCGATCAAGACGGACGCGTGGTGACTTCACTGTAGGTATATAGTGGAAGACTTGAGACGGCGACGGCGGCGGCGGGAGGCGACAAAAACGCTTGTTGTTTTCAGTCCTACTCACTCGGCGGGCGATCACTCGTGGAGCAGAGCACGGAACTGATCGAGAGAGAGAAAAAAGGGGCCGGGAGAGTGCCTTTTGCGCGCCGACCATGTCCTCCTCGCCGGTTCCTGTCGCCGTCGCCGGCCACCACGCGACTAAACTACCAATATACACCACGCCCATATACCTACGTGGTGGGGGCCGACCAATCGGGCTAGCTTTGCTAGTCTTCCAGCGCAAGAAAACTCTGCACTTGTATCTGTCCGTAGTGGCGGAGCCAGTACTGCCGCAACGCATAAGAAGATCGCACGTCAATATATTAGAAGCGGAGGTGAATAGTAACGTTTTCCGATGACCGACTAATTTTTATACGTGTGGACGGTTAACGATAATGGAGACAGACATATCGTTTTAGGCTGCCCGACATGCCGGGGAGCTATAACTCCGCCGCTGTGTGTCTCCGGCTCTGATCACGGTAGCGGCGGCGACCGTTGTTCAGGAACCGCTGGAATTGATAATTGGCGGTTAGCGGGTGGTCAACAGTGGTTGCTCAACTATTGAAGCACAGGAACATTTTTTTTTACTTTTTAATTATATAAGAGAAAATTAATGTAGTATTTCTTTTGTCCCAGAATTATAACAAATTTTAGTTATAAACCTTAACGAGTATGTCTAAATTTGTACTGCAACTGCTGCAGCCAGCCGCTGGACTTTTTTTTTTCTTGATTCACTGTTCGTATAGGCTACAGTAGCTAGCGCTGCAGCCCTTGCCTGCAGCGGAACACACCCATTGTAACACTTTTTGGATTTACATCGATTCATCCATTGATCATATATATATATATATATATATATATATATATATATATATATATATATATATATATATATATATATATATATATATATATATATATATATATATATATATATATATATATATATATATATATATATATATATATATATATATATATATATATATATATATATATATGTATGTATGTATGTATGTTTTGTATATGTGTCTAGATCTATTAACATCTATATGAATTTGGGTAATGCTATAAAGTTTTATGTTGTTGAAACGGATAAAGTACTTAAATATTGTTATAGTTGTAAAAGGAGATAGTAGTATATTTTCTCGAGAGTGCTTTCTTTTTTTTTTAAGAAATCAAGAGTGCAATTTTGTTCAAGAAAATGCAACTACTACTGCTATATCACTGGCTAACCAACTTTTGACCCGTCTACGGCGATCAAGAGAGTGCAGCACTCAGTGGTATATATCTTAATTGCGCTATCTCCTCACAGATTTTAAGTTATCTTATCAGTCCGTGTTGCAAATTGTTCAAATAATAAATCACACTTTTTTTCTTCTTTCCAAAGTGCAAATCATGTCGATTATACACATGTCATGCATGCAGAAGTCTTCTCTTCCTCATATGTCTGAATTTTGATTCTCGATAGTTCGGTCCGATGATATCGTTAACACAAATTGGTTTTATATGTAAGTTTCACGTTTTGAACGAAAACCAACCAGAAACCACGAAATGTATAGGTGTTTTGACACGGGATGAGAGCAGATTTTCGAGTGAAATTTGAATGGTTTCTGATAATTCAAATATTGTGAAAACTTGACCAAAATCTTATCAAAATTTGATTAAAATGGCGAAAACCGTCATATTACCATCAGAAGTCCGTATCTGTTGCTCAACCGAAAAGGTGAACCAATCCTTGTGTGCTCGCTCTACAGCTCAGGGTTTTTGCACCGTCCATCACTGGTACCAAACTTGGGAACTTGTCTTGATGCTATTCTACACCTGTTTGATTAATGCAATACAGTACTAGTAGTAGCTACCCGCCGATCACCAGGCATGTGTAACTTTTTTTTAAACGAGAAGATATAGAAGTGTCAATTTAAAAGAATATAGGAAGAAAAGGGCATTATTCATATATATATATATATATATATATATATATATATATATATATATATATATATATATATATATATATATATATATATATATATATATATATATATATATATATATATATATATAAGAGATAAAAACTAAGAAAATAGTTAGATTGTACAAGGAACTAGCTAGCAGCCTAAAGTAACATCTCTGTTAGATACTTGGCTTTTGCCGCCGTTTAAGTTCTTGCCTGTTCCTCTATCCTCGCTATACTACCTGTCGTAGGGACGGATCTAACATGAGAGCGGCGGGCTCTCTGAGCCCCCACTACTGGCGTGATGACTATGAAAGCCCCCACGAAGACCCTACTAAAATTTTTTACCATATATAGATGGGAGGGGGATTGTAACTCTATCTAGTTTGCTCAGACCCCACTGCTATTTTTTTTGATCTGCCACTGATCTATCGTGGTTAGCTCTTACTTCTCTTTGGTCTATAAAAGCTAACCTAGGTGGGAATGGAATATAACCTCCTCTGTTCAGATTTGGGTTTTTTTTTTACGGAGAAAATATGTCGGAAAACCATTCATTACTAGAAAAAACATTTTTCTAGGCGGGCAAAAGTAGTTTTTCCAGGCGGGGGAAAGGAGCGCATGTACGTAAAGGCTTGCGAACGCCCAACGGCACCTACAAAAATCATTTTCGTAGGCGGTTGATCCACCCGCTTGTAAAAATATTTTTAGCGAAAATAAAAAAAATGCCACTGGTGGCCTCCCCCTTCGGCTTCTCCCCATTCGGGAGACGGCTCCTCCTCCATCCGCCGGCGCTGCCCGAGGGGCGGCCGCCGTTGGTTCCTCCTCCGTCACCGCCGCATCCACCACCCCCGCCCTCCCCCGTCGGCCCCTCCCTTCGGCCGCCAACTCTCCTCCCCCTCCCCCAGTCAGATATGGGAGGAGGAAGGAGGGAGCGTTGCCTCCGTCGCTGATGGCCGGCTCCCCTCATCTGGCCGGATTTGGGAGGGAGGGACGGAGGAAGGGGAGCGGTGCCGCCGACTCTCCTCCTAGTTGTCGTGCGCCGCCGTGCCTCTGGTGGCCGCCACCTTCGCCCTCATGCCGCCTCCACTGCTACTGCCGCCGCCGGCCGGTTCCCCTCTTCCGGCTGGATCTAGAAGGGAGGGAGGAGAGCGCCGCTGGCCACCGCCCTCCCCCCTTCCTCCTCGGGCCAGATCTGGGAGGGAGGGAGGGGAGCCATAGCCAGGAGCAGCAGCCGCCACCGCCACTGCCCTCCCCCCTCCCTCCGGCCACCGCGCCAGGGTGCGCCACCACTGCCACCGGTGGGAGGGGAGAGGGGAGGAGAGGTGGGAGGGGAGGGGAGAGGAGAGAAGAGGTGGGAGGGGACTTAGAAAACTTTGGCTGCGAGGGAAGAGGGGAGAGAGGTTTTTAAAGATGCTTATTTTCGTAGATGGACAACTATCTCGTCTCACGGTTTTTATTTTCGTAGGCGGCAATTTAGTTTCGAGAGACCTACCCGCTTGAAAAGAAAATAACGCCCACGTCTCGAAAAATGATTTTTCTAGTAGTGATTTTGTATATCTCCCTACTTAGACACGTGTAATGTGATGGACCAAAAAGTGTGGTCCTCCACTTTCCACACCTGCACCGCTGCTGCAGCACACACCGCAGCAGGAGGGTCGGGTGGCTGCATGCACGCATACATTGTTCAGTCCACGTTTGCTTCGGTTCGCTTTTCCGTCGCGCGAGCTGATCATCGATCGCCGCCCTCGTCTCCACTATGACCTTAGTCATTAAGCAAAAGAAATTAAGCCCCCTCTTCTTCCACACACACCTAACCTCAGTGCTCCCTCGGTAATTGTAAAGGAAGTTGTTTTGTACAGCGACACGTTCTTTAAAATATAACTTTAACCTTTTTATTTCTATAAAAATATTTATTAAGAAAGTGATATATATGTATACTTTTATAAAATTATTTTTCAAGACAAATCTATTTATATATTTTTTACGTTTTCAAACTTAACAACTTGAGAATTATTCATGATTTATATTCCCAAGGTTTGACTTAGGTGGTGTTTGGTTGGAGGGACTAAAGTGGGGCTAAACTTTTAGTCTCTAATTTCCAAACACCCTCTTAAACATTGTCCTAAACAACTTCCTTTACGAGCAATGGAGGGAGTATACCTCCCCTCTCGCCTAGCTATATAATCAACCCCGACACCTTCACTGAAACACCTCCATGGCTTTCCACCTTCGCTTCCTCCTCCTCCTTGCCCTCTAGCTACTAGCTCACACTGTCACAGTCACCACACAGCTACTAGAAGTAAGATTTAGCTAGATTATTCATTAATCTGTACTAATTGATATTGCTAAGCAGCTGCAGCAGCAGCAGCTGGTTGGGGGGAGGAAGAAGAAGGAGAGTGTTCGATCGGCGGCGGCGGCGGCTCACCGGTCCGACATGCGCAGGGGTTCACCGTGGTACGACTACTACTACTCCTCGTCGTCGTCGTCGTCGTCGTCCCCGGCGCGGAGCAAGCGCGCGCAGGCGCAGCTCGTCGTCGTCGTCTCCGCCGCCGGCAAGAAGCTACCCTGGCCCTCGCCGCGGCGTCGCGGGAGCCATGTCGTCGCCGTTCCTGGGCTCTTCTTCCTCTTCCGCTTCGTCGCCCCTCTCTTACCTGACCCCGCCTAGGCCTCCTCCTCCTCCTCCTCCCCTTCTCATGGTACGTCACGGATTAGCTCGATGGTTGACTGATCTTGACGATGAGCTGATGGTGTTCGACGACGATCTTGGCGTGCAGGGGCAGGGATACGCCGCTGCTGCCAATGGCGGAATTGGCGGCGGCGGCGTCGAGGCGGTGAACGCGGCGGCGGCGCCGAGGCAGGGTGGCAGGCACGCCGGGCACCCGCCGCTGCCGAGGCCGCCGCCGAGGCAGTGCCCGCGGTGCGGCTCGGCGAACACCAAGTTCTGCTACTACAACAACTACAGCCGCACGCAGCCGCGGTACCTCTGCAAGGCGTGCCGCCGCCACTGGACGGAGGGCGGCACGCTCCGCGACGTCCCCGTCGGCGGCGGCCGCAAGAACAGCAAGCGCGCCGCCGGCGGAGGCAAGGCCGGCGCCACAGCCTCGACGGCGGCTTCTGCCCATGTCGTCGCGCCGGCGGCGGCGCCGCCGACGTCGTCGTCGTTCCCCGATCTCCTGAGGCAGATGCTGATGGCGCCGGCTACCGCCGGTGGCGGAGGCGGCTACAGCATCGACCTGACCGCGTGGCAGCAAATGGCGGCGTTCGCGGCTCCACCTCAGGCCGCCACCGGCGATGTCGGCGGCGCGGTCGGAGCGGCGTCGACGGCGGCGCCGGACGCGAACTGCGGCGGCGGCGGCGTGCAGTACTGGAACGGGTGGCTGCAAGATGACATGCCCGGTCTAGATGGTTCATGTTAAGTAACCCGTGCTTGTATTGATACGTATACGTATACGGAGCTACGGATATATATACCGAATACGTATACGTATATATATGTGTGTGTATATGCATGTATAGCCTATGTATGCATACATGCATACACATGCGCTATGAAAGTATATACGTATGTCGTATGCGCATACTAAATTAGCGTAACAAGAGCCTATGACTGTACTAGTGTAGTTTGGATTCAGGTTATTAACTCGTGGGTATATGTTGACCTACTGTAGTTAAATTTGTGTATTTGTGCGACTCTGCCCATTTCTAGTTTGTACGTGCATCTATGTGTTATGCTTTTTTTTTCCCTTTTTTAAGTACTACTCCCACCGTTAAATATTACTCCGTATAAACTTAGTTAAACTTTGTTAACTAAGTTTATAAAAGAATTTAATGACATCCAAAACACTAAATTAGTTTCATTAGATCTAATATTAAATATATTTTGATAATGTGTTTGTTTTGCGTTGAAAATATAACTATATTTTTTATAAACTTGATTAAACTTAAATAATTTTAACTAGAGAAAAAACTAAAATGACTTATAATATGAAAGGGAGGGAGTACAAAGCAAATTGTCAGACAGAAAAACAAAAGTGAAAGACTGCTATGTGCTTGCTTACATACATAAAAGCACTAGTTATGGTTCAATGTAAGTCAAGGATCATATCTTGATAAGTCTCAAGCCAGTGGGTATATTCCATTCTGCTAGATGCTCTGATATTAACCCCATCAATTTGTGAAGCGATTTCATAGCACTTTGCTATAATCATCTACAGTATATAGCTCTGAAAATGAGCAACGAGACACGAGAGCAGAAGCACCGGTAGCAGGGAACCCACAGGCAAGCAGAACAACTGGCAAAAATCCTCTGCACCAACAGACCAACAACACTTTGTGTGCAAAAGACCTAACAAAATAAATTTAAATCACATGGTTACCAAAACTGTCACAGTATTACACAGTGATTTCTCTCTCTCTGAATATGCATTGTAATAACAGACTAATTAAGCACAAATAGCAGAGACAAGATCAAGTGAAGTGATGGTTCAGGGTTTCAGCTGTACGGGCTCATGCCGATGGTGGCTTCCCGGCGGGCGTAGGAGACCCGCGACTTGGAGAAGTAGAAGTAGTAGGCTCCGGTGAGCACGCAGGTGATCAGGGAGAAGGCGGCGCCGGCGCCGAACGTGCCCCGCCGCACCGTCTCGCAGTCCGGCGGGTTCTCGAAGAAGACCTTGCGGTAGCGGGTGTGGTAGGCGGACTGCACCAGCCCGGCCAGCAGGCACGACTCCGCGATGAGGAATGTCAACCTGAGTAGAAGAACATCAGGCAGAATGTTCAGTACCCCAGTGTGCAAAAACTGGATGGTTTGGATGAAATTTGTATAGATTCGCTGGCTGCTTAACTGGGTAATTCAACTGTTTGATATATAGAGATCATTGGATGAATAAATTGAAGCATTTGAAGATGTCATGCTATGATTCTTATGCCTTATGCTGCTTGCAATTTTTATGCTTTTGTTTTGGGGGCAAAAGTGAGAATTCAATAAATTCATGCGTTCATATAGCAGTCTAATTAGTACAGAATCATGGCAGTAAAAGTATTTTTCAGATGCTGTAATACATACTAGGTGCTACAATGAACAGGTAACACAGTACCCATGTCACCAGCAGGTGTATGAAAGAACACAAGTAGAAACATATCAATGCCAATCGTATCTGAGGAATCATAGATAAACCCCTGTTTTCTCTAGATAAAAAGGACAGTTAAAGGGGGCGTTCGGTAAAGATTGTGTGCCAGGGGAATTATCAAAGTTAGGGCCAGGTCTTCCAAAATAGAAAATTTGCATAATATTTCTGGAAATAAGATAAGTGATAACCCATGAACACGCCTAGTTCTACAACAAACTGAGTAACTGCCTGGAGACAAAACAAAAATATTTTATTTTGATAAGTAAAACAAATTGACTATGGTTGTTCGGGTGCAGTCATGAGAAAACGCATGCCTGACTTGTTAGTTCGGTAAAATGTTTAAACTTAATTCTGCAGCAATTAAGCAATTATCTATATTATTACTTTAAATGATGCTAGTGGTGGTGTCAGCGTCTGCCTCCAACGTCACAAGCTAACATGTGGGGCCATAAGATCCATACACATGAATGTTTTTGCTTTATATATGGCATTTTATGCCTAATCAACTAACTATGCTAAATTTAAGTTTTTCTTTTGCTTTTATCTCTTATAATATCCGTTGCAACGCATGGGGCCTTTAGCTAGTCAGTGTAGAAACAAATGGTTCATAAACAATTCATACAGGTAGTCTGAATTTCAGAGCTCATACATATACCACTGTCATAATTGTTTACAATGTGTTGTGCAAGAAGTTTGGGGGAAAATGGTCATATAACTAGACTGTATCACTGGACTCACAGATTACCAATAGAAAGTACCGACTCCAAACCCAACAAATCAGAACAGTTTAGTACTAGTATTAACTGAAAGCTACTCGTTGATTAGTTGATGAAGCTTGCCCTTAATCAATGTGGGACTTGGTCCAGCCGGCCGTCCAACAATTTCTACAACCACTAAAGCACTAAACTCAACGGTTGAGCCTTGATCAGTTAACACTGTGAAGGACATAGCAAGCAAATGGCAACCTTTACATTTTGACCAATTCAGCATAAGAACTCCAAGATGACCAAAGCTAATTGCTAACTGTACAAAATTCAAGACCAAACTCCCAACCAGTCAATTTATTTATTCTTAAAAACCATCAACATCATAGTTTGTATTCTACCATAGCCTGCTATATGCTAACATTCCTACAATTTTGCCCCGTGTGCACCCCTAAATAAATTAGCATACAATATCAGCAATCCAATAATCCGAATGCGCAAGCAAAATTTAACAAATTACATGACATTCTAGGGAAAATATCAAATAATTTGCATATTTCCTCTTCTTGAGAAAATCTTAGAGCTAGATGATTGATGATTCACGGATATAGAACAACTAATTTGTATATTTCAGCACGAATCGCATCAATCCGCAGGGATTTCGTGTAAATTTTACCCTCACCAATCAACACCCCAATTTTCCCAATCCCCAAGTTTGGCTGAGTCGTTGATCCAACGCGCTTTCCCCTGCACCGATCTCTAGTTTCTTTCTGACTTTTCGGCAACCCCAAACATGGACAGCTAGAGATTCCCAAGCTAATAATCCCTGAATTCGCGCTGCTTTGCTTGATTAAACAACGCGAGAAACGAAGCGCACGACTCGCGGGGCCCGCGCGTCAGCCTCACGCGGGGAGGTCAATGCGGCGGCGGCGGCGAGAGCCGAATCGTGGAGAGGATGGGGAAGGGGAAGGGGGGATCGGAGTTGGTACCAGGAGGAGAGGAAGAGGATGAGAGCGCAGGCGCGCGCGCCGCCGGGGCGGAGCGCGGCGCCGCAGCAGAAGCAGCGGCTGGAGACGGCGGCCACCGCCTGGCCGATGAGCAGCAGCGCCAGCGCGGCGGCGCCCAGCCCGGTCGCCGCGTCGGGGCGGTACACGCAGTAGGTCCACTCCTGCCTCGCGTCCGTCTCCACCCTCGCCTTGCCGCCGGAGAGAGAGAGAGAGAGAGCACAGGAGCATCATCAGCATCAGCATTAGCATCAGCACAGAAAGTCAGTTCGTCGGAGGAGGGGGAGAGAGGGGGGCGCGCACCGATGGGCGGCTCTGCTCGGCGGCGATGGCGAGGCCGAAGGCGACGACGTCGACGACCAGGATGACGGCCAGCACCCTGGTGGAGTCGGCCATGATGGGGGCGCGCCGCGAAACCCGAAACCGGCGGCGGCGGCCGGAGATCTCAGATCACCTCGTCGTCGTCTCGCTCTCGCCGCGGGCTCGAATGAATTGGCCGCCGTTTCGTATTGTACTGCCTGCCGTTTTTAAAACAAAGCGAGGTTGAACTGTTCGGGTCGCTTTTTTTATACACTCCGCGTGCTTGTTTCGAAGACGCAAAGCTTAAAAAAGAAGTTTGGAATTTGACGATATTCCACTTCAAATTTAAAAAATCGACGCAACTATTTATGTGGTGTTTGGATTTAGAAACTAAAATAAACCCTGTTTAACACTAAGTCGTTCTAGCATTTCCCATATTCATATTGATGTAAGTCATTCTAACATCAATATAAATATAGAAACGACTTACATTGTTAAACGGAGGGAGTAATAAAACTAATTACGTAAATGGAAACTAATTTGCGAGAAAAGTTTTTTAAACCTAATTAATCCATAATTAGCATATGTTTATTGGCATTACATAGGCTAATGGCTCAATAGATTCATCTCGTGAATTAGTCCAGAATTATGAAATGTATTTTGTTATTAGTTTATGTTTAATATTTTTAATTAGTGTCCAAATATTTAATGTGACGTTAACTAAAATTTTAGTCCCTGATCCTAATACCACCTTAGTACAAGCACTGCTGACGTTCGTGAAAAATACATGCCGATGTCTCAAGATTCGCACTAGTGCTGTTGATGGAATAGCAATACATGCCGATGTCTGAAGATTCGCGCTAGTGCTGTTGATGGAATAGCGACGATTTGATGATAATTTGATAAGAGTTTGAATTGGAAGTTTGACGAGCTAGCGGAGTATCGTCAAGTCAAACATTCTGCTCATGGCAAGTTGCTCGTATACTGTTCACCGGTTTGATTTTTTAAGAAATATTCACATAAAAATTCCTTGTACGAAACGTATTTGTATATCAGTTTAGTATAAAGCTCACCTAAACAGCTCATAAGAACGGAACCTTAGTAACGTGCATTAGTACTTCATCATCCAAGCAGACCTGCTTTCGATCCATTCATCGCTTATTCATTTCGGCCTTTGGGTCATTTTGTATTACGAAAATTCTTAAAATCAATAACATATGATATATACAAAAAAAAAAAACTGTTCAGCAAAATGGTGGCACTTAGGTACTGTACTTAACCATAAAAAATATATAAATATGTAAAGAATGATACACCATAAATATAACGAATGAACTATTTTTTATCTGTAAAAGGCCGCGACATGTCTAACCATTGCCATTCAACTTAACGTTTAGAACAGCACGCAATATCATTTTAGACTTAACACTTACATTTTATCTACACGTAAAATAGTTTGCTGTCTATATATAGCTAAGTCACATCTCTCTCCTATTGTTCTCCTCTATTTTCATATTTTCACATAGTTTTTTTTGACAATAACTTTCATGTCTTTTTTTAAAATGAAATAATTTTGATCCCAGATTAGCAATAACTCTATAATTAACACAGTATAAAGCCTCATGAAGATAACTCGAAATCTCGCGGGACAAGCGCAAATATTAGACGCTTGGGTAAAAGTTGAATGGTTTTTCTCCGAGCAAAAACCATTGAACCACCTGTGCTATTCTGTACGTTGGATTCGAAAGAACCTCAATGAACGGTCCGATCTACCCCCCCTCTCTCCCCACTTGTTGGCCCACCATCGGCCCATGGACCAAAAAGCCCATTTCCTCTCGAAGGCCTTAAACCCCTCGCCTCTCCTCCTCCCTCTCCCCTCCTCCTCACTAGGGTTTTACCCCCCACCTTCCCGCCGAAACGCGACGCCGCCACCGCCGCTCGCCGCCGCCGTCGCCGTCGGCGGCGCTCTCCCTCCCTCCCCCTCTCCCCCCCGCACGCGCGGCCATGGCGGCCGGGAAGAGCTCGTCGGCCTCCAAGGAGGACCAGTACGCGGCGCTGCGGGAGCTGTACCGGCCGCACATCGACTCGTTCGACTACTTCATCGACGAGGGGCTCGACAAGATGCTTCAGTCCATCCGCCCCGTGGAGATCACCGTCCCCAACTCCCCCACCACCCTCAGAAATATCCTTCCTGCTTTTTTTTTTTTTTACCTTTTGCTCGTCGCTTACAGTTCAGTGGACCAGTTTTTTGTGTGCTAGTACGAATTTACCAGTTTTTCCCCACCCAGCATCCAAAATTCAATTCTTATGTGCTACGAATTTACCTTAAGACAGCTCTCGTGCTTTCCGAACTTAGCTGACAAGTTGTTAATAAAGCCAACACCCAGTAGTTCCAACATAGAGTTACTAAGGCGCAGGTTTGAATTCGTTTTCACTCTCTTACGAGGACACCAATAGATGAGGTTTGGAAGGACTGCTATATTTGTGGATGCTAATTGTTTGTGTACGGAATGAACTATGGAAGTAACTTGGTTATCATCTCATTTTCCCTTAACCGTCGTCTATACTATCCTTGGAGAAAGGTCATCTGTTCCCACCAAAGAGGGATGGTCGGTTGGATGCACCGCTCTACCCCCAGCAGGTTTTGCTATATGGACTTATCAAATCCCTTTACATATCATTTTCATTTTAAACACAAGACATTTGTTTAATCTATTGAAAACTTTGGACGTTCTTTCCTGTTTGGATGAGCAGTGCAGGCAGGCACGGACGACGTATCATGGGGAATTTAAAGTGGATACTTTCATCCAATGTAATGACGGACCAGCTGTCAGGCAAACCTTCAATTTTGGTTACTTGCCTATTATGTTAATGGTTGTTACCCCTTCTTTGTTGTACTTCTTATCACATTTTTTTCGTAAGAACTTCTCTAGGTGGATTTTGGAACTTGAATGAGCGGCTGACAGCTTAGTTGAGTAGTAGCATCCACATATGAGTGCAGCTTGTTATCTGCTTTTAGGATCTAGCTTGTGTTTCTACAATTTTACATTAGTCTGGCACCCCAATAAGTCTTGGTTAAGTTCACCTGTCTCTTTGGTACAAAAGCTACTTCTGCTTCTTCAAGTCAAAAAATGAAAACTAAGCTATCTAATATGATATAGTTACCTGGAAAAAAAAGAGACTTTTCTCTATCAGTTGGGTGGAAAGAATCAAACATTATGCACTTTATTAGTGTCATGATGTTTTGTCAGTTTATAGCTTTATAATAGGCCAAAAATCTAAATTAATAAGCATGATTATGCAGTTTTTGCGGTTCAGTGCTGCTTTACAATTCTGACACTAAAATGATAAATAATAGCTGCTTTGAATAATTTATAATCAGTTGTTCGTGAAAGCTGATCTGCAATTCTGCATGCATCATACTATGCTGCAATTCTGTAGAGTTAGGAACACCCAAAGCATCGATATTAAAAAAAGTGCAGATACATCACATTTTGGTGGTAGCCATAGACAACTATTATTGTTTCTTCCTTCTGGAAGCTATGCAGGATTCATTTCACGTTCCACTTCTCTCTACACCACCTTATTTGTTCTTATTTGACCGATGGTTTTGATTTAATTAGTGTGAATTGTATTCTATTCTTGTTTATGATTTTATGCTCATGCAATTCCAGTCAAAGCTTTGCCATCTAAGAGGTGCAGATTCTGAAAAATTGATTTTCCATGGTGAAGAGGCAACAGAAATGGGCGGGTGAGTATGTTATGAACTTGTTTATTTGTTTACATTCTCTTAATTATGTCATCTTCTTCCCTTTCTATCATTTCTTAGTACACCGATCATTTAGTCTAGTCATTCAACTTGTTAAGACTACCTGTGGATCTTATTGATCGATTCATTGTGTTATGATTATATCACATTCACTCTTGATTCTTCTACTGTTACTGAACAAATTTTTTGACACTGTTTCCTATGTTAGTGTATTCATTCTGATGCATTTTGTAAAATTTTCTTTCAGGTACTTCATATGTGGTGGGATGGAGAGACTTGTACGGATTCTTATTTTACAAAAACGTAACTATGTAAGATTACTCAGCTTTTCTTTTAGATTTATGTTGCAAGGCTAATATTAGAAAAAAAAAACCCAGAGAACATTATGGCAATGAATGGTTTGGTGTGAATTTTTTCAGCCTATGGGCCTGATCCGTGGCTCTTTCGTTAATCGTGGTGCTGGGTACACTGACAAAGCAGTGATCATAAGGTGCCATATACTTGTCTATAGCTGCTTATGTTACTGAGTTTTTTTGCTGTTGCAAGTATACTTGTCTGTGTATCTAGTTGTACCTTTTTTATGTTATAATCCATATCTAGTTTTTTTTGACAGATGTGTCCAAGATGATCAGTCCAGTGTGACAATAAAGCTGTATTACCTCCTAAATGGCAGTGCAAGGCTTGGGTTCTGGTAAGTTCTGCACTGGCAAATTGTGAGTGGAAATGCTTGAGTTTCTTTTTAGTTTTTGGAACTTGATTCTTGAATTTGTGCAAAATTCAGGTTGGGAGGCAGAGAATTTCTCCTTCCTGTTGGGATTGTTCTCAAGGTATATATTTCCTTCATGGGGCTTATTGTTTTCTAACTGGAAATTGAGTTAATAAGCTTTCTTTGTGCATGATCAAGTTTTACAAATCATTGCTACTATATATTGTTGGATGATGATGCAATCTACAGTGACGACCTCAAGCCCTTTCTTGAAATATTCCATATTTTTCATTTATTGAGTAATTAAGCTGTATTTTACAAACTTTTTTTTTGTTCTAAGCGTTTCATTAATCTTTCCTCTTTCTGTAGTTTATTCTGTTACCTTACCAGATAATTTGATTTATACTCTCACTATTTTATTTAAAAAGTAATATTTTGATTGTGCTTCTATTCTTTGATATTTAGTGTAGGTTGGCAGTATTCTTAATGTAACTTTAACAGTACATTGACCTGATTGTGAATTTACAAATGATAGGCCCTAATTGATACTAGTGACCGGGAAATATTTACAAGCTTGACATGCTGCTACAGTGATCATTATGAAAGAGGAAAGGGAGTTGTCAGCACTCAACTTATTGGTGAAAGGGCACAAATAATTCTTGACGAAGTCAGAGACCTGTCTCTTTTTACTCGCACAGAATGCTTGTTGCATCTTGGTATCTGAGAGTTTAATTTGTTCTATTTGCACAAATTTTTGAATCCTTCTTAGTCACTGACATCGATAATTATCTTTGAAATGCAGGAAAGTACTTCCGATCTGTGATGGAAGGATTTGAGAAAGATGATTTTGAAACTGTAATATTGGATGTTTAATCTGCATTTGTCTTTGCATGTTGTTGAAATTTGGATCGCTTCACTTTGGTCATTCCACATTGTGTAGGTTGCTGAGGCAGTTCTTAAGGACTATATTTTTGTTCACCTGCAAAACAACCATGACAAATTTAATTTATTGATGTAAGTTGAAGTTTTATTGCTCTTTTCTGTGAATTTCTATCCTTTTGAACCTCTTTAATGATGTGTATCTCTTATTACTTTTCACTTCTTAGATTTATGCTGCAGAAACTTTATGCGATTGTAGATCAAACTGCGTCACCTGATAAAGCTGATGCTCTACAGTACCAGGAAGTTCTCTTGCCTGGCCACCTGATAACAGTTTTTCTAAAGGTCACTAAACCCTCTGCCGTCAAGCTCATGACCTTTTTTTTTTCCTTTTTGAAAATCAACTCCATAGTACTACAAAAATGGCATTCAATGTTATGTGCTTAGTAAAAACAATACTATAACATAAAATAGCATAAGTTTTTTGTCTTAACCTTTCTACCCTTGTTCAATTCTCTGCCTCTACCTTCTCTGTTACATATTTGCATGGACTGCTGGACCATGACCAATTGACCAGTGTTAGTTACAAGATGGATGTTTTTAAACTGCTTGGAGCTGGTGCTGATGTGTTCCTTCAAGCATAGGTGCTAAGGTAGAACAGGTCATCCAGCACATACTATGTTGATAGCTTGAGCTAGTAGTCCTTTGCGTTCATATTGACTACTACCTCCGTCCCAAAATATAAGGGATTTTGGAATCCCTTATACTTTGGAACGGAGGTAGTACTTATTTCACGCTCCTAGTATGGTACAGAAGATCTAGGTTATTAACAGTGTAGGCATGGTAGTGGTTACAGGTAGTACGAAGATGTTTTTCACCCAATTTTGCTAAGGTAGTGAGTTAAGTCATATTTTGCTTCGCACTTTTGCTGTGCCTTTGAGCTTATTTTTTTATTCTATTTGTTTCATCTTTGTTCCCTGTGAGCATCGCTTGACGCTGGTTCTTTGATGTCCTATTTTATGGCTGAGATTTTGTTGGTGTTGCTTTTGATTTCTTTTCTGACATCCAGTTCTGTTTTCCTAACTCTTGTTTTTCTTTCCTATCATCTCCAGGATAGACTTCAAGATTGGTTGAGAAAGTCCAAACGGTTAATTGTTGAAGAGGCTACAAAAAATAAAAGCTTTGATCTCAATGACTGTATGTTTACTCTATCCATGTTTTTATACAGGAACCCTTTTTAGTTGACCTGTGTTTCTGAAGTATACTACATCGATACTAGAATCCACTAATGATCCATCAGCGAGTGAATGCTAGTGATCTTTGCATTCATATGATCCAACAAGTCTTCATATGGCCAGAGACCCAGAGTTGTTTATGGGTTCCAACATCTGGTGTACTCTTTATAGGAGTGGACGAGGGGTAGCCTACTATCACCACTGTTGTTATTGTCTTAGGAACCAAGGTCTAGACATGCTTGTTGGGACTAATTTCCATAGGAATAAGATCAGTTTGGTTAGTATCACCTATTTCCATAATATTAGTTACTCCCTTTGTCCCAAAATATAGCAACCTAGTACTGGATTAGTCACCACCTAGTATTATGAATCTGGACAGAGAGGGGTTGGACAGAGGGCTCTGTCCATATTCGTAGTGCTAGGTGGTGTCTAATCCAATACTAGGCTGCTATATTTTTGGATGGAGGGAGTAGTATATATGTTAATTAGTATCCTATATTTTATAGAATTTTTTGGTTTAGATAGCAAGTTAAATATTTGATTTGTTTGGAAGTTAGAGATTTTATTCTGGAGGGTCAAGTTAAAGGGACATCAAGAGTTATTGAGACATCTAGTGGAAAGCCTTGCTGGCTGATGAGGATTGGGGGTAGGGTTCTCATAGCGAGGACTGGGTGTAGGTCATCTAACTGCTGTTTTGAGTCTTCAACTTTTGATTCTCTTGGCTGAACTATAATGGGTGCGTAGTGTCCTGTTTTTAGGAAGCCTGGCTTGATCCTTAAGAATATAATTTCTACCATCCTAACAAACCAAATCTCTAACTTTCTATCTGAACAGATTACATTTTAACATTATAGAAATTGCTGGTACTGACCAATCTAATCTTATTTGCAATGAAACTAATCACTTATAAACTACTAACTTGTTGCTGCAGTCATCACGCCTAGACCTTGGACCCCTAAACAGGCTTTTGTCTAATAAATCGTGTTGCATGAACACTGCATTCTCTGCATTTATGGCTAGTATTGGTAGTTGTACAAGTATGCTAAACTCTTGAACTAGTAATCATTAACATGACGGATCAGAAACTACAGACCACAAGATTAATCCTAACAGCAGATCCCATAAAAATACCAGCTACAACTTTTATAACAGTTACGACTATTTTTCTTTTGTGCAGCACAGGAGGTCAGGAAATTTCTCAGTAAAACTTCAGCATATGTTGGCAAAGCTATTCAGAGTATGATAAAGGTCGGAAAAGTAAATTCACAATCAGGGCTAGATCTGCCACAGGTGCATCTCTTACAAATGCTTACTGCATCTGGTATTTTAAATAACATTTGGCGATAATATACTGGCAAAGTCATATAGCATAAAAACACATCGTGATGCACTAATTGTAAAAACAACAAAGAACTAAATCAATTTGCAGTGAAGTGATTTATAGTTTACTCACCTTTTCGTGAGGTATATATTTTTTCTCGTGAGTGAATTTGTCGATGGTTTTCCTTGTTTGCTCTGGTTTATTGCATCACACTCTCCCTTGCATGTCTAAGTAACTTCCCTAGTAACTATTATCTCTTCTTTCAAAGGTATTTGAGCAGGGATATCATGTCCACCCTCCTATTTTTCGACCTTAATTCTTTTTCACACTCAATTACACCTATTAATTTCTGAGGGAATATTAAAAATTACGTAATGCTGTGTATATGTCAACCCTTCAAGTAAGTTTTCAAGATGAAAGATAACAATATGCAAAATGAATTACGTCAAAAACTGAAAACGATCTGTTCAAAAGTATCACTGCTCACTACACATTATATTGAGTTACAGCAGAAGGTATCATGCTGCGGCAGCACAGTGCTGGAGATGGCCATGGGGTACCGGCCACTAACCCACCGCTTCAATGCTGGCTATAGGCTGTTTTGAAATAATGAAGGCATCACTTACCCACAATTTACATTTTAGTTTTTCAGACAATATATCCCAAGTAATTTGTTGGTAACTGATTCCTTCTCTTCTGATTAAGAGATGCTTGACACGAGTCACAGATTATGATATATGTTCGTAGTAAAATCTCTTGGCAAGAACGTTCATTTTCAGTTAAGTTCAATGTTGTTTGTGTTCACAGTCCTCTCAGATCATTTTTATATGTGATAAGCACCTTTTAAATTTGCAGCGAGATGGGATGACCATTCATGCTGAACGGCTCAACTTTCATCGTTATATTTCGCATTTCCGGTCTGTGCATAGGGGTTCTAGTTTTGCTAAAATGCGTACGACATCTGTGAGGAAGTTGCTTCCAGAGTATGTTAAACTACCTTACCAATTTATTGTTCTTGTCTTGCTCCGATATTGCTTGTACTGAAAATTATCATGTAGGTCATGGGGTTTCCTCTGTCCTGTTCATACACCTGATGGAGAGCCTTGTGGTTTACTGAACCATATGACTTCCACATGCCGTAAGAAACTGCTACACTAAATGCTGTTGTGTGTGTGTGTGATTTTCATTTTGGGGGAGAGTGTCATCAGTTAAATTTGGAATGTACAGGTATTTCATCCTTTTACAACTCAGAAGGGGCAACTAAAGATTTTCAGAAAATAAAGATGTCACTTATTGCTCGTTTGGTTGGCGCTGGAATGGCCCAACTGTTGCCGAGGATAGAGCGAACTGGTCCTCCAGAAGTCCTACATGTCCATGTGGATGGATGCATTGTTGGTTCCATCGCTTCTGCTAAGATTGAAGAAGTAGTAAATCATCTTAGAAGTTTAAAATTGCTTCCACATTCAGGGGTCTGCTCTCTAATACTGCTGTTATTTTTCCTAGATAGTTTATTTTTCCTCAAGTTCTATCTCATATCAGTGCTTTTAATTCTGTTTAGATTCCAGAGGATTTGGAAGTGGGTTATGTACCCTTAAGCCATGGTGGGGCTTATCCTGGACTATACCTTTTCACCAATCCAGCTAGATTTCTTCGTCCGGTCAGAAGTCTCTTAGGTCTATCCAATGGAGGGCCAAATATTGAGCTGATTGGACCATTTGAACAGGTTCCCTTTTATCCACTTCAATGGTCCTATATTAGTTTATTATTACAAGATGACTAATTTTTCATTCTACATTAGGCATTCATGGAAATACGATGCCCTGATGGTGGGGATGGTGGAAGAAACAAATTATTTCCTGCAACTCATGAAGAAATCCACCCTACAGCCATTCTTAGTGTAGTTGCAAATTTGACACCTTGGTCTGATCACAATCAAAGTCCTCGGAACATGTACCAATGTCAGGTCAGTAGCCAGATCTTCCCTTACTGTAAATCAATTTCTCATGCATAATGAAAATTGCTCACGCATAATGAATGCTGAGACCTTTTTTTTCTAGACCTGCTAACCTGCTTGCTTGTTCACAGATGGCAAAGCAAACCATGGGATTCTGTGGCCAAGCTCTAAAATTCCGTACTGATGTAAAAGCATTTCATCTACAGGTTTGTTTTCCTGTGCAATAATTACTAACCAACTATCATTAGCTACACTTCTTTGGTTGTTAGAAGTTGCTCTATTTCTGTTGAATATGTACCTGCCCAATAACATGTTGACAACCTTAGGAGCAAATGGTTTGTGCCATGTAAAGATAATTTGTGGTTCTGTTGTATCAAGTGTTTTAATTGGTACTATTTTCATTTATTGGTGGCAGATGTATGTCATCCTGCTCTTGGCAGGTTTGCTAATTTTGTGCCTTTTGAAATTGTCCCAAAATCAATGAAATTGTCTGTTTCTAAGTACTTAATTATGTGACAACATATCATGCAGAAATGATTGCATTGAAAATCCTTTTTTATAACCAGTCAGGTGGCTCATATAAATATTTTTTCAGACCCCTCAGACACCAATTGTCCGGACAGCTACATATAGCAAGTATTGCATGGATGAGTTCCCATCCGGAACAAATGCTATTGTTGCGGTGCTATCATACACAGGGTGAGCATTTCATTATGTTGTGTAATGATCATTTGTTTGAACTTTAACATGATAAAATCATAGAACTGGTATTGCAATCTAGGTATGATATGGAGGATGCCATGATTTTGAATAAATCCGCTGTTGATCGTGGGATGTTCCGTGGGCATATTTTCCAGGTAAGTAAATGTTTTTTCCCCTTTTTTGGTGACTCTTGAAGATATCTCATTAACACTAATAAGAATTTAATGTCAAAATGTGTATCGAATGGCATACGCACATCTTTAATGTACTCTCCATCCCAAATTTTGATGGGATGCCTTTTTCTGGGCATCTGAATCATTACCCATTGATCTATTTTGAGATTTGTGGCTTTAACCTGGGTATCTTTTACACAAATATATGCGACATTTCAGTTCTGCAAAATATTGAATCCATATTTGATTTATTTTTGTGAAACTGCAGTTGCATTAATTTGAAAGTAGTTCAATAAGTTTTCTTTCTTCAAAAGTTGCTATTGATTGTAAAGATGTATCAGACAGTTCTTGACGTGGATGTTGGTGCCTAGGCATCCAAATATCAAAATTAGTTTACCTATCTATATTTTATATTTGAATAATCCTGAGCATTAGATTTGGATTCTTCAATTCGGAATGCCATCTCAGTATGCACGTTTAGTATCCACCAACAGAGAGTACCTTTGGAAAAATCTTGATTGGATGATCTAACTTGGTATAGATTGAACCTTAAGTTTGACAAAACCTAAAATTAGTTTCTTTTATCCTTTGTACTCTTTCTGCAGACTGAGTGCATTGATTTATCAGCAAAAAGTAGAGATAATGTTACGGAGTTCTTTTGCAAGAGTAATCTTTCGAGGGACACTACCGCTGCAATCGAATCAGATGGCCTTCCTCGGATTGGAGAGGTAGTTATGTGCTCGTACTAAGTTAATTTTTTACCATGTGGAGAAGTGGTAGCAGTGTAATTTCTTCTTGACGATATTCCCCGTACTCAAATGTATGTGTATGAAACAGAACATATTTCCAAATGAGCAGTACTACAGCGTCTGTAACAATCTCACTGGTACAGTAAGGCCTATCAAACTGAAGGGCTCAGAACCTGCAGCTATTGATTATGTTGCTGTCAATGGGACAAATTTTAAGGATCGTCTACAAAAGGTGAGGCCATGGCCACCTCCAGTATCCTGTGCTGGATGAAATTTATCTTCGGCAATAATGTGTGGATATCCCTATTCACCTTGTTAAAAAAGGGCAGACTAAGTGCCTGTGTTTGTTTAAATGCAAGAAAAAAGTGAAATACCTTCAGTTTCTTTAAACTACAAAAAAACCCAGCCTCTTTTGGAACCAATGAACTTTAGTATGTTACACAATGCATTTCTTGAATGTTAGTAGGATTATTGTTTGTGAAAGTGTGTTCTAATTTGTTTTTTGTCATCTTGGCATGCTTTTCACTACTGCATGTTTTTGTCAGGCTAATATTCGTCTGCGTCGCGTGAGAAATCCTATAATTGGTGACAAGTTCAGCAGCAGACATGGTCAAAAGGGAGTTTGTTCGCAGTTGTGGCCTGATATTGATATGCCATTCTCTGCTAATACTGGGATGAGGCCAGATCTCATCATTAATCCCCATGCATTTCCTTCACGAATGACTATAGCAATGCTCTTAGAGTCGATAGCAGCAAAGGTACAAACTTCTTTCATAGGTTGAGAGAAGCTTGCATTTTTTTCTTCATTTTGAAAGAAATATCATGATTGTTGCGAGAGAGAGACAGAGATTCCTTGTTTCCAATTCTTCTCATTTAAGTATGATAGCGTCTTGGTACTTTCTTTACTCACTGAAGTCTTGTCTTCACAGGCCGGAAGTCTGAAAGGGAAGTTCATTGATGCAACGCCTTTTGCAAGCTCAGTTAAAGAGAGATCAAATTCCATTGTGGATGAACTGGGACCCATGCTTGCTTCTTATGGATTTAATTACCATGGAACAGAAATTCTATATAGTGGAGTTTTTGGCACTGAGATGAAATGTGAGATTTTCCTTGGACCTGTATACTATCAACGCCTTCGTCATATGGTCTCAGACAAATTTCAGGTGGGCAATCATTATTTGTGTACCATCTTATTATGTATAGTTAAAGTCGTTATCTGGCTTATTTTTCCTCCTTTTCTATTCGATATCGGATTGAAGATCTCTACAATGCTATGCATCAAAAGTATTCATTGCTCTATTTATCTAGTCACCAATGTTTCCACACTATTGCTTGTAGATTCTCATGGATGTGTTGGGTTTCGCAGGTTCGTACCACAGGGCGAATAGATCAGATCACAAGACAGCCAATAGGAGGAAGGAAATACGGTGGAGGGATTCGGTTCGGTGAGATGGAGCGAGACGCGCTTCTCGCTCATGGTGCCTCTTACCTCCTACATGACAGGCTCCATTCCTGCTCCGACTACCATATCGCGGACGTGTGCTCCATCTGCGGGAGCTTGCTGACGGCGACGGTGATCAAATCCGAAAGCCAGAAGAAAGCCAAGCGCGACATGCTCGGGCTCCCCACCGTAAAACCTCCCAAGAACTTTGCCTGCCAGGCCTGCAAAACAAGCAAAGGGATGGAGACCGTCGCCATGCCTTACGTCTTCAGATACCTGGCCTCCGAGTTGGCGGCCATGAACATAAAGTTGGAGCTTCGGCTCAGCAATAGAACAGAGCATCCTACTACTACCAGCGAAGAATCCTGAATGATTTGTCTTGGTAGATCTACTCTGAAGATATTATAATCACTGGTTCATCTGGAGCTGGCAGGGCACAAGTGTGCAGTCATGCCATCCGCGGCAGTGTCCTGGGGGATACTGAGAAGTTTTGCTTAGAGGATGTCTCCAGTTTTGTTGTGTGTCACTGCTGTTTTGTTTCATGAAAAGGCAGAGTCTGTTGTATCAAAACATCAATGATTATACCAATTTTATAACATTAGACGTAACTGAACTTGTGTGCATTGCAATGACACATCTGAAATAGTGAAATACGAAGCTTTATTCGAGAGATTTGGCAACACCGGTTCCCTCTTCTGAAGTGATATATGTGTTGTGAAAAAAAGATTACTCCCTCGGACCTAAAAAAAAATCAACTTAGGAGGGGATAACCATATATCTAGACATATGACTGTCTAGATATATTTGTTCTAGGAGGAGTCACATCCTCTCCTAGATTGATTATTTTTTGAATGGAGGGAGTAATATTTGGTCTCTGAAAATGACGATCGTAAATTTATAATGAAAAATACTTTCGTATAAAGTAATGATCGATACGTGATGCCCAAAACCTAATTTTGAAAAAGAAACGTAGAACACAGTAGACGGAGGGAGTATATCGGAATGACCCCTCGAGATTAAACTGGGCCCACTCATGAGTGGGCTTAGGCCCACAGTTCTTGCTGTATCAGTATAATGGGCCGGGCTTAAAACTCCCCTTCCTCCTCCACCCGCCATCTCTCTTCAGTTCCCCAACCCGCCGCCGCCGCCTCCACTAGGGCACGCCGCCGCCGCCGCCGCCTCCACTAGGGCACGCCGCCGCCGCCGCCGCCGCCGCCGTCAGCCATGTCGGACTCCGACGAGTACGGTGCGTTCCCCGCCGCTTCTTCTCCTCGTCCTCTCCTCTATGCACTGTTTGTGTTAGTTTTGACAACGTTTGGCTTTGCTGGGTTTAGTCGACTTGCCCGTGTCGGATGAGGAGGAGTGGGAGGATGGGGAGTCGGAGGAGGACGAGGAGAAGGTGGGCTCTCGTAAGAAGGCCAAGGTTCACGCGAAGCAGCTCAAGAGGCTCCAGGAGAAGGTTCGTCTCCGTCCTCGCCGTCTCCTACGATTCGCGCACCCTTCTCCCAAGCTTATATTGCTTACTATTATTACTTGTTACTAGTAAGCATCAAAAGTAGCATCTGAATTGCTCGGCTCCATTCCATATGTAATGCCTATGTTGATTTAGCTTTGGGCTGTTTATACTAGGATTGGGGATTCTGGTATGTGTTTTTTATTCTGGTATGTGTTATTCTGGTATGTGTTTTTTATTCTTATATTTATACTAGGACTGAGCACGCAAGGCAGTGAATGTTAGAAGGTATATTGCATGCTTAATAGGTGGATATTGGCTCGCTCTCGTATGCATTTGGTAAACTTGTCTGGTTGGCCCTTGTTGATTGATTTTATTGATTTTGGAAATGGACTGCAATCTTCCGAGTTTTACACGCGGAAGTTTGTGCAGAGTACTGAATAGTGACGTGGTTGCTGCAAATAAGTACTATAAGCAAGGCATACAAGTTCCTTAACAAATATAATGATATATTTTAGCCATTCTGATCATTTTGAAGAAGGTGATGGTAAACTAAATCTCAAGTTCTGATTGTGCATTTGGTAATCAGGGCAAGTACTATAAGCCCCTATTTATTGCCCATAAATTTGCCACATAGGATTAGATGATGAGTTGGAGGAGAGAAGTTAGGAGAGAGAGAATGAGCCATCCCTCATGCAAGGGGCAACCTCCACACAATCTCCAAGAAAAATGTAAGATGACGTGAGAGTAAACTAATATTGGGGTTTGTGTACTAGATGTGACATGTTGTATTTGTTACCTCTTAAGTAATGAGAAGATGACATGGTTTAAATTAGATGTGGCACTCACCTCCACTATAAAACTTGCCCTCAGGAAGCTAGTTGTAATGTCATAGGGATTGCTGGTATGTAAAGAGTACTTTTGATATCTAGAATTACGTAGCTCAGTACTGTTATGATTTTTTTCTGCTTACGTTGGATTTATAGCTGTTTATACATAAAGGTAGTTCTACAGTTCTACTTGCACTTTTAGTGTGGAATAACCTATGGCTCTGGTTTAGCGGCCCTGGCATTGCAATTGGGACAGATGAAACTGAAGAAATCATATGTGTTAAGCACATCCAGATTCCAGTTTAAGTACTTTCAGATTAGTTGCTTGCACTTTGAACTAGCCCTCTTTTTTGGAATAAAGAACATGTTATTGACTCGACTTTTGGACAGTCTTATTCTAAAAATAATTGATACTTTTTGTTTCCTGGTAGTGACCATTAGACGGCTTTTTACAAATTTAGATGATAATTATCATTGTTCAATTTATTGCTGAAATTCTTATCTGTATGCATCATTGTTAACACTGCAACAACCAGGAAGTTTTTCTTGAGCTAATCATTTCTTCCATCCCTAGTTCTTGTCATATCTGTGCTGCTGTATTCTGTCAGCTGCTTACGATGGCTGCAAAACTCTTATTTGTAGGATCCTGAGTTCTACAAGTATTTGGAAGAGTGTGATAAAGAGCTTCTGGAATTCGACGATGATGACTTTGATGTAACACAAAACTATTTATTCATTTATTTTGCATTTTTTTTTCTTCTTGCTTGAGAGAACTATATACATTGTATGTTTGCTGCATATTTTGTTTAGGATAATGAAGGAAGTGCTGAGAAACATAGTTCTGTTCCTAAAGAAGAACCGAAAGAAATTGTAAAGCCTATTACAATGCAAATGGTTGATTCCTGGTGCCAAGGAGCAGAAGATGGGAAGATAGGTTCTATCCGGTCTATTCTCGAAGCATTCCGGAAAGCCTGCCATTATGGTGAAGAAAGTGGAAATAATTCTGCACCGAAATTTAGTGTCATGTCTGGCAGTGTACTTGACAAAGTCATGCACTTTGTTTTGAAAAACATGGATAGAATCCTTCGTGAATTACTTGATGCACCTAGCTTTGGGGGGAAGAAAGAGACAGTTAGTGAGCTGATGATTACTAAGCAATGGAAGAGGCATGGGAGATTAATGAGGTTATACCTTGTAAATGCACTCCACATGATAACAGAGTTGACTGATGAGCAAATGGTAGCATTTACTGTACATCGTGTCAGAGCTTCTGCTGTTTTTCTGGCGGCCTTCCCTGCACTCCTCAGGAAGTATGTAAAGGTTTGTAGCTTTGGCTCCTCATCCATCTTTAGTAACCTTTCGTGTCATCTGATGTCTCTGCAGAGTTTGTAATTTCTTTTATTTTCACTTGACTAATTCGATTACAGGCTCTGCTGCATACCTGGTCTAGAGGACGAGGTGCTATGCCTCTTGTTTCATTTTTGTTCCTTCGAGATTTGTGCATTCAACTAGGTTCGGAGTGCCTTGATACGTCCCTCAAGGGTATCTACAAGGCTTATTTGGTGAACTGTAAATTGTCCAAATCAATCAGTGGATCAAAATTGCAGCACATTCAATTTCTTGGTAATTGTGTCAGAGAATTGTACAATGTGGACCCACAAAGTGCATATCAGCATGCTTTTGTTTTCATCCGTCAACTGGCAGTCATCCTAAGGGGAGCTCTTACTGAAAGAGGACCAAAGGTATGTGTAGTTGAACTCTGATGATCATATACTGCAATGTAATTATTTACTTGGCAGCTGACAAGTTTTGTGGTCCCTATTTCATTTTGCAAGACATCGAAGGACAAAAAGCAGAAAGAAAGTATCAAACCAACGAAGAAACGGATGGAGGTATGTCATTATTCCAATGTTGCATATGTACTATCGAGGAATAGAGTCCACTTTGGGATAACACTATTGCTTTCTTTCTTATGTTAGTTTAGTTTTACTCTCTATTCTATATTCTATTACTCTAACTGAGCCTTTCTTTTCTGACTTGTTATTTGCTGACCTTGTTCTTGTGTAGAAATCCTACCAAAAAGTTTATGATTGGCAATACATATTCTGCCTTGAGCTTTGGACAAGTGTTGTGTGTGGATGTAGTTCTGAGGAAGACCTTCGACCTTTGGCTTATCCACTAACCCAGATAATACATGGTGTGGCATGCCTGGTACCAAGTGCGCGTTACTTTCCTGTACGCCTGAGATGTGTGAAGATGCTTAATCGCATTGCTGAAGCTACTGGTACCTTCATTCCGGTGTCTTCCCTGCTGCTTGATATGCTGGAAATGAAAGAACTTGGAGGGAAACCAGATGCTGTAGGCAAAGCAGTGAATCTGTTCAGTGTTAAACAGGTATATTTTCTCGTAATACAACACTTCCTTTGGGAGGACTACTTTGAAAAAACTTTTAATAGGTACTTTTGTCTGGCAGGTAGATAAGAAAACAGTGAAGACACGTGCCTTTCAGGAAGCATGCATCTTTTCCGCGGTTGATGAGTTGGCTAAGCATTTGGCCCAATGGAGCTACTCCATTGCCTTCTTTGAGATGTCCTTTTTAACACTTGTCCGGCTTCAAAACTTTTGCAAAACCGTTAAGGCTGACAGATTCCGGAGAGAGATCAAAGATCTTATCCATCAGGTTTGTGAAGCATGTAAGAGAGAATTGTACCTAACTGAATGCATGTATGCTGATGTTTGTATCCTTTGTGATTCCAGATAAAGGCTAGTGCTGAGTTTGTAAGCTCAAAGCGTGCAGGAATTGGATTCTCTCCTAATGATCCAGCCGTGGATTCATTTCTACAGGTATGGTTGGTCCTGTTGGATGTGCACTGTATATTTGTTATACTCATTTAGTGTCATTTTGTGAGATATATAATGTTCATTTCAGGTTGAGAAGGAAGCAAAGTCAAGTCCTCTATCAAAATATGTTGCTACTCTACATCAGAGAAGTCAGGACAGGATGGACTCTCTGGACGACACAAGGTTGGTTACTTGGTTTCATTGATGTTCATCTAAATTTAGGAGTCAGCCAGTTGAGTCGTAGCACTTATAAACAGAAATGCACCAATTTTTTTTTACCTCGTCGTCTTATCATGCAACATTTTCTAGTAGTCTTTACATGTGAGTGGAGCTATGCTTGATGCTCCATATTGCGAGTACATATAATTAATAAAATTACTGATCATTCTTTTCCCTATCAGCGTTATTGTGGGGGCAGAGTCCTCAACCTTTTCACGGAGGTTGTCAGAAGCACAGAAGCGACAGGATGAACAAGATGATGGCGAAGACACCATTGCATTCAGTAAGAACTTGTTGACTGAAAAGAAGAAAACCAAGTACGCTATCACCTTCCTCTTTGCCTCTTTTTGTTTCTTTTATTGGAATGGTAGACGTTATATGTTTCCTTTCGGGGGTTTGCAGAACTCCAAAGGAGAAGAGCAAGAAGCGAGCCCATAATCACGACGATGTCGCTACGGAGGAGGATATTGTTGAGGATTTGATCTTGAGTTCAGACGAGGAAGACGAAGATGAGGACAAGAATATGGAATCAGATGAGGATGATGGCTCTATGCCTGTTGAAGATGACAGCGATGACGATTTCGTCGACCCAGACAGCCAGTGGAAGAAACAGAAGAAAGAGAAATCAAAGAAACGGAACAAGCGGCAACCCTCAAAGAAGGGTTCGTCAACAACAAAAAGAAAAGAGAAAATCCCACATCCCAAGAAGAAGGCGAAGCATTAGCCAGAGATAATGAAAACGATGATGATGTGTTTTCAATTTTGAAAGAAACAGACGCATCATGAAAATTTTGTTTTAATTGAGAAAGACCTCTGCCATTTCGTTGCGTTCCTTCACCGTTATTATTTATTTATGTATGCTTAATCGTTCAGCTTGGCTGATGTTGTTGATTTTGCTCCATACATTTTTCTTTCTGGCAGATTGTGTGCTGAGTTAAACAAGTGATAATTTCCTTGGGGAAAAAAAAGAGAACGCGAAAATAGTATTGAACAGGCTACAACCTTTGTAAGACATGAAATCAGTCTTAACTAGTGCGAATCATGGGGATATTCCACTACTTTGCACGGCTTAAATTATTGTCCATGAATCGGTGGACCTGTGATTTTCAGTTCTGATTGTAAACTGGTACTAGCATATGAAGCTACATTTGACCAAGCCATGAGAAAAATTAGGACTAATTCCTTTTTCTAAAACAAAATCTCCACGACTTTAGATCACTGATAATTCAGTAGGGGAGAACAACGAGCCTCATTATTTCAATTTGCTCCGTTGCCAAAGTTATTCACACCATTATATATCAACGCTAACTTAATTAAGAGCTCCCTTGTCTTAACACTAGCCCTTGACATTTGTCTTAACACTAGCCCTTGGCATTTGCAAAGCTCTGTACAATTAACCTAAACCATAAAAATATTTTCAAACCATATAATATTTTCAACTAAACAATACTGCTACCTCCTTTTCATATTATTAGTTGTTTTGACTTTCTTCTAGTCAAACTTTAGGTTCAATCAAGTTTGTAGAAAAATTTAACATCTACAGCACCAAATTAGTTTCATTAAATACAACATTAAATATATTATGATAATATGTCTGTTTTGTGTTGAAAATATTGCTAAGTTTTTTTATAAATTTAATTAAACTTAAAATTAAAACGACTTATATATAATACTAAGTATCATGTAAAAAAATATTGAACTAAACCGATTATAAGCAGCGTGATGGAAATTCCAGCCGTTGACAATGTCCAACCACGGCCGTGTGGGCCCCACTCCACACGCTTCCCTTCTTCCCGCCCCCGCCACGATACGAAGTTTACAAACAGAACAGCAGCCTCGCTTAATCCTTCTCCGTCACGTACTTAATTACCACCTTTTTTACTTAACTTAATCCAACTCCTAATCATCCCATTGCAATATGTCTGTTTTATTACTACGTTTCGTCGCGTTCAGCTCTCGATCGATTACGAGAGCCATGAAGTCGCCGTTCCGACGCGCGGCGAGCGCGCCGGCGCCGGCGCCGGCGCCGATGCCGATGCTGTCGTTCGCGGGCAAGAGGCCGAAGCACTTCACGCTTCAGGACAGCTCGGCGGCGGAGAGGGACGCCGACCTGGAGGCGTTCATGCGCGCGCGCCGCCTCGTCGTGGTGTCGTCGTCGGAGAGGGTCGCCGGCGACCTCCGCGCGTACCTGCGGAGATCGAGGCGGTCGCCGGCCCGCGGTTCGACGCGGCGGTGAGCAGGGCGGTGCCGCCGTCGTCGTCGCAGCTCGGGATTGCCTGGCAGGACGACGCGGCGGCGGCGGCGGCGGGGGGATGGCACAGGTGGAGTACGGCGGGCGCGGCGGCGTGCCAGTGGCACACGTCGCTGGTGACCGAGCGGGAGGTGGCGATGTTCGCGCTCGCGGCGGAGTCGGCGCGGGCGGCGGCGGCGGAGGACAGGCGCGGTGCGGACGGGATCCGGCGGGCGTGCGCCGCGCTCTGCGATGCGGCCGGCGCGCTGAGGGAGGCGGCGGGCGGAGCCGACGCTGGCGCCGCGACGGGCATGTCGCCCGCGCGCGTCGCGGCGCTGGAGGGCCTGATGCTGGCGTAGGCGCTGGAGTGCTACTTCGAGCTCGCCGTCGCCGGAGGGAGGCCGCCGGCGCTGTGCTCGATGGTGGCGAGGCAGGTGAGCCTGGACTACGGCGACGTGCGCGCCGCGCTGGAGGCCCCCGAGCTGCGGCGGCAGCACGCCGACCACCGGCAGTGGGCGGCGCACGCGGAGGCGAAGGCGGCCTACTTCGCCGCCGAGGCGTGCCTCCGGGCGGCGCGCGAGCGGCGTGCCGAGGGAGACGTCGGCGTGGCGATAGCGCGGCTGAGGCAGGCGGCGGCGACGCTCAAGGGATCGAAGCCTCTCAAGAAGGCGGCGCGCCGGTGCACGCCGCCGCCAAGTGGCTGAAGCGGGAGGTGGAGGCCGAGCTCGCCGGCGCCGAGCACGACAACGGCATGATCTACTACATGGCGGTTCCGGCCAACGGAGAGCTCGCCGAGCTGCCCGGGCTGCAGCAGAGGCTCGTCCAGCCCACCCCATTGGAGAACATCCTGCAGCAAGGAACGCACGGCGACGGCGGAGCTCCGGCGGCCGGCGGCTAGCCGCCGTCGCGCGCGTAGCTGAAGTAATGGACATTGCTGTTCATAGTGTATTTGTTACATTGAATCGAGAGTTTCGAGACGTTGGCACGTTGCATTTCATGGAGGCCTGTCTCAAAAGGTGGATTTGTTTTTTTTTAAAAAAAGAAATTGCTACCGGACACTCAAAAATCATGTAATTGACTGAAAGACACAACAAAAATGTGAAACTGTCGATGAAAACTACAAAAGTTGTGTAATTAGTTGTAGGACACCCGGAGGCATTATTTTATAATTTCCGGGCTGAAAGAGAGGAGATAAATTTCGTAATGACGGGAATACCCCCCACTACTCCTTCCTTTCTTCTCGATGCAGCGGACATGTAGGCCCGCGCACAGTGTTGTCCTTCCTCCTCTTGCCAGCGCTCCACTCCAAATCCTCTATCATCCATGGCCCAACCGACTGCTACCTTCACATCTTCACCCTCACCGCCCCTGTCCTTTGCCTTCTCATCTCGCTCCGGCCTCAGTGGTGACGCTAGCGGTCGCCTTCGTCGTCGTATCCTATGCCGCCCTCCTTCTGCTGTTCGCATGCCTCTGCGTCTACGAGCGGCGCCGGCGAGGGCGTGGCTCACGTGTGCGGTATGGGCAGCCTCCATGCTACTCACCACCATGTTCGTATGGAAGGTCGCGGCGCTCATGCTGTGGCCCGTGGTTGCCGTGGTGTGGGGGCTCTCCATAGTCACCGTGCTCGACATGGTTTACCACAGAACTTTACTCAAATCCGAGCGATTTTGATCGAGATTTCAAAATGGAATCTTGAGGGCAATCGAAGAGTAAAGTGAGAGCATCAAATCCCCTCAGCCTATTCTGGAAAAATGCGAGGGAATCGATTGGATTTTAGAAGGGATGCAACGGCGTTGGTCGGCGTTGGACGATGGCGAGAAGAGGACGACGATACTGTACGCGGGCCCACATATCAGCTGCATCCAGAAGATAGAAAAAAGTAGAGGGGGCATTCCCGTCATTTCGAAATTTCTCTCCCCATAATTCCTCCCCTATCGTTTTTTCCTTCTTTTTTTCCAGGTAGAGCAGAGGGAACAGAGGAGCGGGGCACTGGTGCTCCGGTGGCTGGGAGGTGGCGACGTCGGCGGCCGAATGTGTTCCCGAGCGCCGCGCTGGAGAGCCCCGAGCTGCGACGGCATCACGCCGACTACCGGCCGTGGGCGGCGCACATGGAGGCAAAGCCGGTCTACTTCGCGTCGAGGCGTGCCTCCGGGCGGCCCGAGCTGCAGCAGCAGCTCGTCCGGCCCACCCCAATCTGGGCCGATTGGGCCGATCTCAGCCTCCCGGAGCGGAGACCGATCTGGGCCGTCCATCCGCGCCGCCCAGCCAATCGGACGGTGGGTGTATTACTGTACTGCCAGGTCGGTGACCGTACAAGCCGGAATATTCAGTAGCGTCGTTCGCTCCCTGGCTTCTCCATTTCTTCAGCTCCGCCGCCGGCGGCGGCGGCGGCGGCGGCAGGCATGGCGCGCCGTGTCACCACCCTTACCCGCGCCCGCACCCGCGCCCGCGGCGGCGGCGTCCCCAGCGCGCAGGGTGGTACGACCCAAGACCTAGGGCGCGCGGGGGGCAGTGGCACCGAGGGCGCACGCCACGTGCTCGACGAATTGCCGCTACGGGGCTGGGGCGCCTCGATCTACAGCTTCAACCGCACCCTCACCGACGTCGCGCGTGACAGCCCAGCCGCAGCAGTTTCGCTCTTCAACCGCATGGCCCGAGCCGGCGCCGACGAGGTAACTCCCGACTTGTGCACCTACAGCATTCTCATCGGTTGCTGCTGCCGCGCGGGCCGCTTGGACCTCGGTTTCGCGGCCTTGGGCAATGTCATTAAGAAGGGATTTAGAGTGGAAGCCATCACCTTCGCTCCTCTGCTCAAGGGCCTCTGTGCCGACAAGAGGACGAGCGACGCAATGGACATAGTGCTCCGCAGAATGACCGAGCTCAGCTGCATGCCAGATGTTTTCTCCTGCACCATTCTTCTCAAGGGTCTGTGTGATGAGAACAGAAGCCAAGAAGCTCTCGAGCTGCTGCACATGATGGCTGATGATCGAGGAGGAGGTAGCCCACCTGATGTGGTGTCGTATACCACTGTCATCAATGGCTTCTTCAAAGAGGGGGATTCAGACAAAGCTTACAGTACATACCATGAAATGCTTGATCGGAGGATTTCACCAAATGTTGTGACCTACAGCTCTATTATTGCTGCGTTATGCAAGGCTCAAGCTATGGACAAAGCCATGGAGGTACTTAACACCATGGTTAAGAATGGTGTCATGCCTGATTGCATGACATATAATAGTATTCTGCATGGATATTGCTCTTCAGGGCAGCCAAAAGAGGCTATTGGAACACTCAAAAAGATGCGCAGTGATGGCGTCGAACCAAATGTTGTTACTTATAGATCACTGATGAATTATCTTTGCAAGAATGGAAGATGCACCGAAGCTAGAAAGATTTTCGATTCTATGACCAAGAGGGGCCTAGAGCCTGATATTGCTACCTATCGTACCCTGCTTCAGGGGTATGCTACCAAAGGAGCCCTTGTTGAGATGCATGCTCTCTTGGATTTGATGGTACGAAATGGTATCCAACCGGATCATCATGTATTCAACATTCTAATATGTGCATACGCTAAACAAGAGAAAGTAGATCAGGCAATGCTTGTATTCAGCAAAATGAGGCAGCATGGATTGAATCCGAATGTAGTGTGCTATGGAACAGTTATAGATGTACTTTGCAAGTCAGGCAGTGTAGATGATGCTATGCTTTATTTTGAGCAGATGATCGATGAAGGACTAACCCCTAACATTATACTTTCTGTTTCCTCAGTCTTATTCTAAAAATAATTTATACTTTCTGTTTCCTGTTAGTGATGGCTATAACCATTAGATGGCTTTTTACAAATTTAGATGATAATTATCATTGTTCAATTTATTGCTGAAATTCTTATCTGTATGCATCATTGTTAACACAGCGACAACCAGGAAATTAGTTCTTCTTGAGCTAATCATTTCCCTCCCTAGTTCTGTCATACCTGTGCGGCTATATTACTGTCAGCTGCTTATGATGGCTGCAAAGCTATTTCTTTTGTAGGATCCTGAGTTCTACAAGTATTTGGAGAAGTGAGATAAAGAGCTCTTGGGATTTGACGATGATGACTTTGATGTAACACAAAACTATTTAATTAATTATTTTTCATTTTTCTGGTGTCTTCCCTGCTGCTTGATATGCTGGAAATGGAAGAACTTGGAGGGAAACCAGATGCTGTAGGCAAAGCTGTGAATCTGTTCAGTGTTAAACAGGTATATTTTCTCGTAATACAACACTTCCTTTCGGAGCACTACTTTGAAAAACCTTTTAATAGGTACTTTTTTCTGGCAGGTAGATAAGAAAACAGTGAAGACGCGTGCCTTTCAGGAAGCATGCATCTTTTCCGCGGTTGATGAGTTGGGCTAAGCATTTGGCCCAATGGAGAGAGATCAAAGATCTTATCCATCAGGTTTGTGCCTGTTTTTTATTCTCTTTTCCAAGAGGTTTTCCACCGGTTTTTGGTGTAAATGTTAGCATGTTTCTAGGTGTAAATTGATTCCCATGCATTGCTATATAATCTTGGCCAATGGTTTTTAGTGCCTGTTTTCAAATTTGGTTAGCTGTCAGTCAGGAGGTGCATGCTATTAAATTTACTTTTGCCGATGCAAAACTGTCCATTTTCAGTTTTTGAATTCATAAAACTCCATACTAGCTTGAAGAATATTAGCAATACTAGCTTTCTTCCAAGCTAACCATTAGTTGTTAGAGAAGAAGGCAACGCTCAAAATGTCCTTTTTAGTTTTTATGTTTGTTCTGCAGACACTTGTCTGTAAATTTGAAATTAATTAAGCAGGTTTGGATAAGCTGCTTACTTTTAATATGTATAGACTTCAAATATCCTTTGGCTGATTGCATCCAAAATTGCTACGGAAAGTCTGAAATTTTGTTTAGATCATGCCAATAATGCATGCAGAAAAGTTTATTTTGGTTTTATAGGCAGGCTACAGGCATGACATTGCTGGGTCAATGGCTTGAAAGCTGAAACAGTAACCTACAATATGGAAGTAACTAAAACGCTGGGCATTTTGCTTTCAAATTTTTGAATGCCAGTTATGTTTGACAGTCCTTTGCACTTTGCATTTAATCAAGATGTCCATATCTCGGGTAGATAAATTGTTTATCTTTTATGATATCAATTGGATATTCGAAGTCACATCCTACTACTACTAATTTGATGATGCATTAGTTTCGATCACAAGCATGTTTTTTGGCAGATTGATATCAGAAATTAATGGGAGGATGGTGGTGTGCTTGCAAGGCTGGACGTTTGCTACCAGAGGAGTGTCCTGTAATACAAGGCATGCAGTTCAGTGTCCTGTAATAGGAGTGAATCGGTGTAATTTCTGAAGAAATTACGCGTTTGCTTCCCTCTGATTTCGCGTTGGGGGGCAACATGGCTTTGCGCCTGAAGATTAGTAGTATTAGGGTAACAGATTGTTGAGCTAATATTTGGTGCCGCATCGGAGAAACTGAATAGTATATGTTGTTAACAGAGAGGCTCATAGCTGATATGTGCTCTTGATTGTGTGCTCAGTTTAATTACTGTCAAATTTAACGAGAGTAAATTCATCCCATCAGTGTTTGTAATTTCAGCCCAAATGCACCTGTGAGTTAGGCCCAAAGTGGTCCCAAAATCTGCCTAAACCTGGCCCAAATTCGGTCGGTAGTGTCACACAGTTTCACTTATCGCGCGGCGGTTATCGCACTTACCGCGGGGGTACGGTAGGAGAAACCGGTGATATGGTTTAGTTGAATTTTGACCAAATTTAAAATTCCAGAAAAAATAAAAAAAATTGAAAAAAATCATGGATGTTGTTCTTTAATTGTACCTGCCAATGGTGAAGAAATTTTTTGAAATAGAGTAAGTTAAATTCAGATTTGAGGATAAAACCAAAAATAGTTTACAAATTGGAAAAAGGAAGACAATATTAGGCCTTAAGTATCCTACATATCCTTCCAATTATTCTCAATTTCTAGTTTTCTACACATATTTAGCCATATTTTTGTTTTTTTCCTATTTATTTTTCATTTACATGATTTCAGCTATACAGCCCGCGATAACCGCGACCGTGCGATGTCACGGTTATCGCGGTAAACCATGCGGTAACCACGGTGAAATCGCGAAACCGCCAAGTTTTGAATTCGAATTTTTGGATGTGATGTTTGTACAATTTTAGATAGTTATCGCGCTACTGCGGGGTGGCGGTAACCCCGGTCCAAACGATAAGGTAAACCCTGGTCGCACAAATTTGACCTAAAAACCAACCGGTTATCGTGCTACCACGGGGTGCCTCAGTAGGACCTTATGTCATGGGTTCAACTCCTCATGGGAGCGAATTTTCTAGGAATTAGTGGCATTGTGCTTTTCAACGGTAGGCGACGTACCGGTTGACAACGAGGCGCCTGTGATGACTTCGTCAATTTCAAGGATGATTTGTCGGCCCAATCTTCGAAGATTATAGGGGTAGGGTTTGCGCACGTGCGTTCATAAGGGTGAGTGTGCATATGTTATGAGTGTTTGCGTTATACTGTATAATTCTAAAAAAACAATAATCATCCCATAACTTTCGACCCGAAAACGAACGTCAATTCGACCCAAAAGTGCGTCTAAAGTTATCCCCTTTCACATCCATGGTAAATTTAAAGTTTATACATTAATGTGATTTAAAATTTAAAATTATTTGAAATGTGTATAAAATAAATTATCTAAATATTGTCAAGGTAGTCATAGATATAGATCATGAATTTATGTTGCTAGAAATATCCAGCTTATAAAAAAAATCCTAGATACATGGCTGTAGCAAAAGAGATTTAGATTTTATCTCAATTTCCGTTAGCATTTTTTCAATTAATAATTTGTTAAGTTTGTAATAATTTAAATCTAATCAATTATGTGCTAATGAATTTCTGTTTTACGTTACATCTATTTCAAACATCACCTTAGAGCAGGTAGAATATTGAATTATAAGTCAGCTATAAACATATATCGAGGAGATAAAAGAAGAGAGAGATAAGTAGCGGGCTACAGATTTATAGCCAGCTGCAGCACAGACTTCACGATGCAATGTGCGTACAGTCTAACATATACCTTTACATATAACTATTGTATGAATTGAGGGTGTGTTCGCAGTTGCTAGTTCCCAACTAGGGACAGTACGCACGTGATTAATTAAGTACTACTCCCTCCGTTTTATATTATAAGTTTTTCTAGCATTGCTCACATTTATATAGATGTTAATGAATCTATACATAATATCTATATAAATATGGGCAATGCTAGAAAGTCTTATAATATAAAACGGAGGAAGTATTAGCTAATTTTTTTTTTAAAAAATGGATTAATTTGATTTTTTAAGTAACTTCCGTTTCGTGTAGAAACTTTTTTAAAAACACACCGTTTAGCAGTTTGAAAAGCGTACGTGTGAAAAACAAGAAAGAGAGGTTGGGAAAAGGGGCATCCGAACACAGCCCGAGTATAAATGATTTGGAGCTGGTACCAGTACCGGTCACACGCGGACGCGGTGCGCCGACCGTCCGACCCAACCCCAGCCCCAGCACGAATCTCAACGCGACGCCCCCCCCCCGGCGGGGGCGCCCGCCCCGACGCGGCGAAGCAAGCAATCCTCCTCCTCCTCATCACACAACACAAAGACGACTGACTACTCCTGTGGACGGCTTCCAACTTCCCCCAATTTTTCTCTCTTTTTTTTTTCTTCCTTTCCTTCGCCGCGAAGCACTCCACCGCCGCCGCCGCCCCCGATCTCTTCCTCCGGCGGCCGCCATGTCGTCGGCGGCGAACGTGATGCTGGCGATCCACGAGAAGAGGACCACCCCCACCGACCTCTACCGCCCGCTCCGCCTCTACATCGCCTCCGCCTACTCGGAGCGGGAGGCGGCCGCGGCCGACGACGACCTCGCCGCGGTGCGCGACCTGCGCGCCGACGTCGAGCAGCCGTCGCTCCCGGACCCGTCCTCCCTCGAGCGAAGGCGGGACGCGCTCCTCGCCTACGCGCGCGCCCTGTCCCTCGTCGAGCCCCGCTTCCCCATCTCCTCCGACCGCGCCCACGTCCACTCCCTCGCCTTCACCTGGCACGACGCCTTCAAGACCGGCAAGAAGGCCAGCGTCGCCTCCATCCACCTCGAGAAGGCCGCCGTGCTCTTCAACCTCGCCGCCGTCTACTCCCAGATCGCGCTCGCCGCGGACCGGGCCACCGACGTCGGGATCAGGACCGCGTGCGGCTCGTTCCAGAGCGCGGCGGGGGCGTTCGCGTGGATGAGGGAGAGCGGCGTCGCCGCCAAGGCCGTCGCGGCCGGGGCCACCACCGTCGACGTCACCCCCGAGTGCGCCGCCATGCTGGAGAAGCTCATGCTCGCGCAGGCGCAGGAGTGCTTCTTCGAGAAGGTGATAGCCGGTGGGAAGCCGCCCGCGCTGTGCTCCAAGGTTGCCCGGCAGGTGAGCCTCTTCTTGCTCTGCCTCCTCTTGTTCAGGTTATTTCGATGATATGAGCTGATAATAATGTAGTGAGGGAGCTTATTTCGATTTATGTGGCTAGTATTTTGGAATGCTTTTTGTGGAGTCGTTTGATGGGGATACTGTCTGTAATTACCATCCACAGGTGACTTAACATAGCAACTTGTAGTTTTGGGAATTTGTCTAAATAAGTGCTCCTTTAGATGCTATCTTTAGTGTTGATAATAATAATTGGACTTTGCTATGGTGATTGGTGAACCATTGGGCATGAAGTCTGTCTTGATAGCATGATAAACTTGAGTTGTGGCATCATCCCATGGAGTGATCATATTTTAAATGAAACTGACTGGTTACAATATGATTGATTTGGTAGCATTCATGTGTCTCTCCTGGTGGTAAATAGAAGCTAGATTAGGTCTTGCAGTTTATTTGATTAAATAAAGTACAATTTGCAGGGTTTACTGCTTTTACAAACATTCAAGATACAAATATTTCTTCACCTTTTTGTAATATTGGTGTCAGATGTGCTATTGGATTGATTTGTGGATGTCCCTTTTTCAGGTGGGCATATTCTATGAAGAAGCCTATGCAGCTCTTAGCGCAGCTCCTCTCAGTCAGCACTTTGATAAGACATGGGTTTCTCATGTCCAGCTGAAGGCAGCTCAGTTCTATGCTGATGCTTGCTATAGGTGTTCTTTGGATCTTCACGAGAAAGAAGAAATTGCACAGGAAATTGCACGTCTGAAGATTGGAATTAGCGCTTTGGCAGATGCCAAGAAGGTGGCCAGGGGAGTTGCTGCCCCACTTCTTGATTCTGTTAATAAGCTGGAGAGTAATATGAAGACCAACTTGGAGAGGGCTATGAAAGAGAATGACCGTGTTTATCTGATGAGGGTTCCGGATGCTAGTTCTCTTGGCGCGCTCCCTGCAGCATCACTTGTAAAGCCTACATCTTTGGCTGAAGTTCTAGATGCTAGCAAAGAGAGGCTTTTTTCATCACTTGTGCCTGATGGAAGCATGAAAGCACTTTCCAAGTACACTGAGATGGTAGATAACATCATCAGGACTCAAGCGGAGAAATTACAGCAAGCTAGTGAGATCACTAGAGTTAGGTTGAAGGAAATGGACTTGCCCGATTCCATTCTTTCATTAGAAGGTAATATCACCTTACCTTTAGATTTGAAGGAAGACGTTGAGGCTGTTCAGATAAGCGGAGGCCCTGCTGGATTGGAAGCGGAGTTGCAGCAGCTTAGGGATTTAAGCAGAGTCAATCAGGAATTACTTGTTCAGACCGAAGAGATGCTGCAGAAGGAGGCGAATGAAGATGCTCAGTTTCGGACGCAATTCGGGAGTCGTTGGACTAGACCTCAATCTAGCACCCTAACAAAAAACATTCAAGACCGATTGAATCTGTTTGCTTCTAATCTTAAGACAGCTGGTGATAGTGATTCTCAGATTGAGCGAGGTTTGAAGGAGAGCTATCCATTGATATCTATTCTTGACAGAAGACCGGTGAGAGTTAAAAATACATTATACTAGATAGTGTTCTTGTTTTTTTTTTCTTCAACTTGTCTTTCTTGATATGCTTCATTATGAATTTCAATGATGTTATTCAATCCTACACTCTTTTTTTTTTCATATTTGGTCTGTTACATATTGCTATTATATATTGCAGATAGAGTCTGCACTACCGAGTATTTCTAGGCCTATTATGTCCTTGGATGGGAATGAGGATGCTATTGTTGGAGCCCTTAAACAAAGCTTGGTAATCTACATTGTTTTTGTTAGCTGGCAAGTTTGATGTAAAGCTTCACTTGTTTTAAAACTTAAAAACCAATTTGATGTGCTTTTACAGAGGCAACTAGAATCTCTAGGAGCACAGAGAGCAGGTCTTGAAGACATGCTTAAAGAAATGAAGAGAAAGGTACTATCTTTTATTGCTTATTTTGATATCGTGTACATAAACTACTATAAGTCCCAGACATATGTTATGACAGATTAGGAATTTCTTTTGTTCAGTATTAGCTTGTTGATAATCATGTAGTTGACTTTTGTTTTATGTTTAAAAGCTCATGCAAATATTCTGATTCTTCTACATTTGGTCGTATGTGCATACTAGGGAAATATCCATGTTTTTACTTTTTTTTTAGAATGCAGGAGAGCTGCTTTATTTCATTAAGAAGGAAAAAAACCAGCCATGCAACCAAGGGCTCACAAGCCCTTCCACAAATAGCATCACTCTTTTTTTTTTTACATTTGAACCTAGTCTTCTTGCGATCGCTTCATCCCCCCCCCCCCTCTCTCCTTTGTATGGACCTATCTCCTGAAGTGTTACTCATTATTTTTTACTGCATTTTACTGGCAATAAAATTAGTTTACAACCAGTTGCCCATTGATCTTCACTATGGATGGATCATGTTCATGCCTGATATGTGGTGTTCTTGGAGTCCTATGCTTGTACGTGTATGTGATAACCTGCTAGGAACCAATTAAAAGCTATACATGTGCTCTCCGTTTAACTTCCACTTGACAAGTTTTCAGGGAGGTCTTGCATTTTCTTTTCAAAGTTTGTTTGTCCTTGGCACCTTGTAACGGTCGAATTCAATATCTGTATTCATGACTGATAGTGACACATATAACCTGTGATGCCATCATGTTCATTTAGAATTATGACATACAAATATTTCTATCAGGATGACATACTCCCTAAATTGATGGCCGGTGTTGGATCACACGATGATCTTTTTAAGAAGGAGATTTCAAAGTATGATCCTGTCTGTGCTGAGATAGCTGATAACATTGTGGCGCAAGAACAACTGCTGCTACAAATACAGGTAAGCCACCATTCCTGATAAAGATTGATATAGTCCACCTTTGCAATTCTCTTATTCTAGAAGTTCAATGTAAACACCTTTCTGCTAAAATCTAGATAGACATCCCCCAAAAAATGTAATTATATTGAAATTTTTAAACGTCTAATAGCATCAATGGTTTAGTTGGTATTAGCAAAGAAAGAACAACCAGAAAATATTTTGAAGAGTTAACTATACTGTATTTCATGTTCTTTCGTCCTTATGTCTAACACTATTTATATTTTGGATTTCTGCACAGGCACAAAATGAACAGTTTGCTGCGGTGTTCAACCTAGAGGATTACAAAGGTATCCCTTCTGATTTATTCATCAATGGATTATATTGTGCGCTTAGTGACTTTGATAGCTGGATTTTTGCCCATTCTTAGGTAGCAACTAATGATTTGGATGTGGGATAATTATTTCTGTTACACTTACCAATAAGGTTGGGAACTTATATATACACATACCTAGTCATCAAATTGTCTGCTAGCTAAAACAACAGAATGCTGTGTTGTTTGTATGCATGTGTTTTTCTCTGTTAACCATTCAATTATGTTTCTTCGTTGAATACATTTTCTCCTCCTAGTTCTAGTTCAATTTAAGATATGAAGAACCATTGATGCTGGAACTTGGTCTCTTTAATTCTAATTTACAATTATTTTATCATGTAAATAGTACCACAATCAGTGTTTTTAAGTATGTATCCTGGTTTGTAAGCAATGAGCTGTGTAGGCCTGATTTGTGAAGCATGTTTTCAGTTGCTCGTGAGAGATGTTACAAGCAAATTGCTGCGGCTGTTGCTAAATACCGAGATATTAAGAAGAACATTAATGAAGGCCTCAATTTTTATGTGACATTACAGGTAAATGCGCGTCTCTGTTTCTACTGTAGTTAGGATATATATGATGACAGTTACCATTGTATGTAGGAGGACCACTGTATATGTATTTATATCCTGAAATGGTCCTTTTGTGCAGGAAGCAATTGGCAAAATAAAGCAGCAGTGCAGTGACTTCATAATGACCCGAAACATTCAATGCCGTGAAATGATCGAAGATGTGCAGAAGAAGCTAGCAGGTTTCAGCTTCTCATCTTCTTCCAGCCAAGCAAGCATGCAGAGGAATACTTCTGTGCCACCAGATCAGAACAGTCCATCACCACCACCACCGTCGTCGCATGCTCCCCATGCTCAGGGCCCATATGGTGTTCCACCCGGAGGCGATTCAAGACCCGGGTACTCTCAGCCCGAGCAAAGACCTGCTTACTCACAGCCATACCCGCCCTATGGCGCGCCACCGCAACAGCCTCCATATGGTGCGCCGTCGCAACAGCCACCTTATGGCGCGCCCCACCCTGGTCACTACCAACAGCCACCACACCAGCAACCTCCCAACCATGACTATGGCCAACAAGCATATCCTGGAGGATGGCGCGGGCAGTACTACAATCCACATCAGCCACAGCCGCAGCCACAGCCGCCATATCCTCAGCCACCGTACAATGCCCAGGGTTCTTACCCTCCTCACCAGAGCAGCTACTACAGGCCTCAATGAGAGATGGTTTTGGGATGTGGCAGAACATGTTTGTGTGCCTCTTTTTATTTTTCTTCAGACTGCGCATATGTGAATTACGTTTTATGGTGTACTGCTTACAAAGTGAGGTGGTGTAATATCGATTGGTGTCAGGTTGGTTAGACAATAGCCTGTATCATTTGGTCCGTATTAATAATGTTGAATATGATATATACAGGCCACGCGCCTGCAATCCCCATTAATATGTGCCATTGTTGAGCAGTATTTCTCTCTCTTGCCAAATTTTGTACTACTTGTCAGTGAACACCATCCTGACGTTTTTCCGCGAAGGATGTCATAGGGATATTGAAGTTACAAACTGCACAATAACTGAAAGGAGGATACTTACAAAAATAATAGAGAATGATCCACAAAAATATGTGATTTTGCTAGGTACTCCCTCTGTTCTAAATATAACAAGGTTTTTACATCACGTTTATAGAAAAATATATTAACATTTATAATACAAAATAAATACATTCTCATGACCTATTTTAATTATGGATTTAATAACTGATTTAACGTTGCAATACTAAAATAAATACGTTATTAAGAGCTATTTTAATTATAGATTTAATGAAAATGTTTGTTAATACTGGTGTATTCTTTTTTACTTCCCCTATTTCGCACTATAAATCGTGTTGAGTTTTGAATAGATTTACGTGTGGATTTATGCATATGTTTTACACTTCCTCTATCACATAATACAAGGGATTTTAGAGGATATGACATATCGCATTACTACGAATCTGGACACTATTTAAATTCGTAGTACTAGAATGTGTCACATTCCTTTAAAATCTCTTATATTGTACTCTCTCTGTCTCACAAAAAGTCCAATGTGGATATAAGAGGATAAACAAAGGAACAAAGTACCCCTAATTAATAGCAAAGTTATATTGATGGGTGGGTAGGTGGGGGTTATTGAAGATATAAAACTTCTCGATTTTACAGATGGATGGTAGGTAAGAAGTTAGAAATTGTTTATTTTGGAACAAATTTTAAACTTTAGAAGTTGGTTTATTTTGAGACGGAGAGACTATATGTGTTTGGATCGAGGGACTAATTTTTTTTGTCTCTGACATATCGGATGTTTGGACATTAATTTGGAGTATTAAACATAGACTAATAATAAAACTAATTGCATAAATGAGAGCTAATCCACAAGACAAATTTTTTAAGCCTAATTAATCCACAATTAGCACATGTTTACTATAACATTGATTAGGCAAATCATGGATTAATTAGTCTCAATAGGTTCCTCTCACGAATTAGTCCAGGATCATGGAATGGGTTTTGTCATTAGTATACGTTTAATACTTCTAATTAGTGTCGAAACATCCGATGTGACAGGGACTAATTTTTAGTCCCTGGATCTAAACACCACCTGGAAAACATCATATAACGTGAAACGGAGGGAGGATATATAGTCAGGGGGTGATGCTACAGTAAACATATGCTAATTATGGATTAATTAAATTTAAAAGATTCGTCTCGCTAATTAGCTTTCATTTATACAATTAGTTTTATTATTAGTCTATGTTTAATACTCTTAATTAGCGCCTAAATTTCCAAAGTGACAAGGACTAAAATTTAGGCCCCGTTTGATGTGAACTACTAGAGACAAATTTTTATGGCACGCAAAACGAGAAAGCTTATTAGCACATGATTAATTAATTATTAACTATTATAAATTTTAAAAAATAGATTTATTTTCTTTTTTAAAACAACTTTTATATAGATATTTTTTTTAAAAAAATATACCATTTAATAGTTTGAAGAGCGTGCTAACGGAAAACGAGGAAGCTGAAGTTGGAGTTGGAGAAATAGAACTCACCCTTGCTATGCAAACACCCCCTCAATGTTAGTACTGTAACATGGGAGTGAGGGATAAAAGCATTGCCCTCACTCGAGCATCAAACGTGAGGGCACCCCTCCCTTCCCCTGGCGCCCGCGGCGGCGCTGATCTGTTCGCCGCTGTCCGTCAGGCCTGGCGCCCGCGGGGGCAGGCATGGCGCGCCGCGTCCCTACCCGCCCGCGCGGCGGTGGCGGCGGCGGCGTCCCACGCTCGGAGGGCTCGATCCAAGGGCGAGGAGGCCGCGCGGGGGGCAGTGGCGCCGAGGACGCACGCCACGTGTTCGACGAATTGCTCCGGCGTGGCAGGGGCGCCTCGATCTACGGCTTGAACCGCGCCCTCGCCGACGTCGCGCGTCACAGCCCCGCGGCCGCCGTGTCCCGCTACAACCGCATGGCCCGAGCCGGCGCCGGCAAGGTAACTCCCACCGTGCACACCTATGCCATCCTCATCGGCTGCTGCTGCCGTGCGGGCCGCTTGGACCTCGGTTTCGCGGCCTTGGGCAATGTCGTCAAGAAGGGATTTAGAGTGGATGCCATCACCTTCACTCCTCTGCTCAAGGGCCTCTGTGCCGACAAGAGGACGAGCGACGCAATGGACATAGTGCTCCGCAGAATGACCGAGCTCGGCTGCATACCAGATGTCTTCTCCTACAATAATCTTCTCAAGGGTCTGTGTGATGAGAACAGAAGCCAAGAAGCTCTCGAGCTGCTGCACATGATGGCTGATGATCGAGGAGGAGGTAGCCCACCTGATGTGGTGTCGTATAACACTGTCCTCAATGGCTTCTTCAAAGAGGGGGATTCAGACAAAGCTTACAGTACATACCATGAAATGCTGGACCGGGGGATTTTACCAGATGTTGTGACCTACAGCTCTATTATTGCTGCGTTATGCAAGGCTCAAGCTATGGACAAAGCCATGGAGGTACTTAACACCATGGTTAAGAATGGTGTCATGCCTGATTGCATGACATATAATAGTATTCTGCATGGATATTGCTCTTCAGGGCAGCCAAAAGAGGCTATTGGAACACTCAAAAAGATGCGCAGTGATGGCGTCGAACCAAATGTTGTTACTTATAGTTCACTGATGAATTATCTTTGCAAGAATGGAAGATCCACCGAAGCTAGAAAGATTTTCGATTCTATGACCAAGAGGGGCCTAGAGCCTGATATTGCTACCTATCGTACCCTGCTTCAGGGGTATGCTACCAAAGGAGCCCTTGTTGAGATGCATGCTCTCTTGGATTTGATGGTACGAAATGGTATCCAACCGGATCATCATGTATTCAACATTCTAATATGTGCATACGCTAAACAAGAGAAAGTAGATCAGGCAATGCTTGTATTCAGCAAAATGAGGCAGCATGGATTGAATCCGAATGTAGTGTGCTATGGAACAGTTATAGATGTACTTTGCAAGTCAGGCAGTGTAGATGATGCTATGCTTTATTTTGAGCAGATGATCGATGAAGGACTAACCCCTAACATTATTGTGTATACCTCCCTAATTCATGGTCTGTGCACCTGTGACAAATGGGACAAGGCTGAAGAGTTAATTCTTGAAATGTTGGATCGAGGCATCTGTCTGAACACTATTTTCTTTAATTCAATAATTGACAGTCATTGCAAAGAAGGGAGGGTTATAGAATCTGAAAAACTCTTTGACTTGATGGTACGAATTGGTGTGAAGCCCGATATCATTACGTACAATACACTCATCGATGGATGCTGCTTAGCTGGTAAGATGGATGAAGCAACGAAGTTACTTGCCAGCATGGTCTCAGTTGGGGTGAAACCTGATATTGTTACCTATGGCACCTTGATTAATGGCTACTGTAGAGTTAGCAGGATGGATGACGCATTAGCTCTTTTCAAAGAGATGGTGAGCAGTGGTGTTAGTCCTAATATTATTACGTATAACATAATTCTGCAAGGTTTATTTCATACCAGAAGAACTGCTGCTGCAAAAGAACTCTATGTCAGTATTACCAAAAGTGGAACACAGCTTGAACTTAGCACGTACAACATAATCCTTCATGGACTTTGCAAAAACAATCTCACTGACGAGGCACTTCGAATGTTTCAGAACCTATGTTTGACGGATTTACAGCTGGAGACTAGGACTTTTAACATTATGATTGGTGCCTTACTTAAATGTGGAAGAATGGATGAAGCTAAGGATTTGTTTGCTGCTCACTCGGCTAACGGTTTAGTGCCAGATGTTAGGACCTACAGTTTAATGGCAGAAAATCTTATAGAGCAGGGGTCGCTAGAAGAATTGGATGATCTATTTCTTTCAATGGAGGAGAATGGCTGTTCCGCCGACTCCCGCATGCTAAATTCCATTGTTAGGAAACTGTTACAGAGGGGTGATATAACCAGGGCTGGCACTTACCTGTTCATGATTGATGAGAAGCACTTCTCCCTCGAAGCATCCACTGCTTCCTTCTTGTTAGAATCTTCCCCAATCGTCTGGGAGCAAATATCAAGAATATCGTAGGTTTTTCCCTGAAAAATACGAGGCTTCTATAGAATCTTTGAACTGCTTCGAAGCTTTTTGCAGCTTTGAAGTTCTGAGTTGGAATTCTTTTCTACTACACTCTACAGTTGTACTAGAGGAGGTATCTTTTCTCTGTTTGTGTAAATAGCAAGCAGATCACCTCATGTCTGTTTTAGTTCATGTTAACCAAGAGACTATAAAATATACACACGTCTTGGCAGTTAGAACTTAGAAGCAATGTCGCCACCAAGCTATATTTTTTAAGTGCCTGTTTTTTATTCTCTTTTCCAAGAGGTTTTCCACCGGTTTTTGGTGTAAATGTTAGCATGTTTCTCGGTGTAAATTGATTCCCACGCATTGCTATATAATCTTGGCCAATGGTTTTTAGTGCCTGTTTTCAAATTTGGTTAGCTGTCAGTCAGGAGGTGCATGCTATTAAATTTACTTTTGCCGATGCAAAACTGTCCATTTTCAGTTTTTGAATTCATAAAACTCCATACTAGCTTGAAGTATACATGTATATATTAGCAATACTAGCTTTCTTCCAAGCTAACCATTAGTTGTTAGAGAAGAAGGCAACGCTCAAAATGTCCTTTTTAGTTTTTATGTTTGTTCTGCAGACACTTGTCTGTAAATTTGAAATTAATTAAGCAGGTTTGGATAAGCTGCTTACTTTTAATATGTATAGACTTCAAATATCCTTTGGCTGATTGCATCCAAAATTGCTACGGAAAGTCTGAAATTTTGTTTAGATTATGCCAACAATGCATGCAGAAAAGTTTATTTTGGTTTTATAGGCAGGCTACAGGCATGACATTGCTGGGTCAATAGCTTGAAAGCTGAAACAGTAACCTACAATACGGAAGTAACTGAAACGCTGGGCATTTTGCTTTCAAATGTTTGAATGCCAGTTATGTTTGATAGTCCTTTGCACTTTCCATTTAATCAAGATGTCCATATCTCGGGTAGATAAATTGTTTATCTTTTATGATATCAATTGGATATTCGAAGTCACATCCTACTACTACTAATTTGATGATGCATTAGTTTCGATCACAAGCATGTTTTTTGGCAGATTGATATCAGAAATTAATGGGAGGATGGTGGTGTGCTTGCAAGGCTGGACGTTTGCTACCAGAGGAGTGTCCTATAATACGAGGCGTGCAGTTCAGTGTCCTGTAATAGGAGTGAATCGGTGTAATTTCTGAAGAAATTACGCGTTTGCTTCCCTCTGATTTCGCGTTGGGGGGACAACATGGCTTTGCGCCTGAAGATTAGTAGTATTAGGGTAACAGATTGTTGAGCTAATATTTGGTGCCGCACCGGAGAAACTGAATAGTATATGTTGTTAACAGATAGGCTCATAGCTGATATGTGCTCTTGATTGTTGCTCAGTTTAATTACCGGCAAATTTAACGAGAGTAAATTCATCCCATCAGTGTTTGTAATTTCAGCCCAAATGCACCTGTGAGTTAGGCCCAAAGTGGTCCCAAAATCTGCCTAAACCTGGCACAAATTCGGTCGGTAGTGTCGCACAGTTTCACTTATCGCGCGGCGGTTATCGCGCTTACCGCGGGGGTACGGTAGGAGAAACCGGCGATATGGTTTAGATGAATTTTGACCAAATTCAAAATTCTGGAAAAAAAAAATTGGAAAAAAAATCATGGATATAGTTCTTGATTTGTACTTGCTAATGGTGAAGAAATTTTTTGAAATAGAGTAAGCTAAATTCAAATTTAAGGACAAAACTGAAAATAGTTTACAAATTGGAAAAAGGAAGACAATATTAGGCCTTAAGTATCCTACATATTCTTCCAATTATTCTCAATTTTTAGTTTTCTACACATATTCAACCGTATTTTCGATTTTTTTCCTATTTATTTTTTATTTACATGATTTCAGCTACACAGCTCGCGATAACCGTGCGAATATCGTGGTAAACCGTGCGGTAACCACGGTGAAATCCCGAAACCGCCAAGTTCTGAATTCGAAATTTTGGATGTGATTTTTGTACGATTTTAGACGGTTACCGCACTACCGCAGGGTGACGGTAACCCCGGCCCAAACGATAAGGTAAACCCTGGTCGCACAAATTTGGCCCAAAACCGACCAGTTATCGCGCTACCGCGGGATGCCTCAGTAGGACCTTAGGTCCTAGGTTCGACTCCCCATGGGAGCGAATTTTCCAGTATTTAACGGCATTGTACTTTCAGCGGTAGACGACATACCGGTCAACAGCGAGGCGTCTGTGGAGACTTCGTCAATTTCAAGGATGATTTGCCGGCCCAGTCTTCGAAGATGCTCATAGGGGTAGGATTTGCACGCGTACTTTCATAGGGATGAGTGTGCGTGCGTTGTGAGTGTCTGCGTTGTACTGTGTAATTCTCAAAAAAAAAAATCATCCTATAACTTTCGACCCGAAAACGGACGTCAATTTGACCCAAAAGTGCGTCTAAAGTTATCCCATTTCACATCCACGGTAAATTTAAAGTTTATACATTAATGTGATTTAAAATTTAAATTATTTGAAATGTGTATAAAATAAATTATCTAAATATTATCAAGGTAGTCATAGATATATATCATGAATTTATGTTGCTAGAAATATCCAGCTTATAAAAAAATCCTAGATACATAGCTGTAGCAAAAGAGATTTAGATTTTATCTCGATTTCCGTTAGAATTTTTTTCAATTAATAATTTGTCAAGTTTGTAATAACTTAAACTTAATCAATTATGTGCTAATGAATTTCTCGTTTTACGTTACATCTATTTAATCTTCATCTTCATCTTCATTAGTTTCAAACACCACCTTAGAGCAGGTAGAATATTAGATTATAAGTCAGCTATAAACACATATCGAGTAGATAAAAGAAGAGAGAGATAAGTAGCGGGCTACAGATTTGTAGCCAGCTGCAACACAGATTTCACGACGCAATGTGCGTATAACAGGCGTGACCAGATATTAATAGTGTAAGATATACCTTTACATATAACTATTGTATGAATTGAGGGTGTGTTCGCAGTTGCTAGTTCCCAACTAGGAACAGTACGTGCGGAGAACAGAGTGGTCCATTAGCACGTGATTAATTAAGTACTACTCCCTCCATTTCATATTATAAGACTTCTAGCATTGCCCACGTTCATATAGATGTTAATGAATCTATACATATATATATATGTTTAGATTCATATATATGTCTATATGAAGTATTAGCTAATTTTTTTTAAAAAAATGGATTAATTTGATTTTTTAAGCAACTTTCGTATAGAGGATGGAAAAGGGGCATCCGAACACTACAGATGATTTGGAGCTGGTACCAGTACCGGTCACACATGGACGCGGTGCACGGACTGTCCGACCCAACCCCAACCCCAGCACGAATCTCAACGCGACGCCCCCCCGCCCCGACGCGGCGAAGCAAATCCTCTTCCTCCTCACTAGTAGCATACCCGTGCTAACGCTACGGTGACAACTAATATTGCAAATGAAACAACCAAATAACAGCGACACAATATATGCTTCATCAATGGTACATAGAACAGATAGTTAGGCTAAAAGAGCGATAGAGTTATTAGAAAAAAATTAATCAGCATGTATCCACAATACCATCTAGGAACAAGCCGTCCCTTGCTATGCTATAAAGTACAGGTATTGCTCCTCTCAAATACACAAAATAATAAATATCTAAAATTAGCTTGACTTAAGCCATCCATTCCGCTTGATGTGGTCCTGATTATCTGGACAAGGCTACAAAACAACCAAAATGTATATTATCACTGTAGTTATTTGTATTTACACAAAAAAGAATATTGGTCATTTCATAACTTGAAGATAAACTTCTGTGATAAGCAAGGTGGACTCTCTTGGATGACTAACGAATGAACCTCTGAACTAAAATTGACGCTCATTTAATACATTCGTAATCAAAGTCAGTTGATCGGTGTTTTCATCTATGTGTAGAAATAAACAACGGGAAACAGCCGATATAGCTAAATTTTGCCCAAAAAATTACATGTCTTGTCATTTCACTTACAATTATATGCACATATATGACTAAAGTTTCTGCATTTATATTGTAATTTATGAACCAATGAATCACTAAATATGGAGGACTTATGTGGAATATGCAAATAAACAAAGAGAAACCATTTGTGTGCACGTGGAACCCGCGTCACAAGGGGTAAAATTACAATGTTGTATATTTTATACATTTTACATTTTTAAAATGTGGTTAATGATCAAACTATCATGACTCTCCAATGTCTCAAATCAAAGCTGCAGCTATATATATACAAAACACATTGTGGTTTGAGGCACTTTTCTGTTGCACTGGAAAATATATACCAATCAAAGCAGAATACTGTAAAATAAGAAGTAACTCTTTCTAGTCTATAATAAAACCTTCACTTTTGAAACCTACTACAGACTCATACTTGAGTCTAGTTGAAGGTTCAGGCGTTCAGCTATCTTGAAAATAAACAATCTGAAGTGAGTTCATCAGATGCTTTTTCACTGTGCCATACAACATATCTCGGAGAGCTAAGGGGACTGAAATATACCTTACATTTCAAAAAATCAACATCTTCAGAAGATATGTTAGCATTGGAGTTATCAGTAACCATGGAGCACTCCACATAAAGCCTAGACTTGTCTGCGTTTTTATGTGGAGGTAATCAATCCTTGTCTGATCAGCGAAAGAAATTATTAATTAGGCCATGCTGCAGAAAATGATTTAAAGATGCTTATGCCAAACAGGAAAGCAAAGATAGCAAGCAGATAAAATTCCATATACTCTACCTTGAATATCAACATCACTGCCCTTTGAACTGGTCAAACTCTAATACTGATTGTTCAGTATATCTCGGTAATCTATAATAGATGCAAGGGCACAAAACTCGGTAAGAGTGAAAAAGGCATTATATTAGTTAGCACTAACCTCCAGGCTTTCCAATATTGACAAGATTAACATAGAAGCATGAATATGGTCTTGTATAACACGCTTTCTTTAATTTGTCATATTCCTTTTTCATATAAGGATTTTTCTATGACTTGAGGAAGTAAATAACAATACAATTAATTCTTGAACATGCAAAACAGTATGAAGCAAAATACAGTCTACATATGGAATTTTGCACATTTTATCATGAAAATAATTTCTCACTGTAGTTTATCTTATCAAAAGAAGTAACACAGAGCATGAGAGATGCACCGCTAATTGTGCCTCCTGCAAGGAAGAAAGTTAGTAGAGCTAATCGTTTGATAGTAGTGTTAGTTCCAAAGGCTACTGCAAGAAAGAGAGAAGCAGATTACTCTTATCTTTTAGAGAATTTTATTACTATGTATGTAATTCTATACTAAGTAATTCTGCAATATTTTTCATGCACAAATCCTCCTTCACTTCAGTCTCTCATATACTCAATCCTGAAACAAGGAGGGCAAAGATGGCTACCTCCACAATCACTCTGAAAGCTTTCAAAAATTTGATGAAGCTACTTTGAAACTTCAGTCTGAAGACCTGAAACACCAAAAACAATTGATAGTTTGACTCCGAATTGATTTGTGAAACTATTCTAAACTCAATTGCGTAAATTACTAAATTGGATCAAATACATGATTGGTTACAGGGCATTGAGTAAAACTACTGAAACATTTGCAAACTCAAAATTGTAATCATAAAACCTAAACAGATGCATAAACCATTCAGTAAAGAACGCAAGGCAAGCTTAATTAACCTTTGCCCGTGCTGTCGCAGTAATTTGTTGCATGCCCAGTATTGATCCAGTCCAAACCATTTCTCCATGTACTCATCTAGGCTTGCATGCTCTGTGGCAACCGGAATTCACTAATAAACTGGTAAGTTGTTCCTTTAGAGTTTAGACAATACATCGAAAGTGCTTGCACATTACTAATGCACGACATTTTACATATTTAGGTGTCATGAATAAAAATGTAAACCAAATTTGACTTTTTAAAGGGAAAAATTGTCACTGCATGCACAAATCAGAACTTTCCGTGTGTGTGCAAGCATGCCATTCATTAATATATGCAAAGACAAACTTAAACGACACAAGGTAAACTACAGTATGAATACAAGTGGTTCAATAGAGCACAATTCCAGAATTGAGGTATATAACCTTCGGTACACATCACAGAATAATGTATACAACGGAAAGTAAAAGAAGCTCTCAATATTGGCATCATGATTTAGATAATTAAATTCTTCTTTTTAATTTGGATGTCAATTTGGATGGTGATCTCTAAAGAGAGCACACAACATGTGTATCAATTTAATTGGTTTCCTGGGCTATGTTGCTGACCAAGCAATTAATGAAGTTCAAAAGAAATTATCTGAATTTTCAGATATAAACATCCCAATAATAACTTACCTTGTTGCAGTGCGAGGCCGATGCCGGGGTTGAGAAATCCGACCGCGGGGACTTGGAATGTCGGACTCACACACGGCCGGAGGAAGGGGCTGGTGCCGGGATCGACCGCGAAAATCGGGCGGCAACACTTAGGCCAGATCGGAGCAAGGAGGGAGGAGCGCCAAAAATCAAATGGAAGACATCAAACCCAAAAATCGGTTGTGATCTGTCGACGAATCTGGCTTGTCGGTCCTTACTGATCTGTCTCTTGATTCCAATCCCCATCTCTCTAATTCTTTTTGTTCGCTCTAATTCTTTTTGTTCGTCCTTTGAGCAATAGGGATTTGGTGGAGAGTGCGTTGGTGACGGCCGCAAGAGGAATGCAGTAGGGGGAGGAGGAGCGACGGCGACGATGTGAAGGCAGTACGGCGAGGAGGAGGGGATGGAGGCGCCGGAGAGGCAGTGCGATGATTAGGGTTTGCTCGGGGGAGTACGTGGGGGAGGCACGCCGGTTGGGCGAAGGAGGGAGCGAGCGGGCGAGGCGGCGAGGGGAGCGGGTTTTGGGGAGAGAACACGCACGCGGGGGAGGAGGAGTGATCTGGACCGTTAGATGATCGGGAGATATTCTGGTCCGTTGGATTTGATGAATGAGTAACGTAGGTGTAAGAGTGAGTTGGTGAATTATAGGGTAGATAGATAGATAGATTAGAAGATCACACAACACAAACGACTGACTACTCCTACCGCGACGGCTTCCAACTTCCCCCAATTTTTTTCTCCTCTTTTTTTTTGGAAAAAGTACGAATTACCCCCCTGAACTTGTGCGGTCGATCGAATTACACCCGCGAACCCGAAAACCAGACATTGTTCACCCCGAACTTTTAATACCGGACGAATTACCCCCTCGATCCAATCCAGAACGATTTTGTCCTACGTGGCGTACACGTGGCAATCCAGCAGCATTTTCTTTTTTTTTAATTGTGGGACCCACATGTCATACGGATTCCCTCATCCTCTCTCTCTTCACTCTCTCTCTCTCACACAGCGCGGTGGCAGGAGGTGGGCGGCGGCGCGACCGGCAACGGCGGGCGCGACAGGCGCGGTTGGCGGCGAGGAAGTCGGCGCGGCGGCGGGCGGTGTGCTCGTCGGCGTGGGGGTGGCGGTGGTCGCGATGGCGGAGGTGGGGATGATGAAGACGGCGGCGGCGGAGGTGGGCCACTGCTCGCGCCGCCGCCCACCTCCTGCCACTGCCCTTTGAGAGAGAGAGAGAGAGTGAAGAGAGAGAGTAAGAGGGGCTTCGTATGACATGTGGGTCCCACTTTTTTTAAAAAAAAAAAGAAAATGCTGACTGGATTGCTACGTGTACGCCACGTAGGACAAAACCGCTCTGGATTGGATCGAGGGGGTAATTCGTCCGGTATTGAAAGTTTGGGATGAAAAATGTCTGGTTTTCGGGTTCGGGGGTGTAATTCGGTCGACCGCAAAAGTTCAGGGGGTAATTCATACTTTTTCCTTTTTTCTTTCCTTTCCTTCGCCGCAAAGCACTCCAACGCCGCCGCCCCGATCTCTTCCCTCCGGCGGCCGCCATGTCATCGGCGGCGAACGAATTACTTGTTCAGACCGAAGAGATGCTGCAGAAGGAGGCGAAATGGATGGCTTAAGTCAAGCTAATTTTAGATATTTATTATTTTGTGTATTTGAGAGGAGCAATACCTGTACTTTATTATAGCATAGCAAGGGACGGCTTGTTCTTAGATGATATTGTGGATGCATGTTGATTAATTTTTTTCTAATAACTCTATCGCTCTTTTCCTAACTATCTGTTCTATGTACCATTGATGAAGCATATATTGTGTCGCTGTCATTTGGTTGTTTCATTTGTAATATTAGTTGTCACCGTAGCGTTAGCACGGGCATACTCCTAGTGAGGAGGAAGAGGATTTGCTTCGCCGCGTCACCGGGGGAGGTGTCACGTTGAGATTCCTGCTGGGGCTGGGGTTGGGTTGAGATTCCCCAGGCGCCCGCGGCGGCCTCGATCTGGGCGGCGCAGATCAGAGGACGGCGCGGATCGGCGAGCTTCGCACTGGGCACGTGTGCCTGTGTGTGGGAGTCAGGCCTCGCAGCCGCCGCTGCTGCTGCTGCTGCTGCTGCACCTGTCAGCTAGGGCGGGCATGGCGCGCCGCGCCGCTTCCCGCGCTGTTGGCTCGGAGGGCTCGATCCAAGGGCGAGGGGGCCGCGCGGGGGGCAATGGCGCCGAGGACGCACGCCACGTGTTCGACGAATTGCTTCGGCGTGGCAAGGGCGCCACGATCTACGGCTTGAACCGCGCCCTCGACGACGTCGCGCGTCACAGCCCCGCGGCCGCCGTGTCCCGCTACAACCGCATGGCCCGAGCCGGCGCCGACGAGGTAACTCCCAACTTGTACACCTACAGCGTTCTCATCGGTTGCTGCTGCCGGGCGGGCCGCTTGGACCTCGGTTTCGCGGCCTTGGGCAATGTCATTAAGAAGGGATTTAGAGTGGAAGCCATCACCTTCACTCCTCTGCTCAAGGGCCTCTGTGCCGACAAGAGGACGAGCGACGCAATGGACATAGTGCTCTGCAGAATGACCCAGCTCGGCTGCATACCAAATGTCTTCTCCTGCACCATTCTTCTCAAGGGTCTGTGTGATGAGAACAGAAGCCAAGAAGCTCTCGAGCTGCTCCAAATGATGCCTGATGATGGAGGTGACTGCCCACCTGATGTGGTGTTGTACAACACCGTCATCAATGGCTTCTTCAAAGAGGGGGATCCGGACAAAGCTTACGCTACATACCATGAAATGTTTGACCAGGGGATTTTGCCAGATGTTGTGACTTACAGCTCTATTATCGCTGCCTTATGCAAGGCTCAAGCTATGGACAAGGCCATGGAGGTACTTAACACCATGGTTAAGAATGGTGTCATGCCTAATTGCAGGACATATAATAGTATTGTGCACGGATATTGCTCTTCAGGGCAGTTGACAGAGGCTATTGGATTTCTCAAAATGATGTGCAGTGATGGTGTCGAACCAGATGTTGTTACTTGTAACTTGCTGATGGATTATCTTTGCAAGAACAGAAGATGCACGGAAGCTAGAAAGATTTTCAATTCTATGACCAAGTGTGGCCTAAAGCCTGATATTACTACCTATTGTACCCTGCTTCAGGGGTATGCTACCAAAGGAGCCCTTGTTGAGATGCATGATCTCCTGGATTTGATGGTATGGAACGGTATCCAACCTAATCATCATGTATTCAACATTCTAATATGTGCATACGCTAAACAAGAAAAAGTAGATGAGGCGATGCTTGTATTCAGCAAAATGAGGCAGCAAGGATTGAGTCCGAATGCAGTGAACTACAGAACAGTCATAGATGTACTCTGCAAGCTAGGCAGAGTATACGATGCAGTGCTTACCTTAAAGCAGATGATCAATGAAGGACTAACCCCTGACATCATTGTATATACCCCCCTAATTCATGGTTTTTGTACCTGTGACAAATGGGAGAAGGCTGAGGAGTTAATTTTTTAAATGTTGGATCAAGGCATCTGTCCAGACACCATTTTCTTTAGTAGAATAATTTATAATTTTTGCAAAGAAGGGAGAGTTATAGAATCTGAAAAACTCTTTGACTTGATGGCACATACTGGTGTTAAGCCTGATGTCATTACATACAATGCACTCATCAGTGGATATTGCCTAGCCGGTGTTGACGTAAAACACGAGGCCTGGGAGATCTGCTTAACTCCAGTGCAGGTCCAAAACTCGCCTTCGGGTATGCTTAGCGTGCCAATTGATTTGATCCTGCAATCAACAAGAAACAAAGACAAAGAAACCGCGGTTAAATCCATAAACGATAGACGATCGGCTAGGTGCCGATGACATATCATTTATCTTTGAGCCGATGTCATATGTGCATCGATCGGCAGTCATTAATAAATAAGAAGGGACTAAATCTATTCGATCGGCTGTAGATATTAACAATATATAGTCCTTATATCGATATATACTTAAATCAAGTGATTGGGATAGATCGGACTCCATGCCGAGACAGTATGAATCACTTAGATCGAAATATATATTAATAATGAGATTATATACGTTCATAGCATAGCCGATCAGATGGATCTAGCATGTATCGGTTGATACTCCGATACTACTCTATATTAAGATATTAAAGCAAGTAGAATATACTAAACAAAAGCCTAATATACTTAAATGCAGCAATATCTTAATATAAAGGGCAGATTTAACATGTCAATCGAGCATATAGGATAAAAGTAGTTAAATCAGGTAAGATCGGCTGAAACCCCGATACTACCCTAATCGGCAACCAAAGACAGACTAGAGATTGAGATTCTAATTACGACTCATAAGATCAAACTCAACTGATGCAGCTATAAGTATGAAAAGAAGGATAATATCTAGACAATCAAGCCGTTGGATATGTCATAGAGTGGTGGATATCCTATATAATCTAAGTCAACGTCGGTATTTAACCTAATCGGCTGCCTTCTAGTAACAGACGTTAGCCGATTAGAGGTTAGATAACGATATTGCCAAAGATTATGTAAGATATATGATAACTCGACGAATTACATAAACAAGATTAGAGTGTCATAAAGATGGAAGCACTAATCCCGAGAACGCAAGCCGCCATAACAAGTTTTACCTCTTGTTAAAGATCGAAACCGATGCAGCTCAACCCGAAAGCAAGAACTCGTCGAAATAAAACTAAAGCAAAAAAGGGTGGCGATGCGCTGAGATTGTTATTGAACGTGTGTTATCGATTACATAGGGTTCGGGTCTATTTATACCCGAGAATTACAAGATATGTCCATACCGGACACGACTCTTATCCCTAACAAACTCTAAGATACCATAAGTCTTTGCGGCAGACTTTTGCCCAAGCATATCTCTAAGGAAATTATATAAAATATCCTAATTAATAGATACAATTACCTTCCCAGGACTCTATCCATGCACGGCAATCATCGTGAAGCATATCAACTCAACCCGATGTTGTACACCAAGTCATATTGTCGGAATCGGCTGTATCGGCTTACCCAGTCTGACTCGGACCCAGCTGATCCTGATCGTAGCCGATTCGGACTCCAGCCGATTTTTGCTCGGTTCTCGAATCGATCTCCGCCTCCGTCTCCACTTCAACCTAATCCCCTTTTCCGATACTGATATTACCAAATTTTGTCGTTAACAGCCGGTAAGATGGATGAAGCAATGAAATTACTCCCTGGCATGGTCTCAGTTGGGGTGGAACCTAATTGTGTTACTTACCACAGTTTGATTAATGGATATTGTAAAGGTAGTAGGATGGAGGACGCGTTGGTTCTTTTCATAGAGATGGTGAGCAATGGTGTTATTCCTGATATTATCACGTACAACACAATTCTGCATGGTTTGTTTCAGACAGGGAGAATAGCTGCTGCGAAAGAGCTCTACGTCAGGATTGTTAAAAGAGGAATAGAGACTGAACTTAGCACGTGCAACATAATCCGTCAAGGACTTTGCAAAAACAATCTCACTGATGATGCACTTCGCTTGTTTCAGTAGCTATGTTTGTTGGAGTTGCAGCTTGAAACTAGGACCTTTAACATTACGATTGGTGCGTTGCTTGAAGTTGGCAGAAAGGATGAAGCCAAGGATTTGTTTGCTTCTCTCTCAGCTAATGGTTTAGTGCCAGATGATTGGATGTACAAGTAAATGGAAGTGTTATAGAACAGGGGTTGCTAGGAAAAATGGATAAATGCTACAGTTAGGAAGCTACTTCACAAAGGGCAGGTAGGCAGGGCTGGGGTTTACCTATCCTAAAGTGATCATATTGGTCTTTTATTGATTATGTTGATATTGTGTGTTTACACTACTTCAAGTCTCAGCCCTATATTATGATAGGTTAGGGGTCTTTTTTTGGTATTGTATTATCTTGCTGATAATCATGTCGGTGACTTCTGTTTACGTTTAAAATCTCATGCTTTAAATTATGATTGTTCTACATATGGTCCTACTCTGCATACTAGGAAATATAAAATATTCATGTTTTTATATTTGAATTTAGTCTTCTTGCGGGCAGTTCTCTTTCTTCCTTTTCACGGAACTATCTCCTGATGAAGTGCAACCCTGATTATTTTTACTGCATTTTGCTGGCAATTAAATTAGTTTACAAGGGCTTGTCCATTTATCTTCTCAGTAGATGTGATGTGCAGAAAACATGACAGCATCTTTTGTTTGCCTCTATAGGCCAATGTTTTTTGGTGCATGGTCTTTGACCTACAGATTATAGCTGTAAATCTTATATAGAAGGGTTGTTGCAATGATTCTGATTAACTGATTGTATCTATGAAGTTGAATGCTAGTGGAAGCTCCTTTGGCCATGTTATATTTTGTGTCTGCAAAGAACAGATCATTTCTTTCTTTTTAAAAAAATTGTGTTAAATGCACTGTTGAAGAATGCCTAACAATTTCTCTCGGCAGAGAGTGAAGGGAATGTTTATTTGGTACTGTTCTAGATCTACAGATAAAATTCTTATTCTACTGTTTCTTTGCTTGAAATTTTCATGCAGTGGATATCCAGTTGACCTGTTGCATTGATGGAGAAAGGAATCAATCAGCTCTGAATTGCCTGTAACTTCTGCAGTTCCTGTGTGAAGTGATCTATGTATGTCCGCGGTTTGAGAAGACGCATCATGTTCTTTCCGTGTGGAAGGTTTGCCACAGCGACGAGATCTGGATGTATATGATTTCAGAACACTTATGTTAGTTGTTTTGAGTTTTCTAGCTCAATTTGATGCATCGTTTTGGTCTGCTCCCTTGTACATCGATGCAGAGCAGAAGAAGCGGCCTGAAGACTTCTTTTTTTTTTTTAAGACTTTGAAGCGGCTTGAAGACTGATTTCCCTGAAAGCACTGGGAATGACAGATTGATTCGGTGCATTGCACTTGACCTTTTCTCTTTCAATTTACTGCTGGTGATTGTTGTCACTATTTAACTTGTACTCCTGATGTTCTAGACCATTTATATTATGTATGTGTTTATTTATAGATGATGTAAATATCAGCGCAAATGGGGCATGTGATTTACTTATATTTGGGGACTGGGGTAGTATTCAGCGTTGAACCAGCTGCTAGCGTACTCGTTGTCAGAGAATCAATACAGGTTCAGTTTGATGGGAAAATGAGTTTCCCTGATAATGCTAAGTAATTGTTATGGCATAATCACTCAGTTGGGGGCTTGCAGCCTCTGTCCAACTGCATAAGCTTCCAGTTCCACCGCTTCACTGCTAATAGCATTTTGGGCTGCGCTCCGTTACCACTTTCGACCTTACCAAATTTTAATAGGGTCTCCAACTAAATTTGTACTTTCAACATCTTTACCCTACCAAAATTTAGATGTTCCGGAAGTTTCCTCTCAGAAACACTACCAGATTTCAGAGAGATTCCAAATTAACTAGCATATTCAATGCCACCAACATTGGGTAACACCAAGATTTGGTATTGCCCAATGTTGGTAAGGTTGATGTTGGAAATAAAGTGAACAAACCCTTTTTATTTTACTACTGTCACCGTTTTGAGCTTCCTGTTAAACCCATGTCTTCTTTCTTTTTTTACTCCAGTCTGATCCATGAAGGACTACAAGTAATCAAGTCACAAGTCTGAATCCATGAACAAAAGGAGAGACAACATTGGGCAGTACAGCTTTTGCCGCTAAAATCAACTAGATAGTCGATAAACACAATATGAAAGTTATGCCGCTCACTACAGTTAGGTGGCATCTATGTACCGTTCTAGCAACTATGGCAACCGATCCGCAATTTTCTGCAGTTGAACTGAAGAACAAACTCAGCTGTGCAGTGACCCCCCTGTTGCGAATGTCCTCCAGCTTACTAAAAATAATGGGCCATGCGAGAGGACTGGGGCGCCTGCCTGCTGTTGCTGCTTGCGCCGATGAAGCCTTGCAGAAGGCTCTGTGCGGCTTTCACTTGATCCGGAATGCCCTGGATCTCCACAATGGACTCGGAAGAACCGGGATGGGCTTCGTGCAACTTCACTCTCGCGCCAGAGATCTGGGATCAAGGGGAGATTTTCATGAGGAAAACTATTGGAGGCCATTGGGGCATGGTTAAGACTGGGCATAGTGCGTGATGTTTCGCATACGCTATACCTGACGGATCTCAGCTAGATTGACACCACCAGCTCCAATGACAGATTCCAGATAACTATTTGGAATCCGAAATTCGACGGAGCCACCTGGATACCTGCAAAGAGATCATCACTCAATGATTATGAGGACAAAATTCACGTTTGTGTCCTGTAAAAATTCAGTTTGCATAAGCCATACCCAGTGAGACCTGACAGTCTTCGGTAATCCTCACGTCCATGGATCTGCTCAGCGGCCTGAAAAGAATGAAATTCAAATCTATTAAGCACTGAAGAGAACAAAAATATACATTCAGATGCATCAGAGAGGCATCAGGTGAACCAGGAAACAAGGAAATAAAAAATGAGAAAAGATCAACACCCAACTAAGAAAACTGGTAAGCAACAGCAGCAGAGAACAGCTGAATAACTGAATCTAGGGTTTGCAACAACATCGTAACAATTGAATAGTGTTACCAATGATAGATATTAGAGTGGGCACAAGACAGAAGGATATATTTGGATCACCATGACATATTCTAGAATATTTTGGTCCTTTTTTCAGACATCTGAACCATCATGGAAGAAAATAGACATAATGCAACAGTCATATATATGGTTTCATGTTTCTAATGGAAACATATCAGGCGAGGGCCATTTGCAAAGAAGAGGCAAGCTAACGCATTGGAAATGTACCTCGGTATAATCATAAGCATTGGAATTTCCAGCTCTGGTGATTCCTAATTGTTGCACATTACTATTCCCAGCTCTCGAGAGGCCTAATTGTAGTGTACCCCTACTAGAGTACCTATCAGTAGGTACTTGGTCAAGATAAGAACGGCGGGACATATAATCGGCACCAGGACTAATAGATGAGGGCAGTTCTCTATTAGGCAAGCGAGTAGTTGCTGCATATCTGTCGTATGAAGCAGATGGTGTAACTTTGCTATTTCCACTAGGGTACTCTCTTTTAGAGAAGTACTCTACAGGATACGCAGTGTAAGGATCACGAGGCCCATCATTGTTCAACCCTCCATATGATGTATCATTGGCAGGTCTTCTATATGGTGGATCAATGGCTGGTCTTCCATATGGTGGATCAATGGCAGGTCTTCCATATGGTGGATCAATGGCAGGTCTTCCATATGGTGGATCATTAGGAGGCCCTCCATATGGGGGACTATTGGCAGATCGTCCATATAGCATGAATTCCCTGTTAGGCAAGATATCAACAGGAGGACCATCAAAAGGGGCAAAAGGTGTCGGATTATTGGAAGAACTTCCATCTCTGAGTGTCCTAGTTCTAAGCCTCGAAGCAATCTCTGTCAGGGCTCCTCTTGCAATAGCTGGAAGCCCAGCAACCTGAAAGCTTGGAACAAATGTAAAAGCACAATGAAATGTTAACAAGTAAAAACTGTAGTTATAAAGGTAATATATGGATCTCTGGTGTAGGTATGGCCAAATAAATTACCTGCACAAGCTCCTCATCAAAAGACAAGTACTTAGGTTTATCTGCTTTTGAGTAGACTCGGATTTCAGCCCCAGTCCGTCTTCTCATTTCAGTAATTACCTTTCCACCTTCCCCAATAATACAACCAACTTTGTTTGATGGTACAACAAGCCGTGTCGTCAAGTGGTGATTCTCAGCAAGTGTACTTACTTTACTATGGAGCAAAATAAGCGCCTCAATTGTTGGAGACACTGGATCATCTGGAATCTGGAAAGAAAATGTAGGAGGATATAATATTGTAAAGACTCATGATAAAAATGGTAAGGCAATGCCAATTGGAATAATCATCTGCATATTACCTCCTGAGATGAAACAACAATTAACCTTTCTTCAGAAGCATTTTTGCCAACTTCTTTAACCTGAACGCAAGCACCTGTCTGCTGTTCGACTTGCCGAACATTGCCACCACTTTTCCCAATAACTTGACCAATGTGTTCAGAAGCACACAGAATTTTAATAGAGAACTCTTCAGCTTCAGCAGAATGATACTGCAGTGGCCTGTTTCTATATGGATCAAGCAAGGGTATTTGTGGTGAGTGATCCACATGCAGGTGTGGCAACATTGGATTTGCATGTGGTAATTGTGGTGGAGCCTGATGCTTCCTTTGTGTGCTTGCATCTATAATTTCTTCCAGAGGTGGATTGTCTTTACGAGGATGTTGATGCAGACGAGTAGATATTTCATAGAGAGCTTTTCTTACAAGGGAAGAAGATCCAGATATCTGAAATAACATAAGCCCAAGTGACAGTGATTTCCAAAAACAACAAATTGACAAAGCAATCATACTTCCATTGATGCACATCATGGTATTACATTGCAATTTTGCAACATGAAATTACATATCATTAAGAAAAAAAGGCATATTGATAAAAAGTTAAGAGAGGTAAAAACTCCATGCCAGATCAAAAAGTTCCATTACTTAGTTCATTCAAGAGCTTAACAGGGCATATTGACAAGAAACTCAGATAGTAGTACAAGGATTGATATATGCCATACTGAGTGATTTGTTTTTCACGAGTAACGAATGAACACAAACCAAGTTAACTGATACCATTACTCAAGGACATTGGTATGAATGAAACTACGGATACAAAACAAGTTGGAACAAAAGATAACAAATAAGTTTTTTGAAGTTACCTGCACCAATTCATCACTTTTAAGTGCACACTGAGGAAGATTTTCAGATGGTAAGACACGGATCCCTGCTCCAGTGTCATTTCGTAGCTGTTGTATAATGGAGCCACCTTTTCCTAGAAGACAGCCAACTTGATTTCCTGGAACCAAAATTCGAGCAATTACATCATCAACATTTTCAGACTTTTCATGAACAATTCCAGCATGGAGATCTTCATCTGCTGCAATTTTGTCATGTATCTTCAACAGGGCATCTTGGGCAAAACAATGAGGCTTCATGTCCTCAAATCCATCAGTAGAAATATTTTGAGCAGCTTCTTCAGTCTGACTTGAGTAGTTAAAGATAATAATTACTCTCTCATCTGCACCAGGAATGGAATCAGCGACCCTTATCTTTGCTTTAGTTGTGTCTCTTAGTGCCTTAACAATATCACCGCCTCTTCCCAAGACACTGCCAATCTTTTTAACCGGACACAGTATCCTGTAAATGGTTTCTATTGGCTCAGAAGATATGGTTCCATCATCGTGCCTTGAGTTTAGCCGTTTCCTCTTTCCGTCATCAGAATTGAAATGTGGCCTTTTTCTGGAAGTATTTGATTTATGCCTTCTAGATCTATCATGATCCATCAGTAACCTTTGCCTGCATAAGGAAAAGTCCATCAACATAAATGAGAATTAGACATAATGTAGGACACAGGCAACACACAAATAATGGACATGGCGCACGATAGAAGTATGAGAAATGTTCCATGATGGCAACATGCATGACCTTGTAACTTTTGCATAACTCAACATGGAAAAAAGTTGCCATTAAATGCTTATGTGGATACTTTGGGCCTATGGAATTACTCGTAGCTGTTTGCAGGAACAATAATAACAGGCAAAGGCTATACATCTAAACTTTAAAGTCACCTCACTGAACACACGCCACAGTAACTAAATATATACCTTGTCATATTTTCTAAAGATGTATCTATACAGTGCTTCCACAGTTCCACCTATTGTATTCCTTCAAACAAACATTTACCACTATCTAGTTTAGTCTCACTGTGGCATGATCTTAATTGATCCAAGAAAGGTAGTGAATTTTATAACGCACGGCTCAAGATCCAAGTATCAATATTTGTAAAGTACTCGAGTCGTGCAAACTCACAGTAGGTTTTTTAAAGGCAAAATGCTGATATCAGGCCAGCGTGTCCAAAAAGGAATACCATGGCAGATTAATGCGCAGTTGCACATTATTGGAGTAAACAGATTAAGAAAATGACAAGCAACAGACACAAAGGGCATCCTGTCATTAAATGAATTTAATGGAGATGTTCCACTAAAGCATTTCACAGAAAGTAAAATAAAAGGACTATGTATAATGGCGCCAAACATCCTTTCGTAGAGATCTACAGGTGGCTGCTAGGCAACTGGACAGGTAGGACTTGAATTTATAATAACAGGGTCAGCATACAAATCATTAGTCACATGTATAGAGCATCACATTAGAAGCAAAAGTCATCCTAACGTACGTGACGTGCAGCAACTCCATAAATGGAAAGAAATGACAAAATAATTACACTCCATCAAGGCATCAGGCCATCGCCTGGTCAATAACGGCAATAACTAGCTCCTGAATAAGCTACTGAATGCAGAACATGAGATGCCAAATTGATGACTGTACACTTGCCGCCTTGTTGCTGCCCTACTAATACGTAATCAAATAAAGTGTCATGGGCAGTGGGCCGAGAGGTCGAGGCCTTCCCTCGTCTTACGGTAGCTCAGTTGGTTGGATAGGATTAGGTTGGGTCCTTCCCTCCATCTATATAAGGATGAATCCAGGGGGGGAGGCAAGCCTAGGGCAGCTTGGGCTTAAGCCCTAGGCTTGCCTCCATAAACTTGCCTAAATCCTTTTAAATCACCATGGATTTTTTTGAGAAAGCCAATATCCTATTAGGTGAGCCCTACTTAAGCCCTAGGCGTAGAAAATTTCTGGCTCCGCCACTGGATGAATCGTATCGTCACTTGGATTAAGCAATGAATCAGAATTAGTCTCCTCCAACCCTAGGTCCCTCTCTCATCCTTAGCAGGCGTCTACCCCCTATGAACCCTAACATAAAGCGATCGAACACTCCAGTTGTTTTCTTTTACCACACAAAGGCCAATATATAACCACTCTCGGCACGAGATTACAGAACATGCTCACATTATCAACAATCAAACACATAAAAGCTGCAGTTTTGACCACCCAACATGCATCCCTACAAATGATATGCCAAAAAGTCGGCAAAATCGTCCACACAGGCGCACTCAGAAAGGGAGTGTGCGCACATTAAGTCTTGACCTGAAACAGATTAATCGAACACACTAGACGAAAGGAGGAGGAGAAGAAGAAAAAAAAAGAAACCATCCATCCTTTCTATTGAACCGCAATTCTTTCCAATCTTCACATGCTGCTGCTGCTGCTACTCAAATAAATCCATGAACCTGTCTCGTTAAGGTTAATTGGAGGGGAAGGGGATCAAACCTAAGCCCGGATTGGCTCATCTAAGAGGGAGAAGAAGGAGTAATATACCTTTGAGCCCGATGCGGACCGGGATGGCGCGTCGCACCGGCGAACGAGGCCGCACAGGGAAGGCGAGGAGGGGGGGGCGGCGGGTGGCCTGTCTCTCTCCGAGCTCCGGCTGCCGCCGCGGATCGGAAGCGGCGGCGGAGGCGGAGTCGGGAGGGGTGGAGTCGTGGAGAGGAGGAACGGGGGAGAGGAGACCGATGAGGGAGGAGGAGGCGGCTGCCCTGACGTGGTTGGTGTGGGGCCCACGCGTCAGTGACACGCGCCTCCCTCTGACGTCTACAATTGAGGAACCGCTTTTGGAATTCACTATTTTTTTTTTCTCAGCTTTCGGCTCCAAATAAGCCAAACGGTATATTTGCAAACAATAAATTATTTGTTAATAAAACTTTTATATACGTGTTTTCAGTGATCTAAAAGTAAAGGCCGAAAAATAAATTTCGACGAAAAATCTCAAAATCAACTTCAAATTTAAAGTTGAAAATTCAAATTTTGGCTGATAAGTATAAGTATAAGAAAAAGATGAGGTTTGTTTTTTTTTCTTCCCATCCCTTGTACCATGCATGTAAGATTTTTCTCTAATTTTTTTCTTCTCTATTTCTCTCACCTACTATACAGTTAATGTATTTTTTTTATTTTGAAGTATGTAAAGAGCTAGCTCTGGTATGTGAGTCGATATTTTTTATTTTTCTAATTCTGTTACCACCACGTAAGTTTTATAATTGACTTATAGTTTACTAGTATTAAACTTGCTCTAAGGGTGTGTTCTTCCCCCTACTTTCTCAACTTATGCATCCTCGTTTTTCACGCGCATACTTTTCAAATTATTAAATGGCGTGTTTTTAAAAGTTTTCTATATAAAAGTTGCTTTAAAAATTATATTAATCTATTTTTCAAATTTTATTAGTAATACTTAATTAATCATGCATTAATCTATCACTTAGTTTACCAGCCGAACACAGTCTAAATAGGGTTAGCCATCGAAATTATAGACCAAGATTTCCACAGTTTAAGATTTATCGATTTCCCCTGAAATTTTTGGCTTTTCTAAATAGTTAACACTGTTTTACGTTTCATTGATCGCCATGATCTCTACTTTCTATGGAAAATGGCATATACTTCCATCGTCCAATATTAAGGATGCTCACATATACTCCCTCCATAAAAAAAAAACTCAACCTAGTAAAGAATATGACCCCTCTTAATACAATACATTTGGACTACCTATTGTTCAGATTCGTTGTCCTAGAAGGGATCACATTCTCTTCTATATTGATTTTTTTTTACGGACGGTTTTTGACGGACGGGGTATAAGGCAATATGCTCGCTGGGATGCTTGCATATACAGGGCCTTTTTTTTTCAATGCCACACTTTGACACCCGAATATTAGAAGCGCCACAGTTTATTGCTGATTGTTTAGTGCACGTAAGGTCCATTTATATATAGGTTTAATTAGATCCATGACATTATAAATTTTACCGTTTTAAAATATATACTCCATATGTTTAACTGTTCAACTATAAACCGTGAAACTTTATATATATACAAAAGGAGCTGGCAAAACCGTGAAACTTTATATATATACTCCGTATATGCAAAAGGAGCTATATAGAGGCGGTAATGGACCCAATATTTTACACTAGAAAATTTTGAGGGTTTGATTTAAAATGGGTTGGACTCAATTATTATACATTTTTAACCTAAAAATATTTGAGGGTTAAATAGGGTTGTGAAAGGACCCATAGACCTTGAACCATTTCCACCCCTCATTGCGTTTGAGGTTAACATTCTTTTCTTTGCTTTGGGACTCAGCACGGTCACATATACGGACGACTCCAAAACGTAAACTAATTCTAGCTTCATAAAGACTCTCACTTTTGTTCCATAAATGCAATTATATTTTCTATAGAACTATATTGATCAATATAAACAGTTACGATCTAGTCCTACACACCGATCTAACGATCAATATTTTTCTCTCTTGATCAATGTGGTAACTTTCATGTATATATCTATACCCCTGTACATTCTCTTTCTTTTTCCCGTTACTCTTTCTTTTCTGCTTTCCTTTATGTACCTCCCTCTCTGTCTCTCTTCTCTCTAACCTTAAACTTGTAACCTATAAACCTCATTTCTATCAATGAAATGACTATAAGGTAGAGCCTTCTTGCGTCAAAAAAATGTGGTAACTTTAAGCCTCCGGAGCAAACAATGTGTGCCTCTTTTTCTTGATCCCATAACATGATCGATTGCATATATATTCTTCCCTGGCTTTTAGTCTCATTTCTCATCCTAAATAAAATACAGAAAAACTCACTTAGTGATCATCAAGTAAGAAAAATCCCATCAGGCTGCAACGTTGAGATGTCATTCATACCTTCATCATGGCCTACGCCTAATCTCCTTCGGCTTGTAACTCATTCAACATAGTATCTAGGAATTTATCGAATGTATCCCTTCTTAGCCACATGTTAGTCTCCTCCTCCTCTTCTTCCTCTTCCTCTTCCTCTTCTTCCTCTTCCTCCTCTTCCTCCGATTCCACATCATCCACTTCAAACAACCCCAACTCCTCCTCCGATTCATCCTCCGATTCCTCCTATACAATTGAGGAAAGCAGCTCATGCAATTAGCAACAAAGCAGCAAAAAGTGTTACTACCTCCGTTTTTAGATATATGGCATTGTTAGCTTTGATACATGATGTTCGACCGATCATCTTATATTCTGAATAAGATGATTGCTCAAACATTATGTCCAAGTCAGCGGCATCATATATTATTTTAAAATGGAGTAAATGCTAGTCCTGAAAGTGAATGTCCGTACATCCTCGGAGCTGCTTGTCAGTACCAAACGATATCGCTCTACATCCAAGTGACCACCAGCGTATGCATTAGTATTTTGGGGGTGCTTCATAGGAGGAGTCCCCTTGTTTCTGCAACCATAACAGTGACCCCCTTTACAGAGAAAAAAATGCATTTGTCAAGTAACTGCCAAATCACCAACCATGCACAAGCAGATGTACATCCGAGTAATTGAAGGAAACGAAAAACGACATATGCAACCAATATAGAGGCCTGTACATGAAACAGTTTAAGATATTGTACAAGCATGTATGACATGAACTACTGTAACGTAACATAATGGGAAAGCAAAACTGCCAAATTAGTGTAATAGGAATTGCGGATGATGTTCTATATTCAGCAGAAAAAGTTTTGAAAATATATCTAACAGAAGAGTTGGCGCTTCAGCAGCCATGCAAGAACAGATGTTAACACATAGTCACAAAGTTCTCAGGTTGATGAGGTCGAGGAATTTGTACGCTACTTGCTAGAGGTTTTTACACTACCGCAAGGGTCATGAATGACACTGTACTCGAACATAACGGCAAATAAACTGACTTCAGTTTAATAAATAATTGGAAATCATATCCTACATTCAGCAGCAAATATACAAATGCTATCGTAAAAATATACATTCAATGGGTCTAATGAATTGAGTTCCAACAGTGTGTAATGCAATATATAGAGCATAGGTGCTAAGCAAAAGGCAGAATGCAACATATGAATTCAGTATAGTCTACAGAGTAGATAAACAAATATTCCTCAATCCAGATTTATGTTTGAGGTAAACTGTAAGTGTACCAATAACCACTACAATGTGAATTTAGAAGATAGTTTAAGAGAAAAGTATGAATACCATTAACTTCAGTGTCAATCTTGCAGAAACAGCTGACCTTCCAGGCCATTCTTCTTTGCACATGTGTCACTTCAGCAAAGAATAGTTTGCCACTGCTATCGTCAGCTCCCTTTTGTTTTGCTGTGAAATTGAAATGACAATACCACATACAATTCTCACAAAATAATTGCCTACTCACAAGATCTTCAAGTTCATATGCATGATTCTACAACAATAACATTACCAAAAATTGCATCAGAGAGAGAGAGAGAGAGAGAGGGGGGGGGAGTATACCCCAAAAAGTTTGTTGTCATCATTATACTGGTCCAATATAGCTTGAACCAAGTATTGCTTTTCATCATAGGTAGTCTTGCTACTCGGAGAACTGGGATCTCTCTTTGGTGGACCATAAAGATAGTGTTTACAATCATGTATCATCCTATCCACACGAGAAAATTCACCTGATTGTGTGCACCTAATTCAGATCAGAGCACGCCACACTATTAGTACTTCAGTGGAGAATTCAAAGTGGGGAATATAGAAGTGACACTAAGTTGTCTAAATGGTTATAGGTCCAATGTAGGGTTAGGAAGAGTTTGTGTAGAAAGTTACTGAGCAAGGATGAAACTCCCAGGTACCTATGTTATCACTGATTGAGTAATAAAAAAGTGTCCTTGAAATTATAACAAGATAAGAGAATTGAACATGTACAATCTCCATGCCTATAAGTTATCAATCAGGCTAATTGATACGGTTATCGCAATTATTTGATACAGCAGACAACAGAACTGTGTGTGTTTGTAATCAACTTACATTACAATTCAGATTAAAACATACCTTAAACAAAGCATAGTATAGTATATATTTACTTTGTGGACTTACTGTCATGCCTATGGGTTACGATTAGTACTCCCTGGCAAAAATAATAACAGAGGATAGTTTCGCTAACTTCATCATTGTCATAATAGGACCACATATTATAGATGCAACCTGGTTTTTTTTTTTATCAACTCTTAGGCTTTCTATTACTCCAAAGTTAAGTATATTTGCTGCGTTCTTAACTAATTTGATGAAACAAAATTAAGACTGTAAAGCAATACCTTTATATGAAGAGTAATACATGAGCACCATGAGTAGAAACAATGCATGCAAACTACCTAGTCAAGTTAAAGTACACTGACCAAACACCGTTGCTTACTGTGGAGAATTAAATGAATGAGCTACAACAAATTCAAGAAGAAACTTTACCTTGCTCCATGCTGCAGTTCATCAAGAAAGCACTTGATAGCATCGTCAGCTTCATCTACTCTCTGAAACGGTCCACCCACATCAGGGTAAGTCCAGCAAGAGCCCCTGGGGTCTATTCTAATGTAGAACAGCTGGTAGCAATTTACAAAACTGCGGACCAAAATGCTAGACCCAACAGATGAGGAAGCTGATTGCAGATAGCCATCAGTGGTGGTGTTATCTGGCGCCGTTCGTGGATTATCATCGAAAATTTCGTCCAAGAGCGAAAGGGCCACATCTTGCAGAGATGTGGACAGTGTAGCATCTGCCACAGGCTTGTCAATTCTGGATGGGCAAGTGCTAGATGAGCCATCATCAATGATGTTATGACTGGCAGTAATCAAATCTTGTGATGATGTGGTGTCAAAAGACTCCCCCAAGGATGAAACATCTGGCTCTTGTAAGGGTACTAGAGGTGCAGACTGAGCAGCACCTGCCACAAGCTTGTCAGATCTGAATGGAGAAAAGCACAGTGAGTACATAGTATATCCTACAAAAAATTCACATCCAAGAACAATCGATCACTGAGCAATGCCTAAGTAAGGCCGAGTTTAGTTCTAAATTTTTTATTCAAACTTCCAACTTTTCCATCACATCAAAACTTTCCTACACACACAAACTTCTAACTTTTCCGTCACATCGTTCCAATTTCAACCAAACTTCCAATTTTGGCGTTAACTAAACACACCCTAAGCTGAGTAAGAAATCTGTAATGAACTGGTAGCACAAATTCGATAGAAATCCATACTGATCCCCCAGTTTTATTTATTTTATGTCCCTTATCTCCTGCTGCTGCTAATACTAGAAAACAAGCCTTTATAGCAAGTACCAATCCCCATCACCTCCAACGAATGAATACCCAAATATTGCCGAGCTACCAATCCCAATTCCCTCCCAAGGAATGAATTACCAATACCGAGCGTTTATCAGACCAATTCGTAACCTACTTTTTTACAAAATGGGATAATCCCGGCCTCTACATCCAATCGCAACCTAATACTAGATCGACCAATTTGTAAGGCCTAATTGGATCGGTCGCAAACAGAAAAAAAAAAAAGAAAAGCGAGAGGATTCATACGATGATGAAGGCGAAGGCGAAGGCGGAGGCGGAGGGACCATCGCCGGCTTGGTTAGGGTTTGGCGAGGGTTCGCACTCGGGACCGATGATTATGTTGGGGGATTTTTGGTTCGTGCGCGGGACGGAGACGGATTTACCGGTTTTGCGTGCGGCGGCTGGGTTGAAGACGGAGAGGAGCGTTCTTTTATTTTATTTTATTTGCTTTTCTTTTCTCTTTGTGAGGACTTTCGAATTTTTTTTCATTTTTAATTTTTAATTTTTTAATATTTACAGAAATATTATACCATCCAAAATATTTACACAAATGGCCCCTTCCACCCAAGTGGAGAGCGATAAAGGTGTGCGCATTTTGCATTGAGGTCATTTTGCAAGAGGGTAAATACAATTTTCGCCTTACCAAAAATATATTTTTCTAGTTTTTTTTTTTCAAATTATCCGGCCCTCAACTCACCCTGCCGCCCTAAATATTTTCACCGTACAATATTTCTATAAATATTAAAAAATAAAAATTTAAAGATGAAAAAAATTCAGGACTTTCCGAATCGTTTGTGGGCCGAGACCAGAGAAACAGAGCAGGCTATAAGTCTATTTGCCCTCCCCCATCTCTTGCTCTGATTGAATCACCTCACTCAAGTACTCGTACTCAACCAAAAATCGGGGTTATAAGTCGTAACACCTCCCCCATGTTTAAGAACCGGTGCAAATCGAACCCTTTCAGTGGTTTGGGAAGCAGTTTTTTTTGTTGACGTGAGGTGGGATTCACATGTCAGTGACTCTTCTATCTATTCTCTCTCAAGGTAGAAGGAGGGTTCCTGAGGCGAAGGGAGGCGATGAGAATCATTGACAACACTATAATTTTTAGTTGAAATAACTATAGAGTAAAATTCACAAAACTACACATATGTTGATCAAATTGTCACAAAACTACAGATTTAATGCGTTGTATCATAAAACTACAGATTTAACATCAAATTTATAAAAAAACTATAAATTTAAGGTCAAATATTACACAACTACATATTTAATATTAAAGTTATTACAAAACTATATATTTTAGAGTTCAAACCCTAACACTACCATTATGTTAGAGTTACAAACATTATAGTTTTGTGATTAAATTGGTACTATACCTGTAGTTTTGACATATATTTGCTACTTAACCTATAGTTTTGTGACTTTTCATATCTTAAATATTCCAATTTTGTGACAATTTTGACACTGAATATGTAGTTTTATGATACAACACTTTAAATTTATAGTTTTATGATATTTTATTCAAAATATTTGTAGTATTGTGAAATGTACTCATATCTATACCATGTTAAAGAAAGGTCCGAGGGTCCGAGGGTCTAGCTTCGAGTCTCATCCCTTAATAAATTTCAATACAAGAGTCATACCCAATGTTTTGTTTAATATCTATATCGTTTAAATTTCACCATAAATAACCTAGTTGAATTTCTTTACATGGGAGCAATCAAAGGTGATCTTGTATGTATAGATGGCCAAATGAGCCGTCTGGTCCAGGCACGACTAGATACAGGCCTAAGATCAATCTGGCCGGCACGGGCTCACTTACACGCTGGGCCGTTGGTGCCAAAACCCCATGTCATGGACCAGATCATCGGCCCCAGACCATTTGGCCATCTATACTTATCTGGGAGCGGCTGCTTTTTCACGAGAAAAAGAAAAATGAAAAACTGCTGAAATACAAGGTGAAAACTGAAAGAAAAGAGAAGAGGATGGATGGAAGGCGAGCAAAGCAAAGAAGCTGTTAGTGGGCTTCCTTCTTCGTCCTCCTACATTCCCTCTTCTTCCCTTTCCCCCTCCATTAGTACTAAGTACTAACTCTAGTTTCTCTCTCTAGTTAGTTAGTTTGGTAGAAAATTAGGTAGGCTTTTAGCATCAGGTTGGTAGAAATTCGAATCCCTCTGCGTGGACACGTAGCGGGGAGAGGAAAAAAATCGAAGCTTTTCATGACTGCAGCCATCGCCGCAGATGGCCACCAAGCGCGCGTACAAGCTCCGTATCCTCGATTCTTCTTGCCGCTTGAATCCTCGGTTTGGGAGTTTTAGATTAAATTTGAGTTCTTTTTTTGGGTCGAGTTGTTCTTGCCCTGCCTGCTTATCGTTGTATGTAATCTAGGTTTCTGATCGAGTTGGGGGGAGTCCGCGTGTGGTGATCGGTTTCGATCTGCGCTCATGTTATTTTCTTTGTGCTGTTCTTGGTTTGATGATTGGGTTTATCGCGGTACGCTGCTGGGATTGATTTGGTACGAATTCCAATGAGATGAGACGATTTGAGACCATGTGAACTCTACTGTTCAGCTCTAGCAGATCTTCCTTTTGTATGCGTGTGCAAGTATTATGTAGTTCTCTGCTTAAAGCCAGACTAAATTTTGCTGTTTTTTTTTTTTGCCGGAATGACCGAAGGAGGTCATTCAATGTAATTAAGACGGAAGAAAAGATTACAAGAAAAGTTTTACATCGACAGTTGGCTGTCGAGAAAGGATGTGCACCAGAGCACACGCCCCGAACCATGTGCCAACCGCCTAAACACACGCTACAGAGAGGGAAGTCCGTTACCCAATCCGAATCCACCATCTGAACATCGGCGGCACATGGCTTCCGCCACACCCGAACTGACGCCCCTCCGTCGGCCGACTTCATCGAACCACCATCCCTGAGAGCTGACCCAGGACCCCTCCGTTCAACCACCCACCGGCCTCCTCGCCAGATCTGGCCGAAGGAGAACCTGGGACTAGGTGGCATTGCTTCAGCAGCCTGAGCTTCCCCCACTGACAAGCTGCCGCCTCAATCCAGCTTAGAAACTCCCCACAAAGAAGGGGAGGAGCTCTAGGAAGGGCGAGGGTGCCGATCGACAACGAGGAAAACGACCAACCGCCGCCAACTCCCTTTGCATTGCCATCTGGGCCTGCACCAATGCCAGAAACGCTGCCGCTCCGGCTCCGGTGCCACCCGCCGGCGCCCCCTTTGTCCGGCCTCCTTGCCCCACCTAGCCGTGCCGCGCCGCTACTGGCCGCTAAGGGCACCGCGGCAGCCCAGCTGCCCGACCGTCGAGGCCTAGCCACGCCATAGGGCCCGGCGGCAGCGAAGGCAGAGGCGGGGGCGGGGGAGGCGGCAGGGTGTTGACCAGCTTCCGCCGCCGCTCCCAACCGCCGCCGCCGCCGCCGCACGGTTCGGCCGCACGCCGCCGCCATGCACCTCGACGGCATCCGCATCCGCGTCCAGGCCGGCACCGCCGCCACGCAACCGGAGCCGCCACCGCCGCCGAGCTGCCACCGTCGCCGAGCCGCGACAGCGCCGCCGAGGCGCCACCGCCGCCCCTAGCCGCCTCGCGCCGAGATTCAGGCGAGGATGGCCGGATCCGGACTTGGGGACTCCGGATCCGCCGCCTCCCCGCACCGCCCCAACATCGACGTCGCCAACTCCGACCGCGGTGGGGGTCTTCGTTTGTTTTAGTTCGAGAGAATAAAGACTATTATTAGTGAAGTTTTATTTCAAAAATAAATATTAGTTAGAGCATTGAGTTGTCATCTTACAAAAATTGACTCCTGTATTATCTTCTGCTTGGATAGTTTCTGCTGCAAATAGGATCACACTAGGGTCAGATGCTGACACTTACCATGAGAAAAAATTGGATGGATGAATTAATCAATACAAAATCTTCAAATATTTATTATGTGTAGCTCTTTTCTTTAAGAATTTAGATGGTGAGATATCATGGATAATACATTCACTGAAATGAACATGGTTTAACCCGAAAAGCATTGTTATGTCAGTAAATTGCGTTACCTTGTTGAAATGTATATTTTGAAATACCCTTCCAAAAAAGTGATTTTCTGAAGCAACACTGAAAATTGCCCAAATGCCAAATGGTAATCTACAACAGCCAACCATGTTTCCTTGACAATGGCCAGAGGAGTTTGTTGCGCATGCTTCCGATGTCAACTGTGTCAAGTTTGGGAGGAAGACATCAAGAATCCTCATCACTGGTGGGGAGGACCAAAAGGTCAATCTTTGGGCCATAGGGAAACCCAGTTCCATCTTGGTAATATTCCACTGGCCTCTGAAAGGTCAATCGTTCATGTGTAATACTTCTTTTTTTTCTTCCTTGTCTTTGTTACTCAGTTTTATGGGGTCTTTATTAGTCAGTTTGAAAGTTACATCTCTTCTTACAAGTTAATGTCACTATGAATTGCAGAGCCTGTCAGGCCTTACGAGTCCAGTTGAGTCAGTGAGCTTTGACTCATCTGAAGCTATGATAGGTGCTGGAGCATCAAGTGGGACAATAAAGATATGGGATGTAGATGAAGCAAAAGGTACGAACTAATATGGATAACAATTTGCTGCATTATTCATTTAAAGAAACACTTCGCTGCATTTAAACCGAAGTATAAACTGTAGTTGTATCACACAACTATAACTTTGTTAATTTTTTTTTGCTCAGTCGTTCGTACTTTTACTGGACATAGATCGAGTTGTGCGTCCCTTGATTTCCATCCTTTTGGAGAATTCTTCGCTTCTGGGTCTTCAGACACTAACATGAAAATATGGGATATGCGGAAAAAGGGATGCATTCACACATATAAAGGTCACACACGGCGGATTGATGTGCTTAGATTCACTCCTGATGGCCGGTGGATTGTCTCTGGTGGATCTGATAACTCTGTAAAGGTACAATTCTGAATATGTCTATTAATACAAGGCAAACACAATCACAGCACTGGAAAAGAAATAACATGCTATGCTGATTATTCGAACCATTAAGCTGTCATATGTATCTCTCGGGTCACTGAAATTGTTTTCTGATCATCTTGCTAGATCTGGGATTTGACAGCTGGAAAGCTCTTGCATGACTTTAGGAATCATGAAGGCCCAATTAACTGCTTAGATTTTCACCCCCATGAGTTCTTATTGGCTACAGGTTAGATAGATGATCCTTTATTATAACACTTGTAGTAGATGCATTCACTGTAGTGTACTAGCTGGCAGTTTGATGACATGTTTTCCTCCAAAATTATGCTATTATGAATATTATTATTTCTGGCATGGATCATTGTTGACTGATGCTTATTTGTGTCATCTAGACTTGACAGCCTATACATTGCTTTCTTGTTTCAAAAATATTTGCAGGTTCAGCTGATAAGACAGTTAAGTTTTGGGACCTTGAAACTTTTGAGTTGATTGGTTCTTCTGGACCTGAGGTATTGAATATATTAATTGTTGTATATCTTAAAGCAATTCAAGTTAATGTTCAGAGTTTGAGCCAATTTAGATCTATAAATACCATCGCTATGTAGCGCTCTGTCATACTATCTCCTATATATGAGGGTCTCATGTAAGTGTTAGATACATGTCATCATGTTCTTGGCTTCAAAGAGATTCAATTAAAACCAAGTTCCAGTAATCTATTTAAGTTTATGGTAATTCTGCCTAAACCTGGTCCTTTAAAAGGGGATAAAAGAACACAGCAAGTCAACATTAAGCAGTACTTCTGTGCATATTTGGAGTCACTAAATGGTAAGATATCAATCTGACCAGTGATTCAGGCATCCAGCATGTCAAACCAAATGATATAATCATACCTGAAATTCTCTCTCTGCAAATAGCTTTCAAGAGCTTATATAATTTAATATTCATTTATGCAAAACGATATGTCAGTTCAAGTTTTTACCCACGTTCCTTAATTTGTACCTTTGGACCCTAATGTTTTGTCAGTTAGATAATACATACCCATCCTTAAAGAAAAGATTGATTGTACCTTGAGCTATACCATGAGTTATTTCAATCTCCGCTCCTTATCTTCTTGTTTCGTGGATGTAACTAATATATTCTGTTTCTTGCAGAATAGCCGGGAATACTTTGTGCCAGTACGTTGATCCTTAATCCATTCTATCTATATTTTTCTACTCAAATGGATGGCAGTGCTTTCTGTCTACAAAGTTCTCGATGTAAATGAAATAATCAATACTTATCTTATCTGCATGTACTCTTAATTTTCAGGCTAGTGTAGTTCGGTCTATGACATTCAACAAAGATGGTAAATCACTTTTTTGCGGATTACATGAAAGTTTGAAGGTAACTGCTCTGTTGGACTGTCGATATCCTCTGAAGCTTTGGAAAATGACCTCACAACAGATTTTATTTATTTATTTTTTTTACCTGTAGGTTCTTTCCTGGGAACCCATCATATGCCATGATGTGGTTGATGTTGGCTGGTCCACATTAGGGGATCTAATTGTTCATGAGGGAAAACTTCTTGGTTGCTCATATAACCAAAGTTGTGCTGGAATATGGGTCGTGGACTTGATGGTATGGTTCTACACTATTTACTTTGTTACCAATTGGGCAGTTCTGATATGTTACTTATCCCAAATTTCAGAAAATTGAACCGTATGCTGTTAGCATTGCTGAAGCACATTTGAATGAAAGCGTAAATAGGTCAATACAGGCTGATAATAGCATATCATCAGTGTTGGGAAGGTTATCAGTTTCCAGAAGCCCAGGTAAACAATTATCATTTGGCGTATAACATCAATATAATTTTTCTTCATCCATTATCCTTGAGTTATGATTCTTCACCCTAAAACTATGTATATTTTGCTATTTCTCGAAACCGCAGCCAAGGAAGCATCTTCCGATACTTTGCTTAAACTCTCAATGTCTGCTTCAAAAGAAGTTCCTGTTCCAGCTTCTTCTGCAGTGACAAAGAAACTACCAAAAGAACCTATAACAAGCAATATTCGGCTCACAAGATCTGATTCTCTACCAGTTGTTTCTCCTAGGGTTAGATTGAACCCAAAGTTCTCTGATGACCAGAAGAGGCAGACAGATTATGCTGTGCCTATAACAACTCCAAGAATTCGCTCCAAAGTGGATCTCTCTATAGGTGCTAGAGCATTCCATCGTAACTCAGTACCATCGGTTGCTCCCACAAATAGATCCAGGTCCAAAATATCTGCATATAGTAGTGAAGGATCGTCGTTCATCCCTGTTGTTGTCCCTAGGCATATCCCTAAAGTGGATTCTGGTCCCAATCTCAGTAAAGTTCTCACTACTGATTTAACAATTGTCGAGCCTCAAGACATAGAACGAGGTGGTCTGGCTGTGGATTGTGGAGAAGATGATAAATTGGTGTGTGTGATTGATTCAAGGAGCTCAAATATGGGTGTACAAAATGGCCGTAGAAGAAAAGCCGGTGATATTATTACACATAAAGAAACCCCAGAGACTGCTTTGACAGTTAATATGGATCGTGACTTCAGAAGAAAGGCTCCTGAAACTGAAAGTATGCAACAGGACATATTTCATTCAGAGCCCATTAGTTCAAAATGTAAATATATTAAAGAAACTTCAGGTGCTGGAGACATTAACTTGTCTGGGTCAGCCATTACTGAAAGTGTCAAGTCTAATGAAGGTGGTGACTGGTATAATGCATCTTCTTTTGTAAAACCAAATTTGACTGTTGGAAGGAATCCAGAGACTTCATACATCAACAGAAGAACAATGTTTGGATTGAGACATTCAACGGATTCAAGTGAAAAACACGCTGTTGAACATGGTAAGTGTTCAAACCGATATGTTATTATTTCTCTTTGTTTCCCTTCAACTTACCTTGCTCTTTGTTGGGAGGACAGGGCCTTCCAATTTGTCTGCAAGTTATGAGAGAAATCAGTATGCACCAACACTACATAACTTGGTATGCATACTCCAAATTTCCAGATTATGTCATTCACGATGTATTTATTCTTATGTTGGTACCAAATCCATGTTATGCCCTACCTTATTGTTTCTGCAGAGGAGGCGCTCTTCGGTTGCTAGAGAACAGAGTGCATCAGCTGGTGATGAAGATGATATTGCTGATCTGATGGAAAACCATCAAGAATTCATTCATGCAGTGAAGTCTCGGCTAACAAAACTAGAGGTTATAACGAGTATGGTCATCTATAGCATCTGCTATTTTGAGATACCTCGAGTAACGGTAATCTCAATGTGTTATGTGTAGGTGGTTTACAGGTGTTGGCACAATAACGATGTAAAGGGATCTATTGATGCTACACGCAGGATTCAGGATCTTGATGTGTGTACTTCTTAATTACCATCCTGTTCTGTTGAAGTTCCATCCATTATAATGTCTGATGAGTTCTACCACTTTTACAGGTTACCGCCGATATAATTAGTGTTCTGATGGAGAATGATAATTCTATCACACTAGATATTTGTACTTGTGTCTTACCTCTTGCCTCCAGTGTTCTTGAAAAAAGCAGCTATGACAGGTACTTTTCCTTGAATATATTCTTGTAGCATTTCTCTTAGTAAGTATGCATTGACATCTCCTATTGCAGGCACCTGAAAGTTGCCTTGGAGATGATCCTTAAGCTTGTGAAAAGCTTTGGTTCTACAATATCTTCAGCTGTGTCATCTACTCCACCAGTTGGTGTAGACATTGAGGCAGAACAGAGGTAACCTTTCTTGCCTCTCATTTTCATTGCATCTAAATACATTGCTGAGGCTTCATGTACATTACAATGGTTCAATTCACACATGTGAATTTGTTGCTACTTTGCTAGGCTCAATCGGTGCAATTTGTGCTTTCTAGAGCTGATAAAAGTTCACAGCGTTCTCTTTGCCCTGACACGGTAAATTCTTGGTTTAGCTTCAAAAAGGCATTGCTTTGAGATTCTGAAAGTCTCATTGGCGATTCAAAGAACTAAAAATCGATTCATTTGTGCATCCTGTTCTATAGGCGGCAAGGCGAGGTTGGAAGATCTGCACAGGAGCTAAGCCTCTTTCTTCAGGATATCTTTCAGCTGACAAGCAGATAGATGATATGATAGCCATACGGCGATATTTCGCCCAAATACTCATCTTTTTTCCTTGGAACAGATAGACAGCTATAGAGAAAGATATAGATAGGAAACATACAGGTCATCCTTGGCAAATGTACAGCAAATTCTTGTACCATCCGGTTTGCAATCAAATACTAGTCAACAAAAATTCAAAAATCTCTGCAAGTTCAGAGTTATATAATTACAGGGCAACAGTACTGCAACAAAGCAGGTACCAAATATAGTTTTTCTTTTCCCATCAGTCGTCAGATATTGCTCCTTACCACCTTGCGAGCACTATTTAGTTGATTGTAAGTGTAATGAGCTATTAGAGAGAGAGAGAGAGAGAGAGAGAGAAGTCCACTGCTGCTATAGCATCTCCAGGAAATGGGAAATGAGATAAAGTCCAAAAACGTTTTAATAGGTTAATGAATTCTGACGTTTCAACATGTAAAGATTACACCAACTGTACAATGGCATTAAATCATCCAGAGTAACAATCACACAAACATCATGAAAACTTCGATCTCAATAGGAATTTCATTAGGGATATGATCGTTCATGGCACAACACATTTCTCATCAGCAACGCAGAATGATGAGACCACCGTTTTCTCGATAAGTACAATCCAATTTTGACAGCAACAATTAAATTACCGTACATAAATAATCATCAAGTTCTGCTAAAAGTTTGCTGTCCAGCTGAAGGGGGCTGTGTAGGGGGAGGTGGGGGAAGTGACATCTGCATTTGCATCGGCATGGGCATCTGCGCTAGAACACCCCGGTCACCTTGGCCAGAAAGATCCCTACCTGGTATGCCTGAATTCATTGAGCCATCAGGCATGACTCCGAAACCACCTTGCAGGAAAACCATTCCGCCACCTCCCTGAGGTTCACCTGCACCTTCAGGCATTCCCTGTCCAAGTGGCATCGACTGAAATGGGTTGCCCATCAATCCCATGCCCCATGGACGCTGAAGCCCCTCAGGGAAGCTTAAAGGACCAGGTGGCGTAGGTTGGACCCCCGAGGCTGAGCCTTGATCCAGTCCAACATCTGGTAGTTGCATCTGGAAAGGGGCACTGAAGAACTGTGGATTTCCATCTTGTTGGAGAGGATAATTGAATGATGTGTTGGACATTAATGGCTGATTCATATTCATGGGCATCATGAAGTTTGGCTGATGAGGCATTGGAGGAAACATGAAAGGCGCATTAGGCATCATTTGCTGTTTGTCTTGACTACCATGCTCTGATTCTTGGCGGACTGGAGTCGCCCCAGGTGCATTTTCATGAGCCCAGTTGTAGGGCCGATCAAATCCTTGAGGCGGGTTGTTCTCACTTGGAGTATCCCCTGGTGGATAAGAGTGACGACCATGGAATGATGGTGGTCTTGATAGCATAGGGGGCCTCTGTGGGGTCTGGTCTCTGGAATGGTGGTAGCGAGATCGGTCATCACGATCTTGCACATGAGAACTTGAAGAGGGTGAAACACCAGTCCGAGGAGGAGCACGTGCAGTAGACATTTCAGGCATCTGAGATTGTCTTTGATCACCCCCAGAAGCACGGGAAATGTTAGGAGCATCTGGCTCATTACGTTCTTCCCTCTCTGGAGTATTGTGCAGGAGGTTGGCATGAACTTCAGGTATATGAGAATCAAATTCAGATCTCTTAAGGAAAGACTTGAGACACATAGGTGCAGCACAGATAAAAATCCCTTCCATCATTTTCACAGTTTGAATCTTCTGAATGCGCTCATCACAACTGAAAAAAATAGGTTAACAAAAGTTTAAAAGTGGCAGGCGCCAAACCAAGTTGATCTGTAACAAAATACTAGAAGATAACAATGCTAGCTAGTAAGATTTCTCACTTTTAGTGCAATATTTCTTGAAAAATCTTATGAGCATGTGCAACATTTGATTGGCGAAGAGACACAAAAAGTAGCATTCCAAGGCAGACAGCAACATGAAGTGTATCACTGCTTACCCAGTGTCCATAGCTATTGATGTAAAAGATTAACACATCCCATGAAAGCAATAACAGAATGCAAACAAGCCATAGTTTATTAGTAGTACCAAACCATTTGAAATTCATGCATACTATAATACTCCCTCCGTTTCAGGTTATAAGACGTTTTGACTTTGGTCAAAGTCAAACTGCTTTAAATTTGACTAAATTTATAGACAAATATAGTAATATTTATAATACTAAATTAGTTTCATTAAATCAATAATTGAATATATTTTCATAATAAATTTGTCTTGGTTGAAAATGTTATTATTTTTTCTACAAACTTAGTTAAACTTGAAGCAGTTTGACTTTGAGCAAAGTCAAAACATCTTATAACCTGAAACGGAGGGAGTATATCTTATGATCTACTCAGTTGAAACTCATTTTGGTAGAAAACTTAACAACTGAAGGAAATTAACACATCAATCAGGAATTCTCAGAGATCATACGAGAAACTTCATTCCATACAGAAAGATCACTTTGTTACTGCATGTTATCCTACTGAGAATAAGTCAATAAACTAACAAGATCAAGTTCCAGAAAGTTCAGGAGAATGCTTACAGATAGCAGCTGGAATCACTTCTAGCACAGGCTAAACAGAAAGCATGTTCACAAGGAATCTGAAATAAATAGGAAAAAAAAAGAGATGTCATAACACTATCGTAGGGTTCACCAAACATATAGTAACAAAAGAACTATATAAAGTTAATGGTCATGTCTATACTCTATAGCAGGCTAGTAATACGGGCAACAGGAAAATCATATATATTAGCTTCAAGCCTACAGAGACAAATATATAACACTGAAACTATCATGACAATCCTAGATACAGATGGTTATCAAATACAAATACTTTGCACACAATAAGTCTGTTTCACTTGCTTATGTCCTTGCCAAAGCTAGAATCAGACAAGCTTTCAAAAGTATCACTGTTAGCACAAAATCGCCAATACAAATAAATCCAAAAGCTCCGAATATTAAAAAATATGAAAGACCCTGTCACTATGGAAATAAGGTCATAACTAGATTTAGCAATGACTCCCACAGCATCAAGAATTCAGCATATTATCTATATTTGACATGCAAACTATGTAGAGTCCTCTAACCAAGTGCTACTCCTACCATATTAGTATTGTAGCAGAACAAAAAGCACAGCATTCATCTAAAATGACTTTGACCGGACTGCATGTCGCCCCAACTGTATCGAACCACTCCCAAATGGTCTTCTACCCAATAATTAGTGCTGCTTCCTGAATGATGGGTAAATGGGTAATCAGATAGCATCGCCATGTGGTTAATAAAACCTCTCTCTCTCTCTCTCTCTCTCTCTCTCTCTCTCTCTTTCTCTCTCTCTCTCTATATATATATATATATATATATATATATATATATATATATATATATATATATATATATATATATATATATATATATATATATATATATATATATATATATATATATATACTTTAAACTTCTTGCGATGAACTAAAACTTTTTTCCCCTCAAACCACAGCACAGCTAGCAAAAGGCAAGCACATAGAAAATGAGGAAAAATGAGGAGGAGCTAGGGTTTTACTATAGGTGCATACGAGGCGGCCGTAGAGGGCGATGGGGAACTCGCAGCGGCAGCAGATGTGGACGCGCTCGCCGAGGGGGCGGCGGGAGCGGCGGCCGATGGTGCGGGCGGCCGCGACGGCGGAGGTCGTGACGGCGCCGAGGCTCTTTGCCACGGCGAGGTCGGCAATCACCAGGTGGTCGGGGCACGCGACCGTAACGGACTCCGGGGCCCCGCCCGCGGCCGCCGAGGCCGACTTCGGCGGGCCCCCGCCGGCGCCGGCGCCGGCGCCGCCTACGCCGCCGCCTCCGACCCCGCCGCCGGCCCCGGCCGCCGCGCCGGACGCGGCGGCGCCGGAGTCCGACGAGCCGATCTTGCTGAGGCGAATCTGGAGCATGTCGCTAGGGTTTCTTGCCGCTTCTCTTCTCTCCAGTTGGGTGGGGGATTTTGTTTGTTTGCTTGCTTCCTCCTTTCGTTGGGGCCTTTCGTTGCCGAGTTTGGGCCTTTTGGGCTGCACTTTGGCCTGCTAGAATGTAAAAAAGGCTTTCGGCAAAATTTAACCATTTTGGGCTTGTTTGGCAGAGCTCCAACTCTTTAGCTCTAGAAGTTGGATCTATAGTGGAGTTGTTGAGCAATCTAAACTCAGCTCAACTCATATTTTAGGTGGAGTTGAAACTGTTTGGCTGGGCTTTAGCTCCATAAGAGTTGAAGCTAGAGTTGGAGCCGTACCAAACATGCCTATTTTTTTATAAAAAAAATAGGGTTAGAGTCGTAATTGTAGTTGAAAATAGGGGTGTCGGACACAATTGACTTAAATATGTATATATTTTATTTTGTTTGGAACTAAAATCATTGGACTTTGGTTACCCTGAACTAATCCATTTGTCCTAAAATAAGTTCATTACCAATACAAACCAAAACAAAAATTAGAATACTCCTACTTTATCAAATATTATGTGATTATTTTTCATTTTATTTATTTCCAATGCAATTATTCCTAATTGCATAAACTTTGGTGTAATAATTACTCAAAATGCACCTATTTTGGAACAAATGGGAGGGAAATATGAACTAATTGTGGAATAAAGGGAGTATATAAAATTAATAAAAAAAGATTTGGGATTGTCATAGGAAACTTAACAGGGTTAGTTTTCTAACAGTGAAAGTACATGTACCAACCTCTTCATAAAAAAAAGACAGCCATTTCTTTTCCATGACATGAGAGTATAGATGGCCATCTGGGCTGCCCAGCATGGCATGGCCCAGGCCCGGTCATGCCTGGGCTGAGGCTTGTCGGGCCGGCACGGCTCGACCGACACACTAGGCCGTGTCGTGCCACCCCACCGGCGGCATACACGGCCCAATACTACTCGGGCCGTGACGGGCCGGCCCGAAGGCACGATGGTCCATCGTGCTTCCTCAGAGAAAAAGTCTATTTTTGGTCCCTCAACTCTGTGGGGTGTGTTTAAATGGCTGGAAAATAAGTCTATTTTGTATACCTCTTGTCTTGGGCCTTGCCTTAGACGACTATTTAAGTCTATTTTGCATCTCTATATTTTTTTTATTTGATCGGGCCATGCTGGGCCAGCCCACCGTGCCGAGGGTGCAGCCCAGGCACGACCCGGCTGTCGGTATCCCGTCAAAAACTTCCAGGGTAAAAATTTCCACTTCTCATGCCGTACACATTATACCCTAGGAGATCATGTAGAGAGGTCATCCCCCAATTTGCTGCAAGCCTGCACTGCTGTCTCTGCTGCCGGCAATGGCCGGACAACTCACGATGGCATCCTTACAACTTCAACCACTGCAACTGAATTCATTCAAACCCATCCGATTCCTGTCGTTAGATGGTAGCATCTGTAAATGTTCTTGGAATATCCGTTTCAAAATATATTTATCTGTCATTGAGGAGATCAAGATGGAGTTTTTACTGTAGATATATTTCAGACTTTGTCCCCAAATTTAGTGCTTTGATTGATGAATGCCATGGAGTACTACTATTAGGTAAGGGTATGCCTTGTCCTTTCTCATTAAGTTTTTTTCAACAATTTGCAGTTTGCCGTGTTCATAGTAATGATGCAATTTGGCATTTTCTGTTGTGAATTTGGACGTGCAATCAATGAATGAATAAATGAATACATCCAAGTTTCCAACAATTTGATGCCTGTTCAGTAGTACTTCAGTCCTCACATCCCCTTCTGTTCTCTCTGTAGATGAGATGAGAAGAAGAGAAGAACATGAGCTGATGACCATTTCATTAGTTCTCAAAAAAAGATGAACACTTCATTTCCAATCACATCTTCTATTATATTCCTGTCTGATCTCTGAATTCTATCCTAACCTCTGTAGAAAAAACATGCAAGGACATTGGTAATTTAGTTGAACATACTAGCAGGCTTCCAAAAGCAAGTTAGAAAATATTCCTCATGCCACATTGCCACTTTATGCCACGCATGTATTCGCCCATAACCAGACAATTCACACAAACCCCATGATCTACTAGAATTTCAGCTGGCTAAGTTGGCAAGATTCAGTCACTGTGCCAGTAAAGGGTTGTAATTGCACACCAACTTCAGACGCTTCATGTCATTGGATTAACCAGCATGCTATGCCGTGCTGAGAAGGGAGCCTCACCTGTCTCACATGTCTTCCCCTCTGAATGCAGCAAGCACAAGATTTAAGCGCAAGCAGCTGCTTGCTCTAGTCGTAAATATTTGACGTTTAGAACAAGACTCAGTTAAACTTTTAAAATTCCAAACAAATAAAATGGTATACTTTATTTGCCTTGAAAAGTACGATCGTAATATTATAAAACTAACACACACATCACCTAACACTACGAATCTGGACAGGGAGTTAGGCGGTATCTAATCTAGTACTATGTTACTGTATTTTAGGATGGAGGGAGTATTAGATTTTATATACTTGCTTCAATGTGGAATTGGTGGTCGGAATTTTTGAAGTTTGACGAAATTTTGTTCTCAACAAATAAATGTATTTATGATAGGAGGGAGTACTGGTGTACTACCATCCTGGGTTTCTCTTTTAATTTATTGGATCTCTTCAGTCATGGGGCTGGCTCATGGTGGCATCATGCCATCAAGATTTCCATCTACTTTTGCCAAGATATTTCCTGCACAAGATTACTACTACTATCCACTTTTGCCAGGATATTTCCTGTACCACTGTTCACAAAGATATGACAGGTTCCTGTGCTTTCTATCCTTTCATCAAACCGTATGACATCTTGTGCCCAGTTGCTGCTGTTGCACAATGGTTTCATTTGTGTTTGTTATTGCAACTGCTCACTGCATTAACTTCTATACATGTGATCTGCAGCTAGCATCGTCTCAGCTCATGCTGCTGCTGCCACCACACCTAGGGTGTGTTTAGTTCATGTCAAAATTATAAGTTTGGTTGAAATTGGAACGATGTGACGGAAAAGTTGGAAGTTTGTGTGTAGAAAAGTTTTGATGTGATGGAAAAATTGGAAGATTGAAGAAAAAGTTTGGAACTAAACCCGGCCCTATCCATTGCAATATTTCATTGAGGTCACAGAGAAAAGATGGATGGGGATCAACCCATTATCACCAATTTATGTTACAACAGTATCTTTGCTTTTTCAAACAGTTACAGTAACAAAGCCCTGAAGATAGAACAGCTTGTCATTACTGATGAACATCGCCAAACCGCTTCTTGACAGGCCACAGGATCTTGTTATGTTCAGACTAATCATGGGTCATGGAACTCGCAAGTAGCATATATACAGTTTGTTCTTGTCCAAACTCCAAACTGCATACTGTATACTCTCCTGACAAGATAGAATAGCTTGCCATTACTGATAAGCATTGGTGAACTGCTTCTTAACAGGCCACAGGATCTTGTGATGTTCAGACTAATCATGGATCATGGAAATATCAAGTACTACTAGCATATATACAGTTTGTTGCTCTTGTCTGCATACAAATAAACTCTCCTCACATGATAAAACAGCTTGTCATTAATTACTTATCAACATTGCAAAATTGCTTCTTTAACAGGCCACACCATCTTGCAATGTGTTTAGATTAAATGATGGATCATGGTACAAGCAAGTAGCGAACAGTTTGCTCTTCAATACTCATAAATATCATATGTCCTTTCTTGGATGTTTTTCTCTTGCACAACCAAACTGCATACTGTCCTGACAAGATCCTTGTGAAAATCTTCAGTACCTTGCTGCCATATGCATCATTGCCAATCTGTAGCAGCTGTAGCTCCATTTTGGACAAACCCACTGCTGCAAGATGCCATCCAAACAAAATGGAACCATCAAATTTCCAACTTGAATAAGTTGTTACTACTAACTGCAGCAAGATCAGAGATAAGACAGAGACCTGAAACTAAGCACTAGCTAAACTTGCATTCAGCTGCTGATATACACCTTGATATTAGTAATTATCAATACAATACAACAACACAGCTTGATCGATTAATTAAGCATTGCTACTACTATAACACACAATTATCATATCAGATATTCAGGTTCTTTTTTTTTTAGTTCAGTTTTAGCCTCTCCCTCTCTCTCTTTTTCTTCCTCTGTCTCCACTTGTTCAGTTGAGGAGTTCAGAGTTTCAGAGTTTTCAGAAGCCGTGTCTGTCTCACGGGTGGTCAGGCCGGCGGCAGGTCGTCGGCGGCGTCGACGACGTAGGCGCGGAGCGACGGCGAGCGCGCGGCGGAGAGGTCCGCCCCGCGGCCGCGGGCGCCCTTGCCCTGCACCCGGCGCCGCGCGACGTAGCCGCGCACCCACGGGGTGACGTCCTCGCTGACCTTGATCATGGCGAAGAAGAGGAGGCGGTAGATGAAGATCATGCTGAAGAGCACGGCGAGGTCCAGCCACTTGGATCGGCTCACGTCGATCTGGAACACGTTCTCCAGGATGTACTCGCCGGGGATCTTGGGGAGCTCGTCGTCCTGGTTGTCGAACACCAGGCCCTTCAGGTCGTTCTGGTACTGACCCTGCAACAATGTCAGATGGAAAAAAAAAACCAGTCAAACATTCGAATCTGCACATTTTTTGCTTGAATTTGTTGCTACTCGTGTGTAATTCTCCATAGTTGTTTTATGTTCTATTACATGTGGTGGTGAAAGCTGATAACAGATGTATAATAAGCAGTTTAAGAGATTGACAAAAATTATGAAAAATATCGATCAAACCCATCAAAATTCAAATTTACCGCTTTTTTGCTGGTAGTTTTTCCGAATTTATTGTTCCTCATGTATAATTATCAATAGTTGTTTTATGTTCTAGTATTACATATACTAGTGAAAACTGACAACAGAGGTATAACCAGTTTAAGAGATTGACAAAAATTATGGAAAATATCGACGAAACCTGTCAAGATTGAAATTGGCCCATTTTTGCTTCAAATTTCTCAAATTCGTTGTTTCTCATGTCATGTTCTATACATGTACTTGTGACAACAGAAGTAACAGCAGTAACACATGGACAAAATTTTGATTTTGATTTTTTGGTCTTGGGTTTAAATTTTCCTGATTTGTTGTTTTAAACCCTGATTTGAGTTCACTGGTTGCTTCAGTTTATGAGCTGTAAAAAAAGTTGAAATTTTTACCTGCAATGCCCAGTAGTGGAAGCTGATGTATGACATGGGATACCTCCAGAATGGCTTTGGGATGTCATGGGGAAGCCTGAAGTATCCTGAAACCAGCATGAATATCCCCTGTCCATTTCCAAAAGATATTTTTCTCTTCAATAAATGTTGTTGCATGTCATGATCATGAGAGAATATTAACAAACATCAACATTATGTTGTGCAGTTCCAAGTACAGTGTCAAAATTTAATCCCAGTTTGTATGCGTTGCAGGACTCCAAACAGTGCCTGATAAAGATGGACAGGATCAAGTTGTTGTGATGGATGGTAATTAATTCACCTGAATTCCTGCACCGATGATGATGCCCATGAGGAAGTTGGGGATGACACTGGCAATGGCCATCATCAAGCTCTCGACGACGGTGACGCTTGCGTAGAGGCAGAGGACGAAGAAGAGGTAGTGCGTGAAGCCCGGGTGGAGGCGCACCATGAAGTAGCACATTGTCCCGGAGATGAAGGTGATCAAGATCAAGAATGGCATTGCCGAGATCGTGTTGCTTATCACGAATGCCAGCACGCCATAGTGCCCATTGAGCCTCTCTCTCTGAAACACCTGAAAGAGCATAAAAAAGATTCTGTGAGCATGGTTTGCTGTAATCTGAAGAACTTTTCTAACCCATTTGTTGATTCAGTGGTGACACAAACCTTCATGTCTTCCACAAAAGACGGGAATCCTCCAATCGACATGAACGTGACAAAGCCGAAGACGAAAGAAGCACATGCACCTCTTGCCTAATTGTTTTCACAGTTTTATCAGATCACCAAGCTTAACATCAAGTATTCAGTTCAGGGTAGCTAGATACTTTTCAGTGTAAGTTTGCATCCAAATAGAAGTGACAACTGAAGAAGGAAATTTTTACCAGAATTGAGCTGTATCTGGTGCCAACATTGAGGTAGATTGTCCCGATGCAGACTGTCACAACAATGTAGATGATAAGCCTCAGCCAGTAGTACCCGAAGTCCCGCGACATGTTGATGAACGATCGCTTCGTGAGTGTGAAAGCCTGCATCCAAAAGCTAGCCTGGCTCCCTCCTGCATCCAGCACTGTCCCTTTCTGCAACAAAAATACCATGTGAGTCCTCTTAGCTTGCATTACAATGGTCTAGCTGTGGTTGAATGTTTGGGGAAGTTGCTGTAGTAATCTAGTTACTTACAACCCGTGCCATCTCATTGACTTTCTGCTGCGCAGCAAAGTAGTACTGTGAGTTCTTGTAGTAGGTGATCAGCCTTCTGATGGCCTCCGAAGTCATAATCCGATCAAGTGGGTCATCGGATCTTTCAAACTATGTATGCAAAATGTGAGCACAATTTCAGTCAAGGCATGCACAGGTAAGAGTGCCAGTTGTAGGTACTAGGAGGAGACTGACTGAATCCTGAAACTTACTCTTCTCTTCATTGATCCTTTCAGAGTGGCCTTCACCTTGTCGAAGTCTGCGTTTATGCATCTGAGGAAATGATCCGATGGATTGCGCAGCGGTGGGCAAGGGAAGCCGGCTTGGGCAAAGAACTGCAAAATGCAAAGAACAGTACATGATTCAGGGAACCCATATAGATATTAGCATTGCAGAAGCAACTTAATAGAGTTTGTGAAAACTGACATACCTGACAAGCTTCAGAGGCCAGCCCAAAGTAAACAGTTTTGCCTCCTGAAAGGAGATACAAGCGGTCGAAAAGCTCGAAAACCTCGCTGCTCGGCTGATGGATCGATGCTATCACTGTCCTGCCATCCCTCGCTAGCCCACGCAGTGTCTGTGTCACGAAGAACGCTGAAGCACTGCAACAGATTAATCATCTGCACATCAGTTACTTAGACAGATAATTGCTACTGTAACAATTACAATCACTTGACAAATGACAAGGCATAGTAACCTTCTGATAGTTATACCAGGAATGAGTTTGATAAACACTACTGGTTGAAAGCAAAGCAAGGTAGAGAGCTGTGCAAATCAAATCTCCACATCTCAAGTTCAGCTAGATTGCTATCATGCTTGCTAGATAGCTAGATTGCTATCATGCTGGGCCTGGATGTAACTAAATGTTTACTTTATTTTCTCCCAATCTTAATGAAATTGGTCGGCCAGCCTTTGGCCGACCCGGCATGCTTGCATGATCCATTAATTAATGTAATAACAAATGATTTGCCATAAATATAATAGCAGTACCTACCTGTCAAGGCCACTGGTTGGTTCATCCAGGAAGAGCAGCCTGGGCCTCATCAGTATCTCAAGGGCAATGCTGACCCTCCTCTTCTCACCACCACTGATTCCCCTCAGGTGCCAATTGCCGACCACCGTGTCGGCGCAGTCCTGCAGCCCCATCTCGACGATTGTGCCCTCGACAAGGGCGCGCTTCTCTTCCATGGGCATCTTGTCGGGAAGGCGAAGCCGCGCCGAGTATGAGATGGTCTCCCTCACCGTCAATGTGCCGATCAAGTTGTCATCTTGGGTCACATAGGCCTGAAATTACATATTTTACTGAAACTTTCAGTAAGCTGGAGCCTGGAGGTAACTTCTTTTGTTACCTTGAGATTATTACTGCATCAGACGAAGTAAGATAATATATGCACATAACTTCAGGTATCACCTTATCATTTTTGACAAGGTAGAACTTTTTACATACAGAAATTTTGCTCTTTTTTTCCTTGATAATACTTTATAGTTATTGATTGGTACAGAAGTTAAACTACTTCCTACATATTAGGTTGACAGTTTTGACAGAAACAAATGAAGCACAACTGCACAAGTCATGAAAAATATCAGCAACAACCTTCTTTTGGACTATGTTTTTTCTTTTAAAAAAGCTCCTGTTAAGTCATAAAGAAATGATTTTGGACAACATGGTGACACACGCTACATGTACAACAAATAATCAGGATTGTCAACAGATCATGAGTTTTTGATGAGCATAGTTTCTGAAAAAACTGGTAAACCACATCCCATCTGCTGGGGAAGTTCCTAGTTTTCCTTGCCAACAAGCTAGATGACTGAATGAGTGTTAACTCCATTACCAAACACATACCTGAAAGAGCTTTTTTTTTTCCTATCTAAAAATTAACAAGCAGAAACTAGTTAATTGATTGAGCCAGATCCCCCAATTAATCTTGGCCAGAAATGGGTGATCTATATCCATGAAAGGGAGTTATTAATGCAGTAAATTACATCTGCAGAGAGGCAGTCTGTCCAAACACATGCAGAAGCCAGAAAGCAGCAAGGTTCCAAGAAATGGCACGTGGCAACAACAAAAAAATGACCCATTTCTTTCTCATTCTGAAATCGGTTGTTCAGGTGATTCAGATAAAGACCCAAGTAATGAAAGCAACAGAAAGGAAAAAAAATATACAATACACATTCTAATCAAACACACACAAAAAAAAATAAATCTTCTTCAAGAAAATGAAGTACTGCAAAAAGAACACACACATATTCCATGTTTTTTTTTTCTTTTGTACTACAAGTATTCTCCCTGTGTGCAGTTATACTTCAAGAAATGAACTACTTCCTCCGTTTCACAATGTAAATCATTCTAACTTTTCCCATATTAATATTGATGTTAATGAATCTAAATATATATGTTTAGATTCATTAATATCAATATGAATGTGCGAAATGACAGAATGATTTACATCGTGAAACGGAGGGAGTACTTCTTTAGTTTAATGTGCAGCTTTTAATCCAGAAAACCATTTTCTGAAGCAGAATCCAATCCCATATAAAAGCAAAGCTGATTAGTATTTACTAGTATTTAGTACTATTGTACTACTACTAATAACTGATTAACTTAGCGTTGCGGTCAGCAGTTCAGCACAGTGGCGACGGGTCGCCGGCGGCGAGGTGTGCGTGCGTACCGCGGCGCCGAAGGAGAGGTTGGCCTTGCGGCCGTTGAGGAGGACGGTGCCGTCGAGGAAGGCGTTGGCGGCGAGGCGGCCGGCGAGGGCGTCGAGCAGGGTGGACTTGCCGGAGCCGGAGGGGCCCATGAGCGCCGTGATGGTGCCCGGCTCGGCGTGCCCCGTGAGCCCCTGGAGCACGTCCTGCGTCGTCCCTCCTCCGCCGCCGCCGCCGCCGCCGCCGAGCACGACGGTGACGGTGAGGTCGCGCCACGCCAGGCGCGCCGACACGTCGCCGAGGAACTCCGCCGCCGCCTTCTCCCGCCACAGCGTCTCGCTCAGCGGGCTCAGCGCCGCCACCGCCCCTCCCGCCGCCTTGATCCCCACGTCCTCCAGCTCCGCCTTCACCATCCCCGCCGCCGCCACCGCCGCCGCCGCTACTCCTCCTCCTCCTCCCTGCTTCTTCATCTCTCCCTCTCTCGCTTGCTACGTCCGTACGACGCCGGCGACACCGGCTCACCGTGGCATGCGATGCGAGAGCTAGTGATGGAGCTAGCTAGCTAGCTAAGCAAACACCACCTATGAGGGAGGAGAAGAGGAGGAGGTGGTGGATATAAAGGCCAGTAATGGAGGAGCAGGTTAGAGAGAGAAAATCTAGGGAGAGAAGCTAGAGAGAGAAGGAGATCAGGTGCAGAAGTAATGAGGGGTGTAGGGGTTTGACCTAGGGTCAAGGTAGCTAGCTCTAGAGAGTTGGAGGAGTAGAAGCAGCAGCAGCATGCATGCAATATGCAAGCATGCAATGGAGATGAATGGCATGTCATAAGGGGGGGCTAGTAGCTGTTTGGTGTGATCTAGAAGCAATGCATTGTGCATATGCATATGCAATGCAAGCACAAGAGAAAGGGCATGTTTAATTCAAGAAAAGAAATGTTTGGGTGTCACATCGGATGTTTGACTGGATATCGGTAGGGGTTTTCGGACACGAATGAAAAAACTAATTTCATAACTTGCCTGAAAATCGCAAGACGAATCTTTTGAGCTTAATTAATCCGTCATTAGCGTATGTGGGTTACTGTAGCACTTACGGCTAATAATGGACTTATTAGGCTCAAAAGATTCGTCTCGTGATTTCCGCCTAACTATGCAATTAGTTTTTTTTATTATATATTTAATGCTACATGCATGTCTTCAAAGATTCGATATGATGTTTTGGGACTAAACCAGGCCAAAGAGAGAGAATAGATTGGTAGAGATGAAGGAAATTCTCTGACTTAGCTGTATGTGCAATTGAGCCACTGACATGCGGGTCATAACGAAAGTGGAATATACATGTCAGTGGCTCAACCGCTGGATTCTTGGCCATGTAATGCATGCACTGGATTGCAAGTTGTTGGGTTGTGAACAGCCATATGGTATCTCATCACTATCATGCATGCAATGCAGCCACACACGGTTTAGGTTCTTTCTGCTGCACAAATGCTATCCCGACCATGGTTTCTTGTTATAGTTTTTTTTTTTCATTTGCAAAAGAGAGTATTCCCTCTTTCAGAATAATATCATTTATGGTTTATTTTCAGTTATCCTAAAATAAGAGAAATGCCCAGGGTTTTCCAGCTAGCTCCACAAGGTGGTGTGGGCTAGACGACCTGGGTTCGAAGCCTCACCCCTTCTAATTATTTGATAATAGGTCCTTCCCTGATATTCGTGTTTTTAATTATCCTAAAATAAGTTTATTTTTAGCTATCATTAAATCAAAGTTTCTGAAAGCAGTGGATAAATGCATTGGGGGTGGATAAAGAGAGAAATAATTGCATTGAGATTTGATAAGGTGGGGGTATTATATTATTATTATTATTATTATTATTATTATTATTATTATTATTATTATTATTATTATTATTATTACTATTATTATATATGAGATGGGTGAAAATAAACTTATTTTGGGGCCGAGGGAGTAGAGGATAAGGTTTTTATTTTACACCTAGTGCAATGGTGCCTATCATTTACGTGCGATTAAGATTTTATAGCAAAAGTTGAGAAATTGTTAACATCGATTAGAATGAGATAAATATTTAATGTTTAGGTCAAGATTCAGTTAAGCTTTTAAAATTCTAAAAAAAATAATATATTACAATAAGTTTTATAAAATATAAAATTCCTTATGTCCACGAATTTTCGCCAATTCCCTTATGTGCCCCTAAATTTAGCCTCATCCCCTATATAGCCTTGAGTTTTTATTTATTTTGATCCCCTCCATGTCTATTCCGTGAGTCGATAGTTAAACCATTAGATTTTTGTAAAAATATCCATATTACCCTTGTCTGTTAGTGTACTTGTGTGCAAGTTGATTGAAAAAGACAGCCCTTAACAAAAAAATGATTTATTTTTAAAAAAACAAACATAATATAGTTACTTGATCGTAAATTTGAAAACAGGATGAGATAAAATTCAGAGGTATAGAAGGGATTAAGTGAAAACTCATGTGCACATAAGAAATTTTCTCTTTATAAAATCTAGTGAGCTTGTGATATATATGATAGTAGTAGTAATTTTTCGAGGCAAAATCTACATATATCATTTATTTTGTTTTTAATAAATTATTGATGGTTGAAGTGTCATTAAAAGTTTAACTGAATTTTGTTCTAATCATAAAATATTTTTAACTGGATAGAGTATATCGTGTTCGGAGTATAGGAATTTTTTTCCTCGTGAAGTCCTTGTGTTCTCTAAAATCCTAGTGTGTAACCTACGCTGGGTTAGATATGTTGGATATCTCGGGAGGAAAATAACTTTCCAGAACACAAAAGCATAGACGTTCGGTTACAAATTTAATTGATACATTCCCTTTTACCAAAATTGTTGGACAAAGAGGGTCCTTGTTTGGATAATGAATAGTTGAATACTTTGCCTTGATTATAAGATTCCTTGAACGATTTAACCATCGCACGTGAAAACTGGTGTGGCACAACATTGGAATTGGTTGGCACATCAATGATCAAATTTCATATTTGTCTTGCACCAAATTTGCATGATCTCTGGTCCAAAGGTAAAAGTGACATGCAAAACATCATTAACTGGCTTCTAGGAGTAAAAGTTAAATCCGTTGAATTTAGCCCGCAAATCTCTACTCCCTCCGGTTTTATTTTAATTGACGTTTTGGACAATGACATGCTCTACAAGATATACCTTTGTTCTTATTTTTTATTATAATATATACAATAAATAAATGCATGTTTACTTTTATTATAGTGTTTTGAAAGACAAATATATATATGTTTTTCTAGTTTCTTTAAACTAAATATTTTTAAAGTTATTGATGGTCAAAGTTATAAAAATTTAATCTCAATCTTGTCCAAAACGTCAATTAATATAGAACTAGAGGGAGTAATTAAGAGTAGCATGGAATTAATTAAACATGTGACATGTTGGGCTAAGGCCAAACATGCCTCACACAAAAGTGTTACTCCTTGATCTCATTATTGGTTCCAATTACGAAATGCATGCATCAGTTGCTAACAATGTACTAACATGTAAGTTCTATACCAAGATGGCACTCCCAACAATTAATTGGTAGCTAAAGCTCTCTTATTATATGGGCCCTAGCTTCTGTACTTAAAAAACCGTGTCTCAAATTGTCCCCGTGTAGATGATTTTTATTAAAATTCAACAATATTGTTTTCCTCTTCTATAAAAATATATGATTCAATAAAGCAAAACACATATTGTATTTGCATTAAACCGACTGAAGATTAGACCTTACTTTTAGGATTTATAATCACTAGAAAGATGTATATCCAAGAAGACAAAAAAAACATTTCAATTAGTTAAGTAAAGAGTGTATGAACGGCCGAGTTTAGTTCCAAACTTTTTATTCGAACTTTCAATTTTTCCATCACATCAAAACTTTCCTACATACACAAACTTCCAATTTTCCCGTCACATCGTTCTAATTTTAACCAAACTTCCAATTTTAGCGTGAACTAAGGCTGTGTTTAGTTCAGCGCAAAGTTTGGATTTTGGTTGAAATTGGAGATGATGTGACTAAAAAGTTGTGTGTGTATGACAGGTTGATGTGATGGAAAAAGACTGAAGTTTGGATCCAAACTTTGGATCTAAACACAGCCTAAACACACCCTACATGTAGAGTGCTCTTGTGGTAATGTGTGAACCAAAGGAGGAAACAAGAGTTTGTGATAATCTAATCTTCTACTCTCTCCGCTCCAAAATATAAAAACATTTCCTAGTATAACGTTTCTATATAGCCTCCAAAAATATCTTAACGTTCTTATATTTTGGGAGGGGGTATAGTACTTTACTACCACTGGGAAGAAGAAGCAACAGCTATAGCATGGCAATTGGTAGTCACTAGGAAAGTAGGAATAGCTAGATGCATGCAGATTCAGGATGAATCTCTCATGCAAAAAAATGCAGTGCAGCCCAAGCCCGGGCCCTGATCACTCAAACTTAACTGCATTGAAGCTGTGGCAGGTGGATGTTGGTAGGCAGCATGCATTTACTCATTTTTTAGTGCTGTTCTGCTGCTAGCTGCAGCTGGGACTGCTGTTTACTGTGCATGTGTATATATGCATGGATTAATGGATATATATGTAGGAAACCTAGCCAGTCTTCTGGATTCTCATCAAGATAATAGTTTTCTGAACTCTCATTTATTCAATTAGCAATTAAAATATAATATAGATAGTTATATATGTTTAATTATTTCTAGGAAAATGACATGTTTGTAGGAGGAATGTATCAGATCAGGTAGTATTGTCGCCAGTATAATTTATAGCCCATCCTTTCATTATGCTGGTGAGGTTGCATATACTTGGATTCCATGTTATTTTTTTTCAGATATTTTTCATCTCTTTAATGGAAGAAATGCTGGTGGTTGTGAAGGAGTATATGCACGCGTTCGAGGTCCCGTGTGGATCCCAGATTCAGAACAGTGTTTCTCTTAATTAACTTGATATTGATCCAGGGAACATCTAGCATGTTTGTTTCTACTTTCTCTTTCAGTGTAGTCGATTAATTACCAGCGATCCAATTATACTTCTCATAATCTCATACTCTTATTATGTTTTATTGAACTCCGTGCCATACACACAAATCTCAAAGCAAATCTGACGACAAACCAACTATAAACATTTGCATTGCATTGTAAATTAATTGATTTTCCCTTGATTGGTTGACTGCTGAACAGATCCTTAGATTAATTCGAGCTTGCACTTTTGCAGTACACTGTAACAATTCCGGCAAAAAAGTACAATGTAATAACAAACCCACCCAACTCTATCCTGACATGGGAATTAAATCTACCCAATGGCCAATATATTACAGCAAAATAGTGACCAGCAATTCTGAACTAAGTACTACTGTTTACTGTTACTGCATGACCTATTCACTCTATTCTGATGTTCCAAGATAAAGCTATTTCTATTGCATAAGATTTATCTTAAAAGAAGCCATTTCTTCACTTATCCTAACATCTTAATCAATCATAACTATTTTTCATTTACCTTCTTATTATATTTTTCCTCTCGGCCAATTACAATCTTCTCTCAATCATTGCCATCTATTTTTCTCAATATATGTGCAAAACTTTAGAAATGCTTGCATTTGGGGATAGATGGAGTAAATAAATATATACACCCTGTGGCACTGGCCTACATATATACTGTGTCCCCTACACCTGGATCATGTAATACTCTTAGGTGGTGTTTACATCCAGGGACTTAACTTTAGTCCCTGTCTTTAGACACTAATTTAGAGTATTAAATATAGACTACTTACAAAACTAATTACATAAATAAAAGCTAATTCACGAGACAAATTTTTTAAGCCTAATTAATCTATAATTAGAGAATGTTTACTGTAGCATCACATAGGCTAATCATGGATTAATTAGGCTCATTAGATTCGTCTCGCAAATTAGTCCAAGATTATGGATGGGTTTTATTAATAGTCTACGTTTAATATTTATAATTAATTTTCAAACATCCGATGTGATAGGGACTTAAAAGTTTTAGTCCCATCTAAACAGGGCCTTACTTTGGCCCCTACTACATTGTGTATGAGTGAGATATTTGCACATCAAGTACCCTGCAGTTTCTGTGTTCTGATCTACACAGTAGCTAGTGTCCAATTAACTCTGGAAGTTAATGTAATTAAGTGCTCTTCATAAAAAACCAATTTAATGCAAGCATGTTTACAAGTAAAAAAAAACCTTCTAGATGAGATAGTAAACTCTCATAAGGTATTTCACATGCATGAGTTCTGACAGGTAGCTGCAATGGTGTAGTAGTAGTTGTGATGCTGCAGGGGTAGTATCCATGGCTGCCACACTGCAAGTACTGCAAAACCACAGGACACAGAAGTGGAGCTCAGTTAATTACTGTTGTTTTACAGAGAGGGATGATGAGAAAAAATGGCGGGAAATGTTGATGATTATTGTTAGTAGTCAACATTAGTCTTAAGGTATTAATTAATGTGGGAAGCACATGTATAGGGAAAGTAACTTTGATATGTGCCCTCTCTCTCAAGAAAAAAGAAAAACTTTGATGTGGTGCCATAGTTAGCAGGATTCAAATTCTGATATCACGATTATACATATGTGAGTGTTCTTGCTAGAAAGTTAGCAAAATCAGGTCACAAGAGTGAGGTCGTTCGTCGGTCAGCGAATATGGTGGCATATATAGCAAAGGAGTGTTGCTCCAAGAAATGTGTTACGACTTATTGTCGGTGCCTCCCAATTTTTCTTAGGTTTTTTTTCTTGATGAGGATTGTATCCAACATAACCTGATTGTATAATTTGGCTTTAGGTTTATCCTCAAAAAGTAAAAAAAAAGTTAGCAAAAATAACCAATTTAATCGTTGGTCTCTGTTTTTTTAGCGAGTAGAGTATATACCTAGAATTTACGACATCGATTCCTCATAAGGACTTGAAGAACTTTTAGGTACTAATGATGACAAAGAAACTAAGCTCATCACATCAACATAATACCATTGTTTTTTAGATGTTTTGTGATGGACACAATTGTGATGAATACCATTGTGTCCATCACAAAACATCTAAAAAACTCTTGTACTATTTTCTCAAACATTTTTTTTCACTAAACATAGTTAACTAGGAAAATGGTAATGGTCAATGTTGCACAAAATGGACAGACACCATCAGGGACCAAACAAATTAAATTTGAGTAGCTAGAACCTAGAAGGGAGCAGAGGACCATGCATGCAAAAACACAGCAATGGCACAAGGATGCCACTCCAACTGCCAGCAGGCGAGGCGTGTGTGGGGGTGGACCGCGGACAGGCGCCATCCGGCCGTCCGTTCTCATCATCGAACGGCTCAGATCTCATCCGTACATTTGATGTGCTGCCACACTCGCTATCTAGGTACGTAGTAATGCCTTTTATATGTCCCTCTCCCTCCTTGATCACACGTTGATCATTTCATTGGGCGGATAGTACATCAGATGAGATGATATCACTCATATCAGAGGAAGAGATCGATTGGATGTTGGAGTAATTAGGACAAAAGGGTTAGTGTTATGTTTCGATGTAATTTTGGATTAATTAACCAAGCTAGATTCAAGTATGATATACTCTCTCTATCCACAAATATAAAAGGTTATAGTTTTTTTTTGACAAATTAAGGATCAAAAGTAAAGACTATGATACCCTTTATTAGACAAGAGATGGTTGGAGAGTGTGAATATAAATCTCTTATATTTTTAGACAAACTTTGCCTCAATTTTCCTTTTCCTTTGTAAAACTCCCTTTTTATAGTTTTCTCCTACTTTATTCAATGAAATTGGTGTGGTCTAAGTACCGGTTCGTTAAAAAAAGATATATTTATAGACTGAGGAAATTAAGTCAGATTATGGTTGATAAGTAAATGCTCAGGCCGACATATTTGGGTAGGAGCCATGTACAAGTGAGATTGATGTAGTTGTTCTGCTTTGCCAATTAAGCAAGGGCTATGTGTACAAATGCATATTTTGCTGAGGTTACTTTCAAAAAAGAAAGTTTTGTTGAGGTGTAAAAATGACAAACAAAGGCCTTGCTTTATTGAATTTTATTTGATCTGATGACAACACGAGAGCACATGGTATATAGCCTTAGGATTTTCCATGGCAGAAAGCCACTCAGCTAATGCTCTCACTACTGAACTGCCAACTGTAGCTAATCTCTACAAAAACAACAGCACAAACTGAGCAATGCATTTGAGCAAGCTTGGTTTTTTCACACTCCGATGATAACATGGCTCAATGAACTCAGAAGCACCATCTTGACAGAATTTCATATGAAATGGAAACGTACCGATGCAAAGGATCATGGAAATAGGGGCTGATATTGCAGCCCTCTGTTCTCAGGCAGGCCCATCATCAGATTGAGGTTCTGGACAGCCTGACCAGACGCTCCCTTCACAAGATTATCTATCTGTGGAGTTGAAGAACAAGAAAATAAGAATTTCGCATCTTTAAGTCTGAAGAAACTAGTTTGACAATGGGCATAAAGATGGTTGAAGACGCATACAACAGAGATGATGATGGCCCTTCCAGGAATCCTGTCCTCGAAGACATTCATGAAGCAGTAATTTGATCCCACGACATGGCGCGTGTGAGGAACAGTGCTGCCATGTAAAAGCTTGACAAACTCTTCGCCCTGGGGAAGATACAGGTAGATAAAATTGTGATGCTAACAAGAGGAGATGCTCTCACTCACAACATTACATAATCTCAAAACATTTTGATGAATTCATTTCAGTAGAAAACGTCTGTATTCAAATAGTCAGACAGATAATTTAGCCACTGGTCAGACAAACAAACCTCATAAGTAGACTTGAGATGCTGGTACAAATCACCGGCAGTCACTCCAGGTGCCATTTCAACAAACATGGTAGATTGCATTCCACGTTTCTGTTCAACGTAAATATGAAGAATTTGATTTAACTAATGCACACACTCCAGGTGCGTTCAATACAGTACAAAACTGCAGAACCTGGAGTTATTAAGTCAACAAAAATGAGAAAGTAAGTGCTTACCATACAGATCAGATTTGGAGTAAAACTGATAGTGACTTTAGATTTAGCAGCCTCTGAAAGTCCTTGTTCAATCTCGGGAGCTAACACGGTTTTATTGCAATGTGTCAGTAGGGCCAGTTTAAAAGCACTTGGAGGGCAGATAGCCAGATATAAGTAAACATTCTGTAACCACTTTATCGACTATTTGTTTGTCCAAGGGAGAATAAACAATTTCGTTAAAGAGCTATAACACAGTAACTACAACACTGATGTTGATTCCAGCTTTTTGGAAAATGGCAAAACAAGGGTTACCATGACGGTGGCCTTTTATTCCATAAGCATGGATGCCTTCAGCTATCTCAGTGTAAAGATTCGCCTCCTTCGCTCCACGTCCTACACAAATGCATGCATTAGAGAGAAAGATTGACTAGTAATCATGGCAGATATACAACCACTAAATTTGTAGCCATAGTAGTACAGTACGTCAGTATCTCAAGTTACATGCCTGCTCCACAAACCCCAGATTTTGCATCAATGATAATGTTGCTCAGCTTGATCAGTTTTGCCTGCATGGTAAAAACAAATGGTAAAAGATACATCAATGCCATGTAAATTCAACTGATAACATTTTAAAATTTTGCATAGAGTTAAGGGTTTAGAGGAGCATGGCCAACAAACTTTACACTATGGCAACTATCCTTTATATGCTACCAAAATTGGTTAGTTTTGTACACTCAATGTGATTATATTTTGTTGGTTTCATTAGAAATCAGAGAACCATATATGACTAATAACTTCTGTTAATCTTCCCTCATCACCTTTATCAGAGGAACAAGAGGAAGCTGAATAGATGTGGGATAACATCCTGGATTTGCAACAAGTCGTGCATTTCTTATTTCATCTCGAAGAACTTCAGTTAAACCATACACAGCCTCTTGCTGAATAAACAGAGAAGCAAGCCACAGAGTATGAGTTCATAAACAAACATAATTTAATGATACATAACTTAAGATCTTACTAAAAGCAAATGCTCATAAACAACGCTGAGAACTAAAGATCTTATAAATAGTAGAAGTGCATAACCAACACCAATAACTAAACAAGTATGTAGGGACAGGTAGCCAGGAAAACCTGAAGTTCTGGTGCCCTATGTGCATGACCATACCACTCAGCGTACTCATTGATATCACGCAAACGGAAATCCTGTAAAGATGGTCAATTAGACGTAGTAAGAATGGATATTAGATAGCATGAAAGACAATATCTATGCAAATAAACTGTTAGCCTTGTGAAGCATACCGCAGAAAGATCAACAATCTTCAGTTGCTTCGGTAAACCTTTAATAATTTCCTGATAAAAATATTGCAAGCAGGTATCGCTTTAAAAATTCCTCCAATATGCAGAATAGTGTAATTGTGACCTCTAAATGATTCAGGAATTGGTAGGAAGAATTTCAGAGAAGGGCATGGCAATAATAGACAACCTGGGTTGTTCCATGTGGCAAGCAACAAAAAACCGCATCAACATTTGAAAAATCTGCATCTTTTATTGCAACTAAATTTGGGAGGTCCTGCATATCAAAAGATAACCAGCAGAGTCTTACAATTTTGATCAGCAAAATGACTACAATATGGCCCAGAAATTCTAATAAAAATAAATGTACTACCAAAAGGTTCAACCGATTCTTGATGTGCCAAGGATAAAAAAAACTCAGGTCATTTCTTCCTTTTAATTTTTTGAAGAAACAAGTGTAGGCAATCTCGGGTACCAAGGAGCATGGATCAAGAAAAAATCTTACCTGCGTTATCAAATGAGGAAATACAGATCCGAACTGTTCGCTAGCTTTTCTATCTGCGGTCATCACTTTGATATGAAACTGAGGGTGGTTTGCCAGAAGCCGAACAATCTGTCAATGCAAGCGTACTTCAATAATTAACAAACAGAAACAAAAAAGAAGTCGAAGATCTCCATATAGGATATAGTCATAGAAAATAAATGCGGAGCCGGATAGAAGAAACATAAGAACAGAATTACAAGTACATTCGTTGAAAGGAACCCACTTGTATAAGATAACAACAACAAACGCAATTGGAAATAACACGATAAAATGGAACTACCTCAGCTCCAGTATAACCACTGGCCCCTAGAACCGCAATCTGCACCTCCTCCCCTGATTTAACTTGTGTTGTCTTAGAAGAGTATAGTTTCTGTGGTGAAGAGACAGATGCCCTCACACGGAGCGAAGGGCATCCGACCTACATTGCAGAACCATTTGTATTAGTATTCAGGGCACTACACTTATTATTTTGAAAAATGGGATGAAAAACATATCACCTTTGGAGTCGTTTTGAGCATGAAACCACTGCATGACTTCAAATTAAGCCCACAGACTCCCTTCTACAGAATGACAGGAAAAAAAACTCATTTGATTATAATTAAAACATATGTAATGAAGAAATGGCACGTATAAGTTGGAACAAGGATGACTCTTTATGACCAACCAGATGCAAGATGCAGTGGTGGTGGCAGATTACTAAGTCAAACTTCTTCAAGTTCAACCAAGTTTATATCAAAATATAGCAACATGTAAAAACCAAATTACTGATACATCAATCTAATCGTGTAGAATGCCAAACACCAACGTTCGTAAGAATCCACACCTCGGCAAATTCAGCACTGCTTGTAAGTTGTAACCACACACTGCCTAAGAAATTAATCAGCATTGCTAAAATCTCGATTCTATTCTTCCTTTTCGTTTCAGCTGTCATATTACATTTCAAATTCGCACAATCGCACTAAGAGCAATCAATTCAACGAATCAACTCAACCCCATTATACACGCTAATAGCCTGGTTAGCCAATTAGGTAGATGCTCCACGATCCCCGAACAGGAAACAAAAAAGAAGAAGAAGAAAGAGGTAAAGCTCCACATAGACAACCATGAGATCACCATCTCGAGGGACACCCATGGAGGGGTCTCGCGGGGACAAAGAAACCAAGAAAGAAGAAAGAAAGAGCATCGTCACCACCACCTTGGGGGCCGGAGCCGCGGCGCCGCCACCGAGCGCCGTCGACCACCCCATGCAGGTCCGGCGTGAGCCGCGGAGACATAACGGCCGCTGTCCCATGTCAGGGACTCGGGTGGGCTGCACATGGGCCGCTGGCTACACCACGGGTTGGTCAGCCCATCGCCAAGAAGCCCAAGCAAGCCCAAGCTAAAAGATATATGAGCAGCAGCAGCTTACAGGAGATCGATCGAACAGATTCATTTGGCCAAGGCGGCGAACAGCAGCGGCGGCGACCTAGAGGCTGGCTGGCCTCTTTGTCGATCTCTCCTCTATCTCCCTTCTTCTCTACTAGTCTAGAAGCTACTAGAACCTTCTAGCCCTTGTATCCTTCCATCTTCCACCTCAAAACCACTCCACTATTGTAACAGACTTGGTTGTTCCCTGTGTTGGATTTGGCACTGCTATTTCTGAAATTATATTGTTGAGTGGGTCTCTAACAATTTGGTATCAGAGCCAATCCCCACGAAGCTCATCAAGCAAGCTGCCATGGGAAGTGAGGACAAGTTTGACATGCTTTTTGAGGATGCTCGAGGAGTGCGAGCGAAGGCGGGAGGAGGCAGACCAAAGAAGGAGAGCAGATTTCCTGTCTCTCAAGGCAGCAATAGACTCGTGGATGCCCCAAGAATAGAAGAAAGCTGAAGACCTTCAGTTTTTTGTTGAGGATGAGCAGTCCAAGGTGACGCCCACCACCTGTTCGATGGAGTGCTCCAATGGCAGCAGCCCGAGCACAATAGCGAGATCCATCTACGACGACGAGGGGGCTACTCCGACGATCATCCTGGAGGTTGGGGATGGTGAGGGGAAGGATCGCATGCCCTTCATCATTAGCAAGGACCTTCCCGAGTTGACGCCTATCATGTGTTTGACAAAATGCTCAAGCCTCGACGTCGAGCCTGATTTCACCGTGGCTGCGGTGGTTACATGTTCCAACACTGCCGTGGACTCCAAAGAGTTGGTAGCCACCGATGGCGCAACCGGCACCACCATCATTGACCCCCGTGTTTGTTCCAAGGAGACGCACACCAAGTGTTTGTTGTTCGGCCCCGATGTCAACGGTGTCACTGATAGAGGTGTGATTGCGTTCCAAAGTAGGATGGGTGTGTTCAAGGTCGTTCCGATATCAAGTCAGTCCATGGAGTTGATGGTTGACGAGAAAGCAACTTGCACTGACACCACTCACCTTCCCAAGGTGATGCACCCAAGCCATTTGATGTTGGGCCCCAACGTCAACACCGGTACTGTCCAGGCTGGGGTTGCGTACTCACTATTGCTTGGCGCGCCAGAAGGAATAGCATCCTCGGGAAAGGCCACACTAGTCATGGCACAAAAGCTAAACTCCAATTTCTGCCTAAAATGGGTGGCGCTCAACAGGTGTTCGACCAAATGCTCCAAGGGCTACAAGAAGCTGTTGATGAGTCATCCCAAGAGAAACCCATGGCCACCTCCTTGCTCAGGTGGAGTGGTTAGAAGATGGAAGGAGTGGTATGTGCCCTGGGCTGCGGGCAATTATTTGGGGATAATATTTTATTTCATGCCACCATGGCCACCACCAAATCAAATTGGAACCATAATACTTTGGCTGTTGGTAAACACATGGTTGACGGAAGTAGAGCTGAAACCGTGGCCTGACCCACAACCAAGTCAATATAACGGAGGCGTGATGTGGGGTGAGCAAGTCCCATGGCCTGCACCAGTTTTTGCACATTTGATGGGATATGATTTTTGCAGTGCAAATTGCATAAGAGACCAAACACCTTCTGTTGCACTATATTGTGCACCTAAAGGAGATTTAAATCATGAAAAATCTAATCGAGCTCATAAGGATACATTGGTGGCAATATTTAACTTGGAACAGTTCCATTATGTGGGTGGTGAGGAAAAAGTTACAGAGGGAATGTTATATGGCCTAAGTACAATAAGCTGCAACTACTTGATCATTCCTGCTGCTACAATGACAACAACATTTCTGTCAGTTCCATCTTCTACTCAAAATATATATGGAGCTTGTTGGTTGGAGGCTCAAGAAGGGTTAAATGATATAGCTAAGGGAAGAACTTACAAAATTTGTAAGTCCATGCGCATGACACTTAATCATGTTGAGAGCTGGCTACAGAACCCAACAAACATATTATACAATGGTCAGTTGTTTAACTGTCCAGCGGGGATACATTTTGGGGTCAGAAGGATTTCTGGGATTATTGCTAGAGGTGCTGCTGAGAATCAGAACAGGAAGGTCAAGACATGTGGTTATGATTCCATTTTTGATTTCTGTGAGAACAATCCTAGTGATGGTAGTGCTGCAGCAAGGTTTTCCATTGATATCGGGACAGATTCAGAGATGATATATGCATCAATTGCAAACAGGGATTATTGGTCTGTTAAATTATTGGTGGTCATAAAAGAGGGGTGCCCAATACGCCACTTGTTACTAGGTGATATCAAGAAAGAACAATTGCTGCAATGTGAGACATTCAGTACAAGACAGACAAATACAGAGCAAGTTATCAAGCTACAGGTGAGCAATTCCAAGGAAATACAAGAGCTACAGGTACCATGGGATCCAGGAGGTTTTCTTCATCGGCTTGGGGACAAGCCAAATTTCAAGAAGAGGGGATTGTCAGGGACTCGGGTGGGCTGCACATGGGCCGCTGGCTACACCACGGGTTGGTCAGCCCATTGCCAAGAAGCCCAAGCAAGCCCAAGCTGAAAAATATATGAGCAGCAGCAGCTTACAGGAGATCGATCGAACAGATTCATTTGACCAAGGCGGCGAATAGCGGCGGCGGCGACCTAGAGGCTGGCTGGTCTCTTTGTCGATCTCTCCTCTATCTCCCTTCTTCTCTACTAGTCTAGAAGCTACTAGAACCTTCTAGCCCTTGTATCCTTCCATCTTCCACCTCAAAACCACTCCACTATTGTAACAGACTTGGTTGTTCCCTGTGTTGGATTTGGCACTGCTATTTCTGAAATTATATTGTTGAGTGGGTCTCTAACATCCCATCGCGCCGTCGGCGAGGCGAGGGTGGCTGGCGGCGCCGGCGGGCACGGCGCACGGGAAGCTGCCGCCGGCGAAGCGAGGAGAGGAGTGAAGCGTCGGAGGAGACGCAGTTCTTCACCGTCCGATCGATCAAAACCGACGGCCTAGATCGAGCCAGTGACTTTCCCTTTTCTATCTACCCCATTGTAAATTGGATCCCATTGTAAATGTGATTATTCAAATAGATGTCATAATAATTCGTTTATATTTGTAGTCGTGCCACTGAAATTTTATAAAATCAAAACTGTGCTAGTGACGCCACATTTTCCACCCATATCCTTTATTTTCCATTTTCTACATTCTCTCTCGTCTTCTTCCCTCACCTCTCCTCTTTGCTTGGTGCAGCGAGATGCTCGTCCTCATCCTCTTCCTCCTCTATCTACCCCCGGCAAGCCCGCACCACCCTAGAGTGTACCACCTCCTCCGTGGCCCCAGGTGGCGACGATGATGGCAAGCTCGTTGTGGCGGTGATGAGGTCTCAGACGGCGGAGTGCTCCATCGTCAATTTGTTTTCCTCCTTGTGATTTTTCTGGCGACAACAATCTCGTCCTGTCTAGGAGACGGAGGTGTGCTCCATCGCCATATTTGTCCTCCTGTTTTTTCTGATGGCAGTGGCGAGATTATCAGACAATGGCGAGCTCCGTCACCATTTTTCCCACAAGGAGGAAAAAGATGAAGAGATAAAGAAGAAGACGAAAAAGGAAGGAGATGGATGATGTGACAGCAGTGACACGATCCCCAATTTTGTAAAATTTCAGTGGTTTAGCTACGAATAGACGAATTGTAATGACATTTATCTGAATATGTACATTTGCAATCACACAAATCCAATTCACCCTTTTTTATAGCTATATACATTTGACAGACAAAATTTCTTATAAATATAGTATAATTATATTATAACTTGCATGTAACGGTAATATAATTTGTATGTAACTTTGAAAAAAAATTTGTATGTAACTTTGAAAAAAAATCCGACTGTAACACTCCATTTTCACGAAGCAGGTTGTGAGACCGAATCTCCTTAATTGTACGTACGCTATAATTTTTTTTCTTCCCAACTTGCACGAATCTTGAAATAAATCCAATGGTTTAAAATTATGTAAAAGTTACACATAAATTATATTATAGTTACATACAAGTTATAATGCAATTATAATCTATTTACATTTAGCAATTAGAGGAGAAAATTTGTCCAAAATCGTTTTTTTAGAGGTGGGAAAATATTCTGGGCCGGAATAGAATAGTTGGGCTCAAATGCACAATGTAAGGGAGAGCTCCCTCCACGAGATGGGCCAGTCCCAGAAAGGCCCGCATCACAATTTCCAAACCTTCAATTATTCCCCTTTTATTTTCCTAAATAATTGCCGCTTCCTTTTCTCTATTTCTAATTTCTGTATGGGTCAATTGCTCATGTTCATGCTCAAGCTGCATGGATGGTCTCTTGTTATCAGCATTGTGCCGACACAGTACTTCTAGGGATCTTACATATATAAATAAATATAGGGACCCATAAATATATAACATGTCTTGTTTTAGTCAACTTCATGTGCAGATATGCAAATAATGAAGTACTATGAAAAATATAATATGACTAATACACACATGGCATGTATAATTTGTAACAAGTAGTGATATACTAATATACACTCTCTCTGTCATAAGATATAAGCATTTATAGTTATAGTTATGAATCTGAACTATTAAAAGTTGTTAAGACGAACGAACACAAATGTGTTTTTACCAGAATACACCCCTCTATTTGCAGAAGGATTTAAGCATATTTGGATTCAGCTGGTAGGCTGAGCTGATAGAGTGATAGGTGTCTTGAAAATATGGCAGATCACTAGCATAAAAGATTTATTTGATTTTTTTTAAGAAACTTAAATACATAAAGTTTTATAAAGGACAAAATCAATTAACAGGCGGAGAAATATGCTTACGACAATTTAGCAAGTAGGAGTAGGAAGTAGCTCAGTCAATAAGCTGAATCAAACGGTGCCTTAACCATTTGTTGTGTAGGAAATCGTACACAATTACTACATCAATGTAGGAAAGATACACTCCCAATTTTCAGACCTCATTACTTATTTACACGGTTACCATGGCTAGTGATAAAATTACCGTGTGCTTACCTGATAATGGAACAGAAATGTTCCAAGCAATAGAAGATTTCAATTCTTCTCTACAGGACATCCAAATTTCAAAGAAAATAGAAACCATAGGAATGCTTCCCCAATTGCACATGCCCTCTCATATCTTTGAACAACTTGAGTCCTCTTTTCTTAAACAAAAAGAAAAAAAGAAACCCCCAAATCAATCTTTGAACAGTTCTAAACCTGAACTCCTAAAAGCATTCAGCCAGCTTAATCAGTCATAACCCATCCTTCATCACAAAGCCCAAATCAACTCATCAACCAACCTAATCAAAGTACTAATAAACTACCAAAAACCAATGTGCTACAACACAGGAATGGGTAGCTAGCTAGAGCCTAGAAGTGATCAACACATCACATGTGCAAGGCTTAGCTAGGTCAGTCACACAACACAGGTCAGCAAACGTGTTAACACAAATTAATAAACCGATTAATCAATCAACCAACCGTGTTAATTACTGTGAGCTGACTAATTAGTCAGGACCAATCACATGGGCTAGCTAGCTATTGCTGCGGGTTTGACAAAGAAAAGGTCAGCTAGATCAAGATCAACACACACACTGCATATATTGCAATTTGCATATTTACAATTACTTGCAAGCATGGCACACTAGATACATGGAAAGGGAGAAGCAGAAGCTGTCCCAGACTCCCAGCTAACAATAACAAGCAGTTGATGATTTTTGACCAGGTGATTCAGGCAGCTGGATAGGTTAGCTGTGCCGGCCGGCTGCACAGTATGGGCAGTACTGCCCATGGAACGGGAAACCGATCCTATCTAAACTTTAGGTTGTGTTTAGATCTAGGGGTGTAAAGTTTTGGCGTGTCACATCAGATATACGGACACACATTTGAAGTATTAAACATAGTCTAATCATGAAACAAATTACAGAATCCGACTGTAAACCGCGATATGAAATTATTAAGCTTAATTAATTCATCATTATCAAATGTTTACTGTAGCACCATATTATCAAATCATGGTGCAATTAGGCTTAAAAAATTCATCTCGCAATTTACACGCAATCTATATAATTAGTTATTTTTTTCGTTTGTATTTAATACTTTACTCATGTGTCTAAATATTTGATGTGACAGGGTGTAAAATTTTGATAGGGGATCTGAACATGCCCTTAGGTGGCTAGTATATGAACCCTACGACCAAATGATTCACATTTCAGTGAACCATGTTAAAAGATAGAAACTCATCTCATGGAATGCCTAACAATATTAAGGGGTAGTGGTAATCTTTTCGGTCAAAAATATTTAACGTTTATGATAAGATTCAGATATAATTTTATAGTACTAATAATCAATAATTTTTTAGACACTTAGTTTAAAAAACTATAAATAGATATGCTTAGAAAAATACTAGTAACGTCACAAACTTATTAGGTTTTATAAATTTATTTGATGTAAAATTGAGTGCTAAATTTTATATTTTTGACTGAATATGATCGTAAACATGAAATGTTTGTAACCGACAAAGGTAGGGTATTGCCAAATTAACAACTAGGCAGCTTGAGTGGATCAGGCAAGTTCAAAAGGTCAAAGGTGACTAATTTTGTCTAGATATCTAGTACTTGGCTTTCTCTTAAAAATATCTAGATTGATTTTGACTGTATGGGTAGGATAGGGGATAAGGAGCATAACAGCTGTAGGAGCGTTTGTTTAGTTCCTACCAAAAGGTCAAGGATGGCATACTAGCTTATTTTGTTAACTTTAATATGCAAACTTTGTAGTACTTGAGAATAATATTAAAACTTTGGAGTACATGGGAATAGGCAAGCTGCATATAGCAGTGGGGAGGTTGTTTAACTTTGGCATCCATAGGTTGATGTCCTAGGACTGACTTGGACGTGTCTGTTTTCCTTCTTTTAGCCTACCATAGGGTTCATGGCCAATTCCATTTTTTTAAAAGAATGTCTCCCACAATTAATGTAATTCTCATAAGCAAATTCTACTTGTTTAATAAAATATTTCATTGCCACCGGTGTGCCAAATTCTTCCTAACCTAGTCCACACATCATAGAAAAGACCACTGCATTTTTTTCAAACAAAACATGTCTATCATATTGTTTTCCACTACCACAAAACTAATAACATAGAAAAAAATCGACCGACAACGCATTTCACTCCTTGGCTGCAAACCAAACACGTCTTCCCCACGAGAGGAAAAAAAAACTAAATACACAAGAAAATTTATGCAACCCCTTGAAATCCATGCATCCACAGAAATCACACTTCTACTGTGCCTTGCCATGTCCCCGAGGGACGTGCAAAGTTGGCAAAGCTAATGACATGGCACTAAATACTATCCCTCTCATCAGTCATCACTAACCGAATCCACACATGACACCAACCTAACCTTCGTTCCTGCCTCATCTAACAAATAGCTTTGAAACAAATTATTGAGTGCACTGTTGTTGTACGTAGGTTATGTATTTGACTTATGGATAAATTAATTATTTTGAAAATAAACTTAATAAATAGCATAAAAAGTTGTCTAAATAATTTACTAAGAAAAAGTTTGTAAAAAATATATATTGTTTGGAGCGTGACACAAATAATCTGTTTCAAATAGTCCAGTGAAGTCATCTTGTGTGCTACTCCCTCCGTTTCATATTATAAGTCGTTTGATTTTTTCCTAGTTAAACTTAAATCTAACATTAAATATATTTTGATAATATGTTTATTTGGTGTTGAAAATACTACTTTATTTTTCTATAAATTTGGTCAAAATTAAAGAAATTTGACTAGGAAAAAAATCAAAACGACTTAGAGCATCTCCCGTGTATAAGTAAAACCGAACCATGTTTGAAAAAATTGAATACAACACACTACACAGTGACTTGATTTAGATGTTTCAGAGCAAAAAATCGACCAAAGAAGAAGAGTCGAACTCAGCGATGAAAAGATGATCTGTAGCCGTTGGTTGGCTGCATAAGAGAGGGATGGACGCATGTGATTAGAGATTCTTTTTATACGTGGGTCCCACGATCGATGTCACACATTGCCGCCGACGAATCAAAATTTTGCTCGACAATACTAATCGAACCAGGACTACAGGTGCCCTTATAATACGAGACAGAGGGAATAGCTAGCTAATTAGATCCTGATAACGATAACGATGGCCACACACATCACAATTCATAGCATGCTAAAGCTAGGGAAGTAGCGATGCACACTGCCCACTGTCCCTTTCTTCAATTCCTCCTCTGCTTCCATTGGCCTCGGATGCCGGCCGGATGCATGGCTAAACTGGTGATACATATGGCTCGAATGTGCAGCCGTGCTACGCGTGTCTGAAGACGTTGTAATATTAACACCGATCGAAGCATGCTCTCACGGCATCGAGTTGCGGTTCCAAACATGCGATGTCGTATTCTTTTATTACACGAAAGACGCGCACACGTAGATTTATACATCGGTACACAAACACATTACGCTTATATCCCATGAATACATGTGTTATCTAATGCACTCTCAAAGGGGCGAAGGCAACAATTTACCATTGACTTTGTTGAATTTTTGTTGAAAATATACTCGTATATGTGTAATATTTGTTTGCACTAGGATTTGATTTTAATTCTTAGTGGGTGAAAGCTATGTACTTATAACTTCAGCACCATGCATCTTTATGTTTTTCTTTTAAGACTAAGATTCCTATATTTGTTTTGGAGTTCGGAGCTTTCGACCATTGGGTACGTTTTGAATATTGGCACAGTGTACAACAACGATAATTCTTATCCTCTATTTAATGTAGTTACGAGAAAACACGACGATGAAAAGGGAAGAGATGTCCTGTTATATATGGGAGTCGTGGAGTGTGTCAAATGGTTATGTTACGTTACTTTCAGCCTTACTTGTCCATTGCTAACAATCGATTTAATTCCTATGTTATTAATTGTGTGTAAGTGACAGTTCATGTTAGTCGTATATGATGCAAGATTTAGCAATATGAGATCAAACCAGAGCACAAACAAGGAGGAATAATTAAAATTTTAGACGACTACCTAGATCTAATTAAAAAGATTATACTTCATATTCTCATGAACTAAACTCTAACAATTGATATTGTGAAGAAATGGACTACTCCCTCCGTCCCAAAATAAGTGCAGTTTTGCACTATTCACGTTCAACGTTTGATCGTTCGTCTTATTTGAAAATTTTTTATGATTAGTATTTTTATTGCTATTAGATGATAAAACATGAATAGTACTTTATGTGTGACTAAATATTTTCAATTTTTTTACAAAATTTTTAAATAAGACGGACGGTCAAATGTTGGGCACGGATATCCACAGCTGCACTTATTTTGGGACGGAGACAGTAGTTACCAAGATGAGGGGCAGTCAATTGCGTGCCAAGATATCAATAATTATCACCTACGTTTCATTAATGAAATGACTAAAGCCATCAGTCTCATTAGTCATTTCTTCTCAGATTTCTTAGTGTGGTCACTTTCGGCCTCTCCATTGCCCCTCCTCTTGTAATCCCATCATCTCTTCGTATGTACGCTAGAAATTTTCGCCACTTTTTAAAAAAGACACCAACCATTTCACACACGAAAAGAAAACACACAATCATTAAAAACCACAACCTTACTACATGGAAACAATCCAAATCCACTAAAATTACAAAGCGCGCACTCTCTCAACCAAAATCGCCTGGCCCAAACCTATTTGGCACAACTCTACATATTTTATATTCTTACTAGAAAATTAAATTATACTATTAGTTTAAAATTCTGTGTTTTTATAAAATATGAACAAAATATTTCATTGAAATGCTATCAATATAATCATATATCTAGATCCATATATTTCATGAGTTAAATAACATAGCTCTAAAAAAATCTTGGATCTAAAGCTATGTACCAAACATATATCCAAGTCGACTTCATACGGATTTCCCACAAACAAGTATCCTTTTTAAATATTCCACCAACCCCTGTGGAATGGCGGAAAATTAAACTAAACCAATCCCCACAATTTTTTTTTAAAAAAGCAAATAATTAGTGATCCACTGTCAGTGCATAGCTGTGATGACATGGACAGGATCACGGGGGGCGGCCATGGTCTATTCTTCGCATAATCCGGATTAGGATGGGGATCACTCAGTGCCACGTCACTGTAAAACATGTCACTCTCAGAGCTTAGCTTAATCAGCTGCCTAACCAGAGGTGCATTAGCCGTGTAAGCTAATTCTTTTTATCGAGGAGTAGTAGTAGAATTTATCTTTAAGCTAGCTTAGCATCGGATGCTCGCTGTCAAGTGGCACGGAATTCGAAGATGATTCAAACGACAGGTCAATTGTTGTGGATGCTGGACAGTAATTGGAATTGGATGGTAGCTAAGCTCGAGCTTAGCAAGAGTTCTAGAAGCAGAGTTAGGCACAATGTGAATTCCACAGATTTGAAACTGAATTGGGAGGGGATTGCAATGGAAAAAAAATGCAAATTCCACAGATTTGCATGAGTTAATTTGTACATAACTGAAATAGAAATGTAAGGATATGTTGGAAAATTGAGTAATTAACCGTTGGATGAAACCGATTATTGCGAACTGTTAGTTTGTTCGGTTATGAGGAAGACCTACACTACACACCTATGCACATGTACCTAACACACACACATTACTGGAGAAAGGGATTTTCCGGTTGAAATAATCGGGACTAAAGATGCATACCAAGTAAAAAAATATGTGGGATGTGGGATTCGGACTCAAGATCTCTCACCTCGGCCCTCACATGCATTATCATCCCACCTACTGCACACATCTGACCGTGAAAGTATATTTAGTCTGGATTGGTAACACCAATTAGGACTAAAGATCGTTGGGGCTTGACAACTATTGAACCGTGGCTAGAAATGATCTTTAGTTCTGGTTCCTATTCGAACCAGGATAAATGTATTTTTTTTTTGCATCCGAGTAAAGATCAGTTCTTCAGTAGTGACACCACACCCAGTAACACACTCTTTTAACATATGACGAATAGAGGGATGTCATAAATAAATCCATGAAGCTTATAAAATTAATATGAAAATGAAGCCCATACAAATAATCAATTGTAGGCATCGGTATTTGACAAAAGAGAACTACGGTTATCCATGTCTTGCATGTTTTACAAGAAAGAAATTTAGATGTTGTCTGGTTTGATGAAACCGGTCTATGCTAGGTTCATTCGATCCCCTAACAATCATGTTTGATTTGTGTCATGGGTTTGTATCGTCTGTTGTTCGTGCTAAAACCTCGCAATTTTTTTTTCCATCACTTCATATGATGTGATTTTGGTGGATTGCCTCGTCTAGGACGTCATTGGACTGCGTGACCCACGACAAGCTGATACGTCGAACCAAACATGCCCTTATGGTTTATATCTTTCCATCATAATAAAAATGGATATGCACTATATTTATTGCACCATCGTGCTATATATGCAGCTACAAAACTAGAAACTAGCTAGTATTATCAAGATGCTGCTTTAGTGGCTTATATGTGTAACCCTAAGTACACACATCACATTGGTGATTGGATTATTGTTCTATATATTGGACTAATGGCAGACACTATTTAAATCATTCTCCAAGCAAGCTCTCACAGAAAAGGAATGCCAGAAAGGCACACACAAAATAGGCAGTGAGATGAAGGCTGTGTTTAGTTCACACCAAAATTGAAAGTTTGGTTGAAATCGGAACAATGTGATGGAAAAGGTGAAAGTTTGTGTGTGTAGAAAAATTTTGATGTGATGAAAAAGTTAGAAGTTTGAAGAAAAACTTTGGAACTAAACACGGCGGAAAACAATAACCAAATACGCAGAGCATGCAAACAAAGATGCTACAATACACTACCACCACTATATTTATTGTGGATGGCAGCATCTCTGCTACACTTTGCAAATGTAGGCTAGGAGGAATTCAGGATCAAATGCCTTTCTCAAAGAAAATGAAACAAGTGTTCCCCAATGAAGATACCCTTGTCCAATATCACATCATCTCTCATAGTTGGAATGATCAAATTAATGGGTGGGCCAGGTTCCACTTGACTTCCACAGAAAAAAGAATTCCAATTCTACCCACAAGACAATACTTTCTTGTGCTTTCTTTTGGACAAGATTCAAGTTCCAGCTAGGTAAGCTTAGAATAGGGCCAGTGTACTGCCAACTAATTGAGGGACTCATGCATGCCCCAACCTAAACCATCCAACCAAAAAAAATTCTATCAGAATTATGGTTGAGACAGCTAATAGTTTTGGACCTTTAAATGAAGAGTAACAAAACTTATATGTTCAAGCTAATTATGTGGACCATGGCCAGGTGGCAACTTACATCGACCAACTCATGTCACATGGTTACGGTTGTATCTAGTTTGTGCCTGATTTTGCTGAAGTACTTGGATTTAAGAAAGCCAACTCATGCTAGAATGATGTACAGATTTCATAAAATAAAAATAGATGCTCATGAACACGCAATGAAATGGTTAAATGGAATAATCGGTTATTAACAAATTACTATCTTAAAGATGCACAAAAATGGATGTCCTATTGTTTTAATTAAAATCCACATCTTCTCATTGTCATCTATAAAAGCAAAACATTGTCTAAATTCGCACGGTTATGCTTGTATCCTATTTGTGCCATATTTGAATTCGCTATAGTATTTGAATTTAGGAGAGACCACTCATGTCTGAATGGAGCATGATCTTTATAACCCGAAATAGAAGAAGCTGGATATGTTCACTGTTTATGATTGCAAGACAAAATAATTAGATAAAGCCATATGCGAATGAGAATCACTTATTAACAAACTATATCTGAAAGATCCACAAAAAATAGATGTTCAATCAATTTAATTAAGATCCATATCTTCAAAGTATCATATAAATTAATTACATTGTACCCATGCAAAATATTTATGTAAAAGCAGTCAAATTGATATTGTCTCGAATTCTAATCCACAAGCTTCACTTTTTTTTTCACATGGATCCTGAAGCCCATTACTAAACCTTAAAACACATCCATGAAGAAAACTAAAAAAAAGATAGAAAACTTCTACCCAATACATAACACCAAAGTATGACCAATAAAGCAAAAGGATAAAGTGTAACCGAAATAACCCTACGAAATGTACATCAAAAAGAGAAAGGATAAGATAAGAAGCAACATATAATAGCAAAAAAAAAAGGCTACAAAATTAGTTGCAAGAAAAGCCAAGCAACTTTGCAATGGCCAGATGGGGCTTAAATTGGTTGCATGCTAGAGGGTGTGGCACAGTAGGGCCAAGAGCATGGAAGGCACAAAGTGAAGGCCAGTGTGACTCACAAAACAGGACAAAGATTTTTGCATAAAAACGTATGATGGGAGGGCGTGCACCATCTACCGGGCTATCGGATCCACAAAAAATATTTTTGCCTTTTTATTTAAAGGGCTCATAGAAAAGAAAAATTGCTGTGGCTTTACACTTTCGTGGCTTGGCTTTGGATATACAGGAGAGTGGGCCCGGCTGCATGACAAGGTGGAAAAAAAGAGTCAAAGGCTTCCAAAAGATGGAAAGCAATATTTAACTGATCCAATTCTGTTTTTGCGGGTTAACGGGTTTGGTGAGTTTGTAGGAGTGTAGTGAGAGAATGTCTGCCCCCTTTATCTTTTAGGGAAAAAAAGAACTTTACATGTAAAAAAAATATGAGTAGAACAGAGTGTTTAGCTCACATAGATTATGTGTAAAATTATGTTTTTATTATGTGGCACTCTAAATTCGTTAGTTAGTGTAACCAAGTAACTAGTTTTTTCGTAAGTAGTCTTTCTTGTGTGCACGTTGGTATCCTATGGCGCGTCCCTTTTGTTTTATCTTTTTAAAAACAATATAAACACGTATGCACGTGCGAGCAGTTACCCTTAAAACGTGCACGCACGCCCTATCCTATATCTTGAAGAAAATATATTGAGATTGATAAAGTAAATATAAAGTCATACATGTCTCACCATCGTAGGCACATCATATAGCATCGAAAGAATAAATAACCGTAAATACGAGTAGTAACCATATGTTTTCAGCCTAATATAATGTTGAAACAATAACAAGTGAAGAAAAAAATACATTCATTTAAGAAGAAGATTACACAGATACAAAGAATAATTTCATGAATGAAGAAACTACAAAACAAATCTAAAGGAAAAAAAAACAAAATCAAACTCACATTCCAATTTTCATACCAACACCATCTTAGTTTGGTGAGTCAGGCGATCTACTCCCGTAGGCCTTATTCGATTAATTCCGAGTAGGAAAAAAAATAGAGATGTTTTTTAAAAAATAATTACTCCCTCCGTTTTAGGTTATAGTCAAACTGTTTCAAGTTTAACTAAATTTACAGTAATATTTATTATACTAAATTAGTTTCATCAAATCAATAATTGAACATATTTTCATAATAAATTTGTCTTGGTTAAAAATGCTACTATTTTTTCCTACAAACTTGGTCAAACTTAAAGTCAAAACGGCTTATAACCTGAAAGGGAGGGAGTACATACTACAATAGACATGAAATACATTCCTTTCAAATCCTCTTACAGCCCGTTTGGTTGGAGGGAGTTTTTAGAAGGGATTGGGAGTTTAGAGGGATGATGCTATTAAGTGTTTTGTTTGGTTAGAAGATATGAGAATTTTAGTGGGATGGGATGAGGAATTAAGGAAGGAACTCCCTCTTTTTCAATACCTGGGTAGGGGCAGGTAATTGGGAGGGAATTCCTCCTTTACTTTGTCTAATCAAATCTCAACCATCCGTTTTTATTAATGATCTAATCTCTAACTAAACTCCCTATCAATTTCCATCCCCTCTACCAAACAAGATATTGAGATTAAAAATCAAATTATCAGTCCATTACCAGAGGGATTAACTGAACAGGCGAACAATGCCTTATCGGGCTACCGGGTCAGTACCCGTAGCTTTCTCTTCTCCCCCATTCCCTCCTTCCTCCCCCGTGGGTGCGTGACGTGGGGATGAGATTGCGTTGTTGCTGCGCCCGACAAGGCAACCCCTCCCCCGACGCCTAGAGAGAGAAAACTAACCTCACCTCACCTCACCTCACCTAGAGAGAGAAACACAGAAGCCAAAGCAAACCGAAGCCCAGTTTCTCTCTCCTCCTCCTCTTCCTCCTCGCATCAGTCCGCATAAAGTCTCCTCCCCTTCCCCCTCCTCCTCCTCCTCTCCAATCTTGGCAGCAGCAGCAGCAAAGGGGCGGTGGGTTCTTTGTCTCTCTCTCTCGGGCGGATTTCGGTTTCTTCGTGTGTTTGTTGGTTGCGTTGGCGTTTGGAGCGGCGGCGGTGGCGGTGAGTGTGAGTGGTGAGGAGGAGGAGGCCGCCATGGGCGCGGGCGGGAGGTGGGTGGAGGAGTACGGGCGTTCGTCGTCGCCGTCGTCCAACCTGCAGTGCTTCTTGGACTGCACCACCCCCGCCGTCGACACGCACCTCCTCCCCAAGGTCACCCCCTCCTCCTCCTCCTCTCTCTCTCTCTCATTGATCGATTGATTAAAGCTTCGTGTTCTTTGCGAGATTTTTGGTGTGGATGTGGCTGACATGATCTGTTGCCCATTACTCGATTATTCTAGTTACTGCTCTCTGTTTATTTCTTTTTATTTTTTTTTCTGTCAGAGATTGATCATGCTGCTGCGTGTTTCCTGATTGCAAAATGCATCCGTGAAAAGGATGGGGGGTGTGGGTAATGGTAGATTGATTGATTAATTGATAGTGCGTCCATGCTTGTATATAGCTTTTCCTTGGTACGATTATAAGGACAATTGTACCATCAAGCTCTGTGCTTGCTGCCGTGCTGCCTAATTGGGACGAAAGTAGCTGCGGCCTGTGGCGATATACGGTTGCCATCTTAAATTCCCGGTTGCTATTGTCAATTCTATTTCCGCATGTTGATCAGCTGCTGTATATGAGTGCCTTTTCGATCTGGGTTAGCTAAGCTGGGCTACCACTAGCTGTGCTTATTTTGTCAACTTAAGACTGAAAGTGAGATGTTGCTCGTTTTGATCCAGGCGAATGGCCGGTTTTCGAGCGATTCTTGGCACCACGCCGAGATGGACAGCGTCGAGTACTTCAACCTCGCGGACCTATGGGAGCAGTACTATGAGTGGAGCGCGTACGGGGCTGGAACTACGGTGCAGCTGTATGGAGGGGAAAGAGTAGTCCAATACTATGTTCCCTACTTGTCAGGGATACAGCTATATACCAACAAAGCCCAGACTGCATCCAGGTCTGCACAAAAGATCCGTTCTTGTGCGTGAATTTTGAGTCTGTGCCGATTTCTGGATGCATTGTGAATCGGTTCTCTCTCTGTTTTTTTTTTCTGTAGGAGTTTTGGTGAAGATAATGGCATGGACTATTGGAGCGATGATGAGGACAATGAGAAGATGTCAAGATCTTGGAGTTCAACATCTGAAGACTCATTATTTAACTGTGATGCAATAAGTGGCAATAGAAAACGCCACGGGCACATGTATTTTGAGTTCTTCGAGGTTTGCTCTCCTTATGGAAGGATTCCACTCATTGACAAGGTAAATTTTTATGTCCTATGTGATAGTAGTTTAGACCAGCTGTTTCTTTTTCCTATGCTTATATCGTTTTTCTACAGGTGTATGAACTATCCCAGAGCTATCCTGGGTTGACATCCCTGAGAAGTGTTGACCTTTCGCCTGCTAGTTGGATGTCAGTTGCCTGGTATTGATCAAGCTTACCTCTATTAATGCTGTTTTTTTGGCAATTAGCATAAAATCTGGCTTATAAACAGCTATAGTAAATCTGGTGTTTCTGCATTCATGGTTGTTCTAATCGCCTTGTTGCTTGGTTTGGTAGTTGATTGAAGCATTTCTGTTAATTTTGGCACTTTATAATTCTTTTGTTTCTAAATAGTAGCTGATGTCTCCAGGAGCTTGAATCCATTATTGGTTGTTAATTCTGTTCCCAGAGACAATTACGCTAAACATTATCATTAACTTATATTGCTATATTTAGGTATCCCATCTACCATATTCCCTACCAGCGCAATGTGAAGGACTTATCTGCATGCTTCCTAACTTATCATACCATTTCCTCTTCATTTCAAGGTATGCTATTTGTTGCATTAGGGACATTAACAAGTACTAGTTTGATTGAATCTTGTGATAGAGTCGAAAAATATATATATTCTAGGGTACTATTCTATTACTGGATGAAAATAATGGATATGATATTGCCCCTTTGTGTGCTTACAGTGTTGCCATAGGCAGGCATATCAATTCAAAAATATTATAGCTTACTATATGTTTTTTCTTTGTTACATCTCATGATGATATACATTACACAAGAATAATCAGTTCCTGTGGGGAAAAAAACCTCAGGATCAGTATATGTTTAAACTATGCTTAAATGGCAACATGCTATCCCAGGACTAAGACACTCAAAACTGTAGCAGTGTAGCTTTCGCAGTAGTGTTGCTTGGGACTGTTTGATCAAGTGGTCTTTAATGTTCAGAAAATGAACTATATATATAGAAAATAGTTGCTTTGCTTGAGACTGGTCAGATGAGTGGTCTTTAGTGTTCAGACTGTGGACTTATGTAGCTAGAAAACAGTCGCCTTGCTTGCGACTGATCGATTGATTGGTCTTTACAGTTCAGAGTTCAGACCAAGCACATTGATGCTTTTATCCTCTTCATTTTAGATGCTAAATTTAGAAAATATATTTACTCTTATTATTTTGTGTTAATGTCAAGATATGTTTTTTACTGCACATTAGCATGCTATGTTAGCTTAAAACACAGGCTTAGCTTGCAAGAGTTTGTAAGTTTTCTTCAAGGGATTGTACAGCTTTCTATTTTGCATCCAAGCTTCCAACTTCAGCTTCAAAAGGTCTCATGCCTTAGCTTTTAAGTGCATATATAAGGATGTCACTTAAAAAAGAGGATAAGTGGCAGAAGTTTGGTTGCCCGATAAAGCGGAGGAAGGAGACTGTCTTGCCACATGCCATGACTTTTAGTGCTTAGTCTTAGGCATGCAGCTGTTTCTTAAAAACTAGAAATATCTATGTTCTACCACAGTGGTAGGAGCTCTTTGTATACTTATATAAAATATTGGTGCAAGGTTGCTTGGATTGCAATGAGTGCAACAGCACTTAGGCACCCCAGCTGTCCATTTCAAATATATAAAAAATCAGTGGGTAATGGTACTTGAGTCTAAACTGAGCCATCCCAGTGTGCTTGATAGTGATATGCATATTAAGAAGAAAAATATTATGCACTGTTTTCCTTTATTAAACTTCACCGATGATCACCTTAGTTCTGTTTTTGAACTGCAACGCGTTGCGGTAATGATGTTCTTGGCACTAATTTTGAACCGTGCTGACCTGTATTTTCCGCCTCATCCACAGATTACGCGCTCGAGAGCATGGCCAACGGGAAGCGAAACGACGAGACGGAGAAGAAGGTCAGCAAGACTCATCTTGCTCCGTTCGGGCTCGCGGCGCACAAGCTGCAGGGTTCTCTCTGGACCAACCCGAGAACAGGGGACCGTGACAGGATGGTCTCCCTCTTCGGCGCCGCGGATTCCTGGCTCAAGCAGCTCGGAGTCCAGCACCATGACTACAACTACTTCATCACTCACCCCATGTGATCTGAACAGCTGATCTGTGTCATCTGAGAAGAGTAGGTTGCAACTTGCAAAGAAACCCCATGGCTGCAGACTTTGGAGAGGAGGCATCAGATTTTTACTTACCCCAGCGACAATGGTAGCAAACGTTTTACCGTTTTGTCAAAATGACACTGACATTTGCCGGATAGAGTTTTATACCGCTTGAGACTTGAGACTTGAGAGTTTACCTGCAGCTGAATATATACCGAATATATCAGGACTTATAGGTTTTGTGTTTTTCTTGGCTGAAGATGTAAACCGACCGTGTACAGAAAGTTTTGGAACTATTTTGATATCCAATATATGTCGTGGTTGGAATTGGATTCATACTGTATTTTACCTGCCTTGTAGTTAAAGTTGATGAATTTGGAATTGCAGTAGATTTTGATAATCTCGATTTGGTGGTGGTACTGCTTTTAGCCGTTTTGGTATTTGGAAAACTATGTTTCAAACGACAATATTACTAGTTCTCAAAATGCAAAATATAAAATGTTTATTTTAAAAAAAATTAAAATATAAAATAATTGTAAAATATATCACAGTTGGAAAACATATACACGTATATATACATGCACCATCAACTACAGTTTCACAGTTCCCTTTTTTCTCACAAAAGGGACATGCTTCGTATTTATCAGGGAAAGTGTCTGAACTTAGATCGATAGACGAAGCTTGTGCTCAACATATACAGCTGCTTCCTTTCGATCAACTATTTTTTTATGCTCCAAACTACTTGTACAAAGGGGCAACTTCCCTCAATTTGATATCCACAACACAGTTCATAGCAACTATGTTTTAACCATCTGATGACACTCAAGTTTTATCCATTTCAGAATGCAAGCCGAAATGAAGTAGATGACTAACTTGGGAACCTCGGAAGTATGCACTGATGCCCAAATTACCAGTCTAACTATGTTCAGAGGTTATACCACCATATCCCTGTCTTCTTTCACAGTTCAAGCTGTGTGAGATGTTGGGACCGTGGGATGTACTTTAAATCTTCACATTGCTGTTTTGCGCCAATGAAATGTTACAGGTGCTTCAGTACAGCATTCATCTGTGCCAGTGTCTCCAGAAGAATCTTGCAACGGCCTTTTACTTCTCGCCTACGATGCTTTTGTAGTTAACCATATAGATGGCGACCAATGTTAGAAGCGCGCCACCAAGCTGTACAGGCGAGAAGGTCTCTCCCAGATAGAGGAACCTGAGAAGGAAAGGTGAGGCAGAAGAGCAATTAGAAAACAAGTGCTACATGTTTGTCAATTGTCATGTATGTTTAGCTTGACATGTTGGGGAAAGAATCTTACCCAAAAATGGAAGCAAACATAGGAGTTAAGAAAGTGAGAGAACTAAGTGTGGTCAAGCTACCTGCAAAGAACATAATCATATGGGAATCCTAAAAGAATATATTTGTGGACAATACCAGTAAATGCTAAACATGAGTGGGAAGTGATCTTACCTCTTGTAGCATTGTAGAAGTACACACCATAGCTGATAGCACTGCCAAATATAGATGTATAGAGAAGTGCTAATACATCATTCAGTGTAAGTTCTTGAAGATGCCCATTCAGCGCAGGATCATGATTGAGAACAGATATAACCAACAAAGGAAGGCCACCAATTATCATGTGCTGTAATTATGTGAATATTAGCATTTTACATGGTGTAATGCCAGGCTTTTCAGAATTGCAAAAACAAACAAAACTATCCAAAGAACAGGGGGAATGACAATCAGCTGTAATCACATCAACATACATAATCTGATAGAACCATTACAGAGTTGAAAGTTATAGGTTGATCTGAGCATTCATATTCCAGTTGATGTTGCAGACTTGCACTATGAATGCATTTCCAATACATGATTCCTCTCACAATTTATCAGAAATATGCATTAAGATCCACAATGCAGAAAAGCATAGGTATACACATTGAGTTCCTCATAATAAAAATGACCAAATTAGCACTTCCAAGATGCATACAGAATCATTTGCACAAAACATATCATGGTAAAAAGGTACATTTGTAGCAAGAAAACTAAAGAATATCAATTGTGCTCTAGAGCATGCATCACTTTGTTCTTATACTAAAAAAAAAACTATTTATTCATCTGCAATAACATACCCATCCTGTTGCCATGATTGGATCAGAATACTTTGACACCCAACGGACCATGATAGTTCCGACAGCCATGCTTTGGGCCGAGAGGAACATCCACCATTCCCCACTTCCCCAGATCGCTGTGTCATTCCCTTCAACTGATAGTGCTGGAACCTAGCACAGATATACACAATCAATGAGTAAGCACACAATACAAGAAGGCATTAAATTCACACAGCACATGTTTGATTTCGATAAAATACAGCATAACTTGGAAAAGCTAAGATCGCCACTTACACCATTTTATGGATAACACAGCATGTATGTACTGAATAATTAGTTGCCACATATCAGTAATAGAATAATTCAGAAGGCAATTGTTGTAACCTGTAAGAATTGCTATGGGAATTAAGACAAATCAAATAAGTGGGTTTGGTTCAAATATTTCTACAAGGAACTTATGCCTTCGAAATGCTATAACTATGCAATGGCCGTCGAGAAAATATTATATTAACACAACCTGTTACCGTAATCAACATTATCTGCCTAGGTTCAATACTGATATCATGTATGCTGCATACAAAGGCAAACCTCGAGAAGCAAAAGCCCGACGACACCCAGCACGAGCCCTCCAACTCCTATCGCGCCAATCGATTCTCCAAAGAGCAGCGCTGCAAGGACAGCTACCGTTAATGGCTGAGAATCAATGATAACCTGCAATGGAGATTTCAGTTGAAAACATGGCCATCAGTTCAATTGACAAAAAATGGGGGCAGTATCAATGGCTTGCTCGAGGTATGAGGAGGTGAAGAACAGCAGTGAGAATTCAGCTTACGCTTCCGAGCCCAGCCGATGTCTTCTGCAATCCCTCCGCGAGAAATCCCTGCGAGATGAGACGAATGCTTTTAGCTCAGGAACAGCACAGCCACACGCTAGAGCTAAGAAGCGAACACCTTGCAGCTATGGCGGGGGGGAGCACCTGGAAGCAGGCGGCGTCGACGAGGCCGAAGGCGGCGACGGCGACCCAGGCGGCCCAGCCGGAGGGCTGCCTCCTGCCGCGCGCGGCGGCGAAGGCGACGAGCAGCGCGCCGGCGGGGAGGAGGCGGAGCGCGGCGACGAAGAAGGGGCCCGTCTTGGGTATGACCCCCTTCATCGCCACCATGGCCGTGCCCCAGAAGAAGAAGGGCGACACCAGCGACGCCCACTCCCACCACTCCCTCCCCACGAGCGCCGCCGCCGAGGCCGAGACGCCATCCTCCTCCTCCTCGGAGACCCGCGCGAGGAGGGGCTCCGCGCCTACGCCTGCGCCTGCGCCTGGGCCGTCGACGAAGCACTCGACGTCCGTGCCCGTGCCGACGCAGTCGACCGCGTCCTGCGGGGAGGGCGGCGGCGTCGCCTCGCGGCGGATGGGCCCCACTTCCGCGCCTGGGCGGTCGTCGACGTAGCACTCGACGTCGGCGCCCGTGCCGACGCAGTCGACCGCGTCCACCGGGTTAGGCGGCGTGTCGCGGCGCGCGGCATGTCGCACGCCACGGCCGCGGCGCGCGAGGACAGGGGCGGCTCGGCGCGTCCTGCAACCGGGAGGAGGGAGTGGCGGGAGGACGAGCACGTGGAGGGACGCGGCTGCGGCGGGCCACATCTCGCTCGCCGGTGCGCTCCGCACCGGCGACGAGGCGGGCGGCGGGCGGTAGGTGTTCGACGAGCGCCGCGGCGGCGGCGAGAGACGGCGGCGAGAGGGGAGAGGGGGAGTGGCGGGGGTGCGGGCGAGTCGAGGGACGTGGATCTTTTGCGCGCGCCACGTGTCTCTCTTTCACACATTTTTTTCCACTATCCTCTTCTGGACTCTGGGAGACTGACAGTCCAAAAAAAATCACCTCGAGCTAATCAAAACCCACAACGGTTACTAGAAAAAAAATTGAAAGTAAAATGTTTATATATTTGTTCCAACTTCCAAGTCATTTGCTTGAAAATAAACTATGTTAAAAATCGAAATCAACTCTAAAATTAATATTTAAAATATAAATTTTGGTTCGAGCTGATAAGTTCAGGAACCAATCAGAACATCGAGTGATATCAACTTGCTGCACAAATAATGGAGAAAAAAATATCAAACATATCACAGGCTCATTTGGAACACGGGAATTCAAACTCTTTCTGTTGAGATTTCTGCAAAATTTTTATGAAATCCATGTCTTATAAATGAATCTTGCAATGTACAACTACGCAATATGGTAATAGTAACATTCATCCAACATATCACTACTATGTACAAGTTGTTTTTGTTTGCAACGTACAGCAGGGCAGTAAAACACTCAAAAAGAGCATATGAGTGACAAAAGGAAAAAAAAACTGAGAGACTCCAGTAAGCCAATGAATGATTTCATCTGTTTTTTTAGGAGGATGCTGTTGTACACTACTTTCACTCTAGCAGCAGCTGTCTAATCTCATCGAATTCATCGTTTTCATGAGGGAGTACTCCTGATTCGTCATGTTCAACTACTGCTAGTTCATCGCGACGTACTCCCGTCTTCTCGTAGAAGGCCTCCTTCTGTGCATCCCATTCTTTGACGATTTCATCTACCCTGTCGCCCAGCAGTTTGTCATTCTGAACAATGTGCCTAGCATCTTCAACATCGATAATATTGCTTGCCTCTGTGAAGCAGAAAAAGGATAAAACCAGTAGGAGGAGGATCAAAATCATCGTTACTGATAATAAAGTTCTCAGTGAGTACACACAGAAACTGAAAGCTATATAATGCAATGGAAACAACTAAGAGCACCTGCAAATGCCAATTCCTTGGCTTTGGCATAATCCAACGATGATTTCTTGATCTTATCAAGTTCAAGCTCCGAACCCTAGACGTAGATCAATTTGTCAGTAACAGAAGGGTATGTAATATTTTGAGAAACTAAATGAAAGGATTTCTAGTATGGGCTTGTGGTCATGTTGATGTATTGTCATTTGTTATAATGTAAAAAGGCATGAAAGAAACAAAAAGAAGTTATTTAAGTCAACAGGCTAAACCTTACCAAATCCATGTGCATATAACTGTCTATCTGAGTATTCATAAACAACCTGGAGGATAACAACAAAATATTAGCATGCAATAATTTATTACGTGTTCTTGTTTGAATAGGACAATAGTAAATGGAATGGATCACAAATACTAATGAGAATCAGTTTAACACATACTTGTCACATGCGAATTTCACTCTCTTATTCTGAGATGCAGTTAACTCATTGACCTGCTTCACCCCTGAGTCACCAAGTAGATTGATGAATCCAAACAAAATCATTCCTTTGTCCAGCATTCTTTTGACAAGTGACGGTACAACAGCCATTCCATTTTGCTTAGCCTCAACAACAAAATCCTTGAGTTTCTTCAACTCCTCTGTTGCATACAAATACTGAGCATATTAGTATGTCTATACTACTTCTAAAAGACAGTAGCGGTGCCACCACCACCACGATCACTGACATGTGGCCCATGTTGTATGTATAGTCTATACTACTATGCAGTCTGCAGCTTATATTGCTTTGCATATTTATTAACGAGTACATATTTCGAACTTTAATCAAAATATATATTTCATTATCATATGAAAAAAGACATTTAGTTAAAATGGTTGGAGTCACCGATTTATATTCAAGTACTGGAAACTACTTATGTTTATGTCTCACATTGAGAACCACAATCCTAAGTATGGCATTTTTCATTTCTTTTTTAAAGATGAAAGATCTTGTTTCAACCAAATAAAAGATCATTATTTTTCAACAAGGATTTAATTTTTACTATTTCAGTAATCCGTTGCAACGCATGGGCATTTGGCTAGTGATATCAGAAGCACCAAATTAGTGACCGAAAGCAAGTGCATTACCAAGAGACAAATAGATCTTGAAATGTGGCTTGTATGGTTGCGATTCGTAAAGACAGTAAAGGCAGTAAAGTCCAGCCAATCTTTGAGGCATACAACTCTGAGATGTCATATGACCTGTAATAGTAAAAAAGTGAAAATTGATCAGAAATGACTCCAAAGATTATTTGTGGGTATGTCAGTGCAAATTTCCAGGAAGCCAGCCTACCAATACAATGCAAAAAGAGCGACTGCATGAAAGCGCCAGAGTTTGTCTTAGGTCTTCCTTCATAGATATAAGAAAATTTCTTTGCCATCCACAATCTCTTGAAATCAGCGAATGCAGTGCAATTTGCCTACCAATAAGAAAAACAGCAACGTCAAGCTGATATAAATGTGACACACCTAGAGAGATTGCAGGATAGTCAAAATTACCTCGGTATAATCCGCTAGTAGCTCATCAATATCCAACTTGAAAGGAGAAAGATCCATATTTTGCAGTCAAGTCGAAGCCTGAATGAGAGTCAGGAAATGATTGCTCAATTTAACAATAATGAACAAGCTTCAGTACGAAAATAAGTATTGTGAGCCAGAGCAGGCAAAGATTTCTTCTTCTTCACTGTCACCATCTTGATCCTACGGATATAAATGAATCACAAAATCGCATCTTAACGAGAAATTAAAATAGTGAGAGGAAGCTTCATCTTTCGGGTTCTTACATGTTAGAAGAAAAAATATCTTCCCTTTTTTTCAATGCTTGCACTGTTGGCTGTTGCACATGTCTTTGGCTCACCATGTGATGGTTGAGCCATTTCATCACCCATCTCATTCAGTAGCTAAAGTTTTGATGATTTTCAATTAGTCTGTAATTTCTTCAATCTATCCATCTAGGCATTTGAGAACTAATAACAACAGAAATAGCAGAAATAGAGAATGAACAAAACTAAATCAGTAGATGAGACTTGAGAGATTTGAGATTTCCCACCGTTGGAGGTAGGAGACGCCGGCTTTCTGCAGCTCCTCCTAGTTGGGATCCGAGTTTCGGCTGTCGGGGACGGGTTCCTCGCCGCCGCCGCCGCCGTCGGGGAGCACTGGCTCGGCGGCGCCCCGTCCGGGGTTGGGAGAAGCGGAGGGCGGAGCACCCCTCGGCCGGTCACCGCGGCGGAGAGGGGGACGCGCGGAGGAGCCGCCTCCCGTCAAGCAGAGCGGAGAACGAGACGAAGGAGAGGCCGTCGCCGGTGGCGCCGCCGCCGCGTCCGTCTCCTCCTCCGCTCCGGCCTCCGCGAGCACTAGCGATGGGATGGGCCGGCGGCGATACGAGGCCCAATAACGGGGTCATCCATCTCGGGTCGGCCCAACTGGTAAGCATCAGTTATTGGGCCTCACGTCCAGCCCAACTAGGGTGATACCGCCGTTCCAGCCCGACAACAAAATGGGCTGCAATAAATCGGAATGTCCTTTCAGGCCGAACTAATATGGGCTGCACGTAGGTCAGAATTCAGTTACGGCCCAATAAATATATGGACCCCTCCCTCGAACCACGGGCATACAAATCCCTGCTATCTTTTCTGTCACTGAGATCACTGAAAAAGATCTATGATTAGCTCTGGCCAATAATCGTCATGAAGATGCATGAGAATTTATTTTATTTTATTTCTGTTTAAGCAACAGATGCAGGTGAATTGGCTGGTGCAAACCCAATCCGTTGTTTCAGACTTTTTTCAAAGTGGTTCGATAGGGTTGTGAAACCAACTCAACAGAGTGAGAAGATAATCTTTTAGTCAGCAGTACGATGCATAAAGCTCACAGTTTTGCAAACACATGTATATTGTTTCTCTAAACAAATGTACAAAAGCATGGAATTCTTTATTCTTTCCATCCACTAAAAAGCCCTTGATTGTATAACCAAGGGAGAGTGCTATCTACTAAAATATGAAAAAAAGAGCGCACCAAATCACACTGCATTGGCACATGAACAAAAGAACAATACCGCAGAAGATTCACACTTGTGAGTTGTTTGAAGATTAATCAAATGAATAGATGAAGACACGATTTTGCTAGATATTTGTCATCAAATTTCTCCCCCTAATATTTGTCAGATGTAATTACAGTACAATCGTAGTGTAATTACACTGTAACTTGCATGTAATTACACTGTAACTATAATGTAACTTGTATGTAACTTTCAAGAATCTCTCGGTAACATGTTATTTCAGTAAAATAGAGATCGTGGGAACAAATCCTTTCACATATGTGTGTGCTATGATTTTTTTCTTCTTCACCAGAACAAATCTTGTAATAGATCTAACGATTCAAAATTACGTGAAACTTACATACAAGTTACACTATAGTTACATGCAAGTTACAGTGTAATTACATACAAGTTACAGTGTAATTACACTATGATTGTACTATAATTACATCTGTCAAATTTTTACTAGAAAATTTGTCGACAAATATATAGGTAGTCCCTTATCGATCCCTGCAAAAACATACCATACAGATTCTAGCCGTCGTCGTCGTCGTCATCGGTGACCTCCTGCTGGATCTCGGCGTAGCCCTTGGTGCGGTACTGGTAGAGGACGAAGGCGTCGAATTCTCTGTTCTCGTGAACTTGGGCAGCGATTTCCTGCCTGAGTTCTTGGCCGACGAACATGTGCTGCGCGATGCTGGGATCGATCGGGAGCGGGCGAGGCGTCTCGCGCGCGAGGTAGGCCATAACCTCCTTGGTCCGCAGGTATCCCATCAGCTCGTCGCTCAGCTTCACCGTCACCAGCTTCTTCCTCTTCTTCTTCCTCCTCTTCCCGCGCTCCTCCTCCTCTTCCTCCTTGGGTAAGGCGTCCACCACCATCTCCTCTTTCACCTCGTCGGGCTTGTGCTTGTGCTTGTGCCTTCTTCTTCTTCTTCTTCTTCTTCTTCTTCTTGGATGATCCATTCTTCTCGGGGGAGTTGTCGAGTTGAGCTTGGGGATGCCGGCTTGGATCTCATCCCTCGCCATTGCTGCCGAGTCGAAACCCTCACAGATGTTGTTGCGAGGGCGGCGGGCACGGGCACTGCGAGGAAGAGAGGAGGAGCTAAATGGGCTGGGCCTCTACTCACAGGTCCAACTAACAGTAAGTCTATTTTGCCTCCCTCACATATTGCTTTTCTCTTAATAAGGTCTCAAAACGTAAAACCTGATACAATGTACGTCTCCTCCAATAATTAAAAACAGGTACTAATCGACTCTTTCTCAGCGGTGGTTTGGTAACATGGCAGGTTGATTTCGAGTCAACATATGAAACCTATATGATCTAGAGTTTCGGCATTGCGCCGCTGACGGAAGCAAGCTAACCAGAGGTACATCTCTACTATTATAAAAATGAAAATAAAGATGTTTTTGTCGGTACTTTGGTACGCCATCTGTGTATGAGTCGGTTTTTAATTTTATTCGCTTTTGAAATATATATCCGTATTTGAGTTGGTTTTTAAGGTCGTTTGTTTTTTAAATACAAAAGAAGTCGTATAATAAATCTTTTTAAAAAAACTCACATGCTAACTTGAGATGATCATACTCCTAACTGCAGCTCATGATTTTCTAAAAAAATTATATATTCAAGCGAATTCCCATACTGAATTTCACCTTAACTAAACCGTATAACAATAATAAGATTAAAATAACCTTCGCCCGTTGCAACGCACGGGCAATTTTTCTAGTTAAACAAAAAAATAAAAAAAATTATATAATGAAATAAAATCCATAGCAATTCTTTATCAAGTTCTTCATATAAAAATTGAAATTCCGCACATATATCTAGCAGACATTCATCATAGAACTTTTACATATCATAGGGGGCCATCAAAGTCACGCAATGCGTGACAAAGTGGCTAGTTCATACTGAATGAATATTTACTGCATCTAAATGATACTACATATATAATATTAATTAATGGTCCAGTTTGTACAACCTGTTCATGCAAGGTAAATGATGACAACAATCACCAACATTGAGTTAATAGAACAGTAATAGAACAGTACAACATCATTAGGAGTACCCTGCTCACTTTTCTTTATTGCTATTTTCAACCCTACCAAATTTTATCATCGTCAAATTTTATTAGAGCAACAAACCAAACACATCCTTACCATTGCTACCATACCAAAATTTGAAAAATCCAGAAACTTCCACTCTCAAAAACTCTACCAACATAAAAGTAAGATTTTAAACTAAACGCATCTAATACTACCAAAATTTGGTATTACCCAATGTTAGTAAGTTTGAAAATGGTAGAAAATTGAACAAGCCCTAATTAATTAAGTCGAAACACAGAAAAAGCCCAAATGCCATGTATAAGAACCAATCTGTCATTCCCAGTATTTTTCAGGGAAATCAGTCTTCATACAACATGTTCTTCTGCCCCCAATGGCACTCGCTCTCCTTAATGTTGTTCTGCATCGAGTACAATGCCCCATGTAAGCAATGATTTTTTTCCTATAGTTCATTCTAATTTTGTCAACAAGTGAAAATATAAATTCTTTTGTCTGCTACAACATGCTTATTGTTACCCGATAGGGTGCGCACCATTGCGAACCGTAGAAACATCTAAATTCTCAACGACTAATTTTGCACGGCCCACAGTTCTATTAACTCTCAAATCTGAATATTCTCACTTGTCCTACCACTAAACACTATCAGTATTGTTACAAAAGGACATTATTTGACCTAGTCAATGCAGCCATCATGGTTTTAAATCCATTGTAATAGCCATGGTTAAAACCATTAATCAACCTTATTGCAAGGAAATGAATCAACCTTATTGCTACCTTTAGAATAAGAATTGATGTATTACACTAATGCCTAGAATTAACTAGGTTTGTAATCTCCCTATTTATAAAGAGACCTTAAGATCAACGAGAATATGGGCAAATTCATGAATCACTGTTTCTACTTTTAGTTTTCTAACACGTTGTCAGCAGCTCTAAGATACTGAGCAACAAAGGTGAAGAACTCACCGGTAACTCAAAGGGTAAGATTGCTCGCCATTTTCCCATTCCTCTTGACGCTGGATCTCCTCTTCATCGCAACCTTCGTGCTCGCCATCTACGTTGCCTCATGCATCAACAACTCGACAAGCTTCTTCGGGCTCTTGTGCGCCGTTCTCGACGTGACAGGGGCTGTGGTGCTGGCTTTGCCGGCCGTGGCCCCCGGTCTCCTCCCTCTGGCTTCGCCAGACATGGAGGAAACGCCGCGACGATGGACCAACTGCCTGCAGAACCACCAGAGCTGATAGCCCTAACTCCAGCACCCTCGCGACTCGCTATGGGCCTCCAGTGATGCCTGACACCTGCACCACGCCATAACACATTCTGGTGGAGTCGCCGCGCCACTGCAAGTCCCATCGATGGATGGCAAGGGTGCGGCTACAGCCCGACGGGCTACCGCAGGAGGTGCCAGACATGGTGACGTCATACTGTCCTCACCACGGCTGGACAAACCACGCTCGCCACATCATATCACCGTCACCTTCACCGGAGTACTCACCAACGACGCCGCTGTACACTCCAATACGGGCTGAACCGCCGAAGCTCCTCCTTAGAGGCACCATCGTCGCGCGTTGCGGAGCCCCTTCCTTCTACATAGCAGTAGGTGGCTCCAGCGGTTCCGTGCTCGCACCTCCATCTCCACCACAGGCCCCTTCGTTCCCCGGCCGCCCGACTGTAGCCGCGGCAGCAAACGCGCGCCCCGGCCTCCACCGCATCATCAAGACCGGACATGTCCCTGCAGAGACGAGTGGCGGCAACACAAATCGGCAGCAACGGTGTACTGTCGGCAGCAGCAGTTCAAGTGGGAGGATGGGGTGGCGCCAACTAATGGCCCCTATGCGCCCGCGCCTCCCCTCCCGACTTCCTGGACCGAAAGCAGCGGCGGGTCGAAACCGAGATTGTATCGGCTCATCGCCCATTTATTTTTATTTTTCCAGAATTTTCATTCTAGCTCCTGATCTTTGGTCAATTTACTTTCCGCAAATAATCAGAGACTATACATTTGCTTTCAGCACCCCGTAACTCTCTGTTATTATAAATATGAGTTTGATTCAGCACTCTATGCATTTCCATGTCCTTTATTTTTACACGCACTTTATTTTTTACAAATTCACATAAAATGGCATAAATATGCCATAATTTCTCAAAAATTTTGGCTATCACAATGTAGGTGAGATAGCAACCAAAGAGTTTGATATCCTCACTCTTGATGGTTCCAAAATCCCTGCTTGGGCGATAGATGTCAAAGTAAATCTGTCGACCAATGGACTATACAGATGTATAGATGAAACAGCTGAAGGGAACGTTGCCCCCTCTAACGTGTCTAAATACTCCGCCTTGAAAGTAACGAGGAATCATATCCGTCAGGATTTGAAAATGGAGTACATGTATAAGGAGGACCCACGTGCTTTGTGGACATCTCCCAAAAATCGATATGAACAGCATAAATCTACTCTTCTCCAAAAGGCAACGCATGAGTGGAACCACTTACGCCTACAGGATTTCAAAACTGTAGACGAGTTCAACCATGTTGTTCAGCCTACTCTAAGCTTCGGTTTTGTGAGAAAGAACCTCTTATGAACAGCATGGTTGAACTCGTCTATAGTTTTGAAATCCTGTAGGCATAAGTGGTTCCACTCATGCGTTGCCTCTAGGAGAAGAGTAGCTTTATGATGTTCATATCGATTTTTGAAAGATGTCCACAAAGCGCATGGGTCCTCATACATGTACTCCATTTTCAAATCCTGATGGATATGATTCCTCATAACTTTCAAGGCAGTGTATTTAGACATGTTAGAGGGGGCAACGTTCCCTTCAGCTGTTTTATTTATACATTTGTATAGTCCATTGGTTGTTAGATTAACTTTGACATCCATTGCCCAAGCAGGGACATTGGAACTATCAAGAGCGAGGATATCAAACTCTTTGGTTGCTATCTCACCTACATTGTGATAGCCAAAATTTTTGATAAATCATGGCATATTTATGCCATTTTATGTAAATTCATAAAAAAATAAAGCGTGTGTAAAAATAAAGGACATGGAAATGCATAGAATGCTAAAACAAACTCATATTTATAATAACAGAGAGTTACATGGTGCTGAAAGCAAATGTATAGTCTCTGATTATTTGCGGAAAGTAATTTGACCAAAGATCAGGAGCTAGAATGTAAATTTTGGATAAATGAAGATAACTGGGCAGTGGGCCGATACAATCTCGGTTTCAACCCACCGCCGCTTTCGGTCCAGGAAGGCGGGATGGGAAGCGCGGGCGCACAGGGGCCATCAGCTGGCACCGCACCACCCTCCCTTCAAACAGTCGCAGCCGACAGTCCACCGTCATTGTCGATCTGTCGCCACCGCCCGTCTCTGCCAGGACATGCGGCAAAGGCCGGGGCACGCGTTTGCCGCCACGGTTCAGTCGGACGGCTGGGGAACGAAGGGGCCGGTGGTGGAGATGGAGGGGAGAGCACGGAGCCGTTGGAGCCACCTACTGCCATGTAGAAGGGCGGGGCTCCACGGCACATCACGATGGTGCCACTGAGAAGGAACAACGGCGGTTCAGTCGGTGTTGGAGTGTACAGCGGTGTTGCTGGTGAGTACTCTGGTGAAGGTGATGGTGATATGACACAGCGAGCATGGTTCGTCCAGCCGTGGTAAGGACAGTACAATGTCACCACGTATGGCACCTCCTGCGGCAGCCCGCCGGGTTGCAGCCGCACCCTTGCCATCCATCCATGGGACTTGCAGTGGTGCGGTGACTCCACTAGAATGCATTGTGGCGCCGTGTAGTTTTCGGGCATCACTAGAGGCCCGCGACGAGTCGTGAGGGTGCTGGAGTTAGTGCTATCAGCTTTGGTGGTTTTGCGGGCAGTGGCATCGTCGTCGCGGCGTCGTCCTCCACGTCTGGCGAAGCCAGAGGGAGGAGACCGGGGGCCACGGCTAGCAAAGCTAGCACCACAGCCCCTACCACGTCGAGGACGGCACACAGGACCCGAGAAGCTTGTTGAGCTGTTGATGCATGAGACAACGTAGATGGTGAGCACGAAGGTTGCGAGGAAGAGGAGATCCGGCGTCAAGAGGAATGGGCAAACGACGAGCCATCTTACCCTTCGAGTTACCGGTGAGTTCTTCACCTTTCTTGCTCGGTATCATAGAGCTGCTGATAACGTGTTAGAAAACTAAAAGTAGAGATAGTGAATCATGAATTTGCCCATATTCTCATTGATCTTAAGGTCTCTTTATATATAGGGAGATTACAAACCTAGTTAATTCTAGGCATTAGTGTAATACATCAATTCTCATTCTAAAGGTAGCAATAAGATATTCATTTCCTTGCAATCCACTCCCCCACATCAACAGTGAATTGCAAGGAAATGAATCAACCATATTTTTATCTTTAGAATGAGAATTGATATATTACACTAATGCCTAGAATTAACTAGGTTTGTAATCTCCCTTTATACGGTTTGTAATCTCCCTATATATAAAGGGACAGCACGGGAGAATTCATGATTCGTTGTCTCTATTTTTAGTTTTCTAACAAGTATGGAGCATTTAAAAGAAGAATTATGCATAGCAGAGCAGAAACCAGTTATATGAAACCTTACAGATAACATAAACCACATGAGGGCAGGCTACCACAGGTCTATAAAAGAAAACATTTTGGTTTTTTCAGCTTCACCTAGCAATTATGACAATACATCTGGACAACAAGCAGTGGCGGATCCAAGGTCCGTCTACCTCGAGCAGCTGCCCAGGCTCACCGGCGGATCACACCATTACAATACCTTAAATTTTCAGTGTTTAACAATGTATATAATTCTTCACATATGTATTTGCCCGGGCTTTAAAAAGTATCAAGATCAGCCGCTGACAACAAGGTTATGCACCAATCTTATGACCTCATTACTTTCATTTACCAGGTATAGCCTGACATCAGTTGTGGTATCTTAAATAGAAAGACATATAGAGGCAAAAAGGCCATACTGACCTCAAAGATCCTGAAATTTCTTTACCGGTTGCCATCTTTGGCTCCTCAGCATGTGCCACCCTGTAAGAAAACATCAATAAACCCCTTCACCATTTTAACAAAAACCTCAATTTTCTCTTCCTGACATTGACAAACCAACTTCAATTCATAACACGAAAGTTCAAGAAAGAAGGAAACATAATACTCCCTCCGTTTCATATTATAAGTCATTTTGATTTTTTTAAAAAAGTTTCACCGAGTTTATAAAAAAACATAGTAGTATTTTCAATACAAAACAAACATATTATCAAAATATATTCAATGTTAGATTTAATAAAACTAATTTCATATTTTAGATATTGCTAATTTTTTCTATAAACTTGGTCAAACTTAACCAAGTTTGACTAGAGAAAAAAAATACAAAACGACTTATAATACAATACGATGAAACGGATGAAGTAAAAATGAAGCACATAATGAGAAACTTTTTTTTTCTGTTTCCAATGTGTGTGATGTGGTAGAATCTGAACATCAATCGGGTACTTTGATTTGCTAACATATCATCATGCAAAAACAAAGGGAAAAGGGATAGCCAACCTGAAATCTGCTGCCTGTGACATGAATTATATAGGTGGTGCGGTTGTGTGATCAAGGTCTCCTTGCCTTCGGTGTTGCCCTTCCTTGTCCACAGAGGGCGAACTTCTGAAGCCTTGTGCTCTTAAAGGACCATGCAAAAAAAAAAAGAAGATGAAATATGTTATGGCATGAACACATGTACATAATGTTGAGTATGACACACGAGGGAAATTAAAAGTGTGGCAATAAGACAGTAAATTAATGACTAGGCGTCACTTTGTCGATCATCGCCGTAAAAAGACACGAATATTAGAAAATGACCTAATATCAAATAATTATAAGAGTAAGACTTCAAACCCAAATCGTCTAGCCCATCACCCTGTGTAGCTAGCTAGAAAATCTCCGGATGTTTCTCTATCGATCATCACCATAAGAACACTGATTGAACCTCGATATAAATCTGCAAGCAGCACAAGGTACAGTATGGAAGAAGAGTAATTAATTTAATCAAATACATGTCTTGAGTAATGAACTATACCAATTCCAGTTGGCCATAGCATTATGGGTTAAATAATTTTTTTAAAAAAAACATCAGTCATTCTTAAGTACCCAGCGAGCACTGAATTTGCACCCAAAAAAATTGTTAACGCAAGACGATAAAATTAATACTCTCTCCGTTTCATATTATAAGACTTTCTAGCATTGCCCATATTTATATAGATGTTAATGAATCTAAACGGAGGAAGTAGATAGAAGTAGATAGCAAGACTTGTAGCAGAGAGTGGGTACATCCAGCTGTTTGTACTTGATATTTCTAAATCACCGGTAGCAAGATACTACCTCCGTCCCAAAATAAGTGTACGCATGAGTTTCCGCGTCCAACTTTGACCGTTCGTCTTATTTAAAATTTTTTTATAATTAGTATTTTTGCTGATATAAGATGATAAAACATGAATAGTATTTTACTTATGACTTATGTTTTTAGTTTTTTTTAAAAAAAAATTCATATAAGACAAATTGTCAAAATTGGGCGCGAAAAACCATGGGTGCACTTATTTTGGGACGGGGGAGTAAGATGCAAGATTGCATTATAGTATAATATAATGATGAGCAGAACTAGTATACACTATAAAAAAGACGATTTTTCTGGACGAGACGATATCTATATAACTCATATATATTATATAATATATACTCTCTCCGTCTAAAAAAAAACTTAATTTAGTCAGAATAGGATAGGATATAGATTATGTCCCATCTTATTAGGTTGTTTTTTTTTTTTTGAGATGGAGGGAGTATAGGATAGCTGGATCACAAAGAAACTTGCAAATTACTAAGCCACATAATTAATTAAGCTTCCTCCTTAAGCTTATTCCTCCATCTGGCTTCGTCCTCCAGCTCCTCCTGTTCCTCCTCGAGCATCCTCTTCGCCCTCTTCTCCGGCGTCCTCCAGTTCATCCAGCCCCTCCTATCGATGATGAGCTCGTCGTCGTCGTCGTGGTCATCGGAGGTGGTGATGGGGTCCATCTGGAGCTCGACGGGGCCGTTGGTGAGGCGGTGTTGCTTGAGGATGTTGGCCGTTGGTGATGTCGTCTCATTTTGATATCCTGCAGTTGCCGTGTCTCAAGTGTTTAGCCGTATAATCAGGTCTTCAGGCGATGCAAAAAATTCATATGTTCATATCTTATATAGTGGCAGGAAAGCCTTCTTTTTGTATTTTTATTGCTGCAACTTTCGTTGCAAACTTCAGAAATACACTCGCCAGCATTTGACGGCTGATTACATATACGCTTACAGGCTTACAGCTTATTTCTACATACATAACCAAATGGCATCCCATTTCCAGCTCTACCAATCCTTGCAAATTGCAAACCTTCTTCCTGAATCCTGATCAATTTAGCTGTATTCGCCGGACACGTACTAACCTGTGCTGCTTTTCTTTGCTGACTAGTTTGGTGTCAAGACATACATCTTGCAGTCATGAGGCGCCACCGATGCTGATATCTGTCCCTGAGCCGCGAACGAAGAGTGCTGCACAATTGACAGAAATTTGTTATGAACTCTGAATTCTGAAGAGAAGATGTTCTACTTTGAGCTCTGAAGAAAGCAAAGGCTTTACCGCCCATAGATCACGAGCAGTGACCGCGACCGATCCAGCGAGCCCGATGTTCGACCAATGTGCAGTGATGGTTGCCTGGTATGACTGCCTGTTCCAGAGCACCACAGCCTTCCTGTTGTTGCTGAGTGGCCCGGCCCAAACCTACCGACAAATTTACACAAAGTATTGTCAGCTTCAGAGTTAGTCATGATCATGCCAAGGCTTATGGGACAATGAGAAACTGCAAATTTGGAAGCCATTGAAGGCATACCTCCAATCCGTTGTCAGATTGTACTTTCTTTCCTTGGACACCTAGACTATCTGTTCAGAGAGTTACATTATGAGTATGGTGAAATATCCAAGAGGTATGGCTAAATCTAAGCATGTGAAACTGAGAAGGCTTGCCTTGGTTGACAGCGATCACCTCCGAGTTGCTGAGTATGTTCTTCGTCTGCTGGCTCATTGAGCGCACATCGCATCCGATCAAAAGAGGAGCCTGAACAATTCAAGCAAAACTTGCAGTGAGGAAATGCAAAGAAGTTCAACATTGCAGCAAAATTATTAGTACATAGAACATGCTATGGTACCTTTGCTAGTGCCCAGATACTGAAGTGTGACCGGTACTCAGCTTCAGACATCCCACCATTTCCCACTTCAAGCATGTCAGGATCTGATATTGCACAGCAGAAACATATGTTGATCATTTTGAAGCTCTCAAATGGTTAAGCAACCTAGGAACAGATACATCTCAAGTTCTTACCATTCCATCCACCAGGTCCAGCATAGGCAGCCCATTGGTCATTTTCGTCTGCACGAGATGTCATACTGAAATAACAGGGCAATTACGATCAGTACTGAAAAACTCAAGAACTATGTAAACAGGGTTAAAGAGAGGATGAGTAGAACCTGCCCCAGTTGTCGGCGATGTCGCCAGTTGTTCTCCAGCTGTTACCCATGCGGCCTGCCCATGTAGCAGGATTTTCTTTCCCCCTATACAGAAAAAAAAACACAGTGGAGTGAATCAGCAATGCTTCATGTTCCTTCGACCTAGCCCTAAATGTTACAGAGAGTAAACTCACCATTCACAGAGTGAGAAGAAGATATTCTTTCCATAGGTCTTCATGGCATTGCTCATTCTAGTGTATCTGCATTAAACATGAAAACAGTTGCTCATCAGCAATCTGATGCATAAAGCTGACAGTTTGAGATGTTTTGTCTCCTTACCTTTCCATGACACTCCTGCCAGCATCATTGCAGTTGTCATACTTCAGATAATCAACTCCCTGGAACATAGAGGTCAAGAATTAAGAACACCAGAATAATAGTTTCAGTGTTTAATGTTGATTGGGTATAACCAGACAGGTAAAAGAGTCGAGGTTTACCCAAGACGCGAAGGTCTTGACATCTTGCTCTTCATGATCAAGTGATCCTGGCATTTTGTTACTGCATGTTTGTGACCTGAAATACAGTCTTGCTATTAGTTTCAGATTTGTTGATAGTTTATATTCGATAAAATTCTTAGTTCATCTAGGCTAATGATGACATAAGTTACTTCTGGATGAGTACAAAGTAGTTTGTCATTATGATAAATCTGAAAGCTAGCATACCCGGCATCGCTGTAGATGCCAAGCTTCAGCCCTTTTGCATGCACATAATCTGCCAGTGCCTTGATACCAGAGGGGAACGTCTGCCTATTTGGCACAAAGTTACCCTGAGAAGCGAAAAAAAGAGCAGTACAACTTGTCAAAACTGACAGCAATAGCTTGGTCTACACAATTTTAAAGCATTGATCTTTTAAAATTGCTCATTCTCCCCCCATGCAGAATTTTTCACATATAAAATTTCTAGTTATGACACATTAAACTGATAGAAAGTACATACGTTTTCTTATTAATGTGTATTGTAATTGTTAATGATTGTTTCCAGTCTAAAATTTCTCAGGCTCATCAACAAACTAGACAAGGTTCTCAAATTTGTATCCTAAAATTGTGCTGAAAATTATGGCGGTGGATAGCATTGCTTTATGGAGAATATTTTTGTCTCTTTACCTGGGAATCCCTACTATATTCTGCCCAGCAATCATCTGAAAGAAGAGATGGAAAACATTACAGACATGAGTTACTAGCTGTTCTATCACAAAATAATTGAATTAACTTTTGCTAATATATCAACAATGTTTGTGTCCATACTCTAGTGTATCATATGAAATACTGTTCATAGTTTCTATCAGATAAAAGCCCATACCTATATTCACATACTGGTACCCCAATTTCGCCAGACCAGTGTTGACCAATGCATCAGCTGAAGAAAGGAACACAATTACATCAGCCTTAACTCTCAGTTGCTCACAACATTATTAAAAACAGCTTCTATTAAATCTGTAGTACAAAAAATCTCAAAAGGCGTCTGGTTCGACAGGCTTCCCTGTCGATGCTTGTAACTTTGCAAATTCTCCTTCAAATCTTAATGATATTTGATCAGCCTCTTCCTTTGGCCGGCCCAGCAAAAAAAAAACACTATGTGCATAATATTGACAATATTAAGGAACAATGTTTGTAACAGAAATTTGATACCAGACCAAATCAGTACCATGATTATTCTGATAAGACACTAAGATCATCACGGGTGTTTGTCCATAACCACCTACTAGGAAGCTGGAACATACAACTATACAAGTAGCTAGAGAGTGGTTCTAGTACTAACTATGGTTACATGTAAATGGAGTGAGTCCAAGTGGAGCAGGTTTCATGCCTGCCTGCAGGCTGCAGCTGCCATCCTCTTATTTAGAGTTTGGTAGTTAGGCAGTACCAATCCATGGCTGACCCCAAGCTTGTAGGGCCCCATTTCCATGGACTTCCTTTCATCTATTACCAACCACATACTTTGTAGTAGTACTAGACTGTGGTGACAATATTGTCAATTGATTTTGTTTGGACCACCAAGATTGACTGGATGACTGATGAGATGATTAATGTGTACTCAGTCATAAAAATCTGATCTAAGACATTTACTCTAGATTTGTTCAGAGATCTGCCCTCCACAAGCTGTCGACATGAATGATTTAATTCAACATAATCCAGTTGTGCAGATCAGAATCAGTGAAAATGTCTTCACCCATTCTGGAGATCAGCATTGCTTGGTTATGGGGCCTCATCATCCGTTATCAACATGGTAATTAAAGCTCCTATGAACATTCTGGCCAAAGGGTCTTATTCAACATGGACCCTCTCACTCTCCCTTTCATTTCCATATTTCTGCCACAATGTTTTGCAACACATGTGGCCTTGCTCCTCTAAACAAAACAAAACAAAAGCTATCTACTCCATGCATGGAATCTTTTGCTCTTTCCATCCACTAAAAAGCCATTGATTGGATAACCAAGGGAGGATGCTATCTACTGCAATCTGCAAAAAGCTCCTAATCACACTGCACTAGCACATGAAGCTGCTCTGCCTGAAACTCTTAAGCAATCCTAGCATGCTGGAGCAACAAACAAATCGGCCAAGCAAGCAAGCAAGCCGTGACTGATTACTGAACATTGCCGACTAAAAATTCAGTCGTCCAGGCAAGTTGCATGGTGGAAGAGTTAAAAGGGGCAGGGCATCTCTGAACCAGATCTGATTCGTCTGGTGCCCAAAGAATAAAGATTTGGTCAGGAGAGATAGAGAGCATGGCAGTGTGTGTGTGCAGTGTGCAGGTGCAGCCAATCTGGTCGCTGTCCTTTGCATTGCTAGTACTAGCTTGGGTCCATGCAAAACCTGCTGCTTGCAAGCTGTAAATCTGCAAGCTCAAGCTCATCCCTGCAGTTAATCCTAGCTGTAGTAATCCGTGCCGGCCGACAAGGGTCTCGCCCTGCGGCCGTACAGCTCGCAGCTATACCAAAACAGATGCATTGTTGTCTCTCGGGTGACTCGAGATCTCACCGCCCCAATTCATGGCTGTTTACTTTTACCCAACTCTTATTACACTACCAACTTGTAAGAGCAAGTATAATGAAGTGATAGCCATCGGAGTTACCAAGATTTAAGCTGTGTTCTTAGAGAAAAGAGACAAGACTTGAAAAAAGACGGGCTACAGATCGGTAACCTGTTGCAACACAAGCTTTAATAAGCCTTATGAGGTGTTAGTATGTATCTGTATGTATCTAACTATTGTATAGGTCGGCTACTAGATTAGTAGCAAATGACGTGTCATTTGTTAACTTGCTTTAATCATAGCCTGTGATGAATGATCCTTTTTTTTATTATTTCTTGGAAGTTTTGATGCAGGGTATGACAAAAGTACGTGGGGAATTTCAGATAAGTCGCATCACCGACGGCAACCTTTTTTTTTTCTCTGAATGTTTTTTGTAGCCTGCTGTTGCTGACGTTGATGCATCCAAACACACCACACCCACCACACTACGCCGAACCCCACCACTATGTGTTGTGCTTCCAAGATGTTCCAAATTAGTGCATAGTTTAGAACTACTAAACTTCTTGAAAAAAAAAAGAACTTCAAAAACAGTGTCCTCCCAACTAAAAACTACTAAATCAACGTATTAAGTCATCTCCTAGAAAAATAATCTAAGCTTCATTGGAAAGATTTCTGACGAGGTTGCAAGTTTTCGGTTCCTGATGTGCTGATGCACATTGGAAACCGACGGGGATTGTTTGCAGTACTACACCTGCTGCAGATGTCATTGATATATATGACTAGGTATACATGTCAACAACAGCAATACTGTAGAGGATCCGTGTCCATTGGGAACCAATGCAATGTGTATAGAGAAAAATACCAAAACACGGTACGTGGCGTACTGGAGAGATCAAAGTGTGACGCCATGGGTTGCAGAAATAAGTTGAGTTGAGAAGAGAGCACTAGTGGCAGAAGCAAGTGTACCTGTTTCCCTGATGATCTGCTCGTTGATCCCGCAGTAGAAGTGGTTCCAGCTATTCCACCTAACACAGCCACACACACCGAGAGACAGCGTCAGTCGCACAGCAGTTGTTAATTAATTTATTACTTGACAAAACCACGACCATTGATGCATTTGTACCACTGTCTGCTAATGCCTACACACGTGAATCTGAAAGACTAGCAGTATTGTTTACAACACCGACATATTATGAAGTCTGAACTCTAAAGAACTCCCTCTGGTTAAAAATATAAGCATTTCTAGCATAATTTAGAGTACTACTTGCTGTATGGATTATCTCCCATTCGAAATTCTTTCTACTAAAATGTCCTCACATCCCTAATCATCCCTCGCTTAATGAAGGACATCAAAGTTGTTTTTGTTAATTTCAATATTTGCTAAATAATATAAAAATACTTTGATATTTTGGAACATATGAAGTACTCTCTAATATGTTAGAGGATATGACACATCCTAATAATACGAATTTGGACGAGGACGAAGTGGGACGGAGGGACGGAGGGAGTACTCCGTCCATCCCAAAAAAAAGACAAACCCTGGATTTCCGTGCCCAACGTTTGACCGTCCGTCTTATTTGAAAAAATTATAAAAAAATTAAAAAGATAAGTCATGCATAAAGTATTAATCATGTTTTATCATCTAACAGCAATAAAAATATTAATTATAAAAAAATATATAAGATAGACAGTCAAACGTTGGACACGAAAACCCAGATTTGTCTTTTTTGGAGGGAATGAGTAGGTGGTAAAAGAAAGTGCGGAAATTCTGCCTGATGCGTAAAGAACAATGAAATGGAAGTACATGTACGGTAAAACCAGTTCAATTGTGACAGAATTTAATAGAGGCAGCATAGTTGAATATGTCAGCACAAGAAAAGAGGCTAAAAGGGACAAGCAAAAGAAAAGAAAAGAAAAGAGCATAGATATGCCCGTCAAAAGAAGCAGAAGCCAAATGAAAAGCAGGAAATTTTTATGCCTGTTTTTGGTGGACATGCTCGCTTTCTCTCGGTTGTCCCTTGTCTGAAGATTTTTTATGCAGTGGAGTCTAAACCTTACTACAATTTTTCTCAAAGTGATAATCTGATGATGGTTAACCTTGTGGATGTTCTTGCAGCCTGACAGAGAACAGGATTGTCTGATTTTTTTTTCTTTTATACAGTCTGACAGAACCTAAATGTACAAAAAAAAAACCCAAATGACAGAACTCTTAAGCTTTCCATTGAATTCAGGAAAGTTTTCCACTTTTCCGGGTGAAAAAAAATTCACACAGTGCCCTGTACCTGACGAAACATTTGCTCGTACAGAAAGCAACATTGGTCTCCAACATGGCAATAGTCCATTGTACAGTAGCACCAGTTTTTCTTTCTTCTTTCCCATGCAGAAAAGAACAGAAATCTTTTGGACAAACGGAGAAAAAAGAAATGCACCCACCGCGTCCGCGTGCGCGCGAGCTACTCTTCTGACGTCTCAAATCGACAGAATAAAAAAAACAGAGAGAAAATCTATCGCCGAACACGATAAACAAACGCAAAATTGAGCACAAAAACAAAGGATAAAAAAAAATGGAAAACGGAAGCGTAGTACTCCACATGCGTGTGATGTCAGTTTTTTTGCCGTGCAGGAAAGCATCGAAGAAAGGAACAAACAAAAGCAGCTTAAAGTTCAGAGTTTCAGAGTTCAGAAACTGCAGAGAAGAGCAGAAGAAGCTTTCGCTTCCACTGCAAGCTAGAGACATGTCCGTTTCCTCCCCCAAAAAAAATCCGACTAGAAGATGACGCGATTACTGTTTCTTTTTTATTTTCCATTGTGATAATCGGTTGCTTGCTGTTCACTAAACGTGTTATTACTCTACCAAAATTTTGAAGCTCCCAGAGTTTCATCTCGCATAAACACCATCACCAAAATTTTGGAACGTTTCAAACTGAACATATCTAAAAGTCTGCCAAAATTTGGTAACACAAAAGAAAAATGTACCAAAATTTATACAGTATAAGCGGTCACGAGTTGCGAATGAGAAAAATAAAGAGAGAGGGAGAGAGAGACGGTACCCCATCTGCGGCGTGCGGCCGAGGCCGTTCTCGAAGGCGCGGCGCCGCGCGCGGCGAGACCGCCACCGCGCGCCGCGGGACTCCGCCGTGAAGTTGCCCAGCGCCGCCGCCTCGGGGAGCAGCGTCGCCGCCACCGCCACCAGGAGGAGGAGGAGGAGGCGCGGCGACGGCGGAGACGAGGAGCTCGAGGCGCGCGCCATGGCCGGCGTGCTCTGCTCTGAGCTTCGCTCCGCGTTAAATTCGGAGGGAGAAGTGGGAGAAGCGTTTTAATGGCGCGCGCTTTATATAGGCGCGCGCGGGGGGGAGTCGGTGGGGCCCACGGTTTTCGAAATACGTGAGTTTATTTTATTATTTTGCGTTCACACTCTTCTTCGGGCTTGACTTGTGTCGCGGGTGAGTCCACCAATTAGCGCGCGCATAGATAAGCGTCTCTGCTCTTTCGCTAGATTTTTATATAAAAGTTTCTTTTAAAATCAAATACTACAACCTCCGTCCATTTTAGGTACGGTTGTGTATTTTCGTGTCCAACATTTGACCTCTTATTTAAAAATTTATTAAAAAATAAAAATATTTAGTTACACATAAAATATTTATTTATGTTTTATCTTTTACTAATAATAAAAATACTAATCATAATATTTTTCAAATAAAATAGACGGTCATGCGTTAAACATACACAGTCAAAACTAAGGTCTTTCTGGGACTGAGCTGAAAAGCTAGTGAACAGGCCTTTTTAATGTTACTACCTTCATCCTAGAATAGTTATATATCTATAATTCAAATTTTATCATGAAAAGATTGTGTTTTTATTGAGATGTCAGACCCAATCAATTAATTACATAAAAATAATTGACTCCGTATCTCCAACTTCTAACCTTCTTTTTAATCAAGTTTAAGCATGAAATGTATGCATATAATGTGGTAATTAAAATAGGGTTACTGCAATCGTTTGTGTGTTGCTAATCTGTCTTTAATCTTCTAGGAGTGCAATTATTCTGGATGGAGGTAGTAAATGCTAAGAAAAAGTTGTTTTCTTTCAATCATATTAGTGGTTAAATTTTAAATTACTCCTGTATAAACCTAATTTGTTTAATGTATGGATCCCGGTGCATTGGAATCAGTGTATCAGACACACTTAGAGCAAGTTTAATAGTATAGCCAACTACTAGCTCTAAATCATGTATAGCCAATTTAATAGTCAATTCATACAATAGTTGCTTACTATACTATTAATATATGGTCCCACCTGTCATACACACATTGTGTCTTAGAGTCCGTGCTGCAGCTGGCTACAGATCTGTAGCTCGCTGCTCTTATCTCTCATCTTTTATCTTTTTAAAATATGTTTATAGCTGGCTAATAGTTTGCTATTGTATCTGCTCTTATTTTATAGAAAAAAAATTCATGCAAATGTTTATATTTTGGGGCAAAGAGAAGTAGCACATCTGCTATCTATCATTAACTCTTAAAAAATCTACATTTGTCAATCTATCATCTAGCAATACAAATTAGACCTTTAAAAATTCTTATATCAGCTGAGAAAAAAGACAGAATTACGATGATACATATAAAGACAAAAGTATAGGTCATATAGTGCATGGTAATTGTTATTTTGGATTTAAGAATTAAAAACAAGAAAATAACCAAACTGAGGCAGCTAAACAAATACAGCTCGCCACTATTAGTTCTAAATTTTGAAATTATTATATCGTAAAAACTAATCAAAACGACAGGACATGTATATCTGTGTAATTGTTAATTTTTGAACTATCTAATCATTAAAATTAAATTAAAGTTAGGACATTGCGACAAGTATAGCTTTCTATTCATTTATTATAGTTTTCCTTAAAAGAAGGTAAAATTAATGGTAAATTTGTTAAAGGTATTTAACCATAGACACCTCTATTTTATAATTTAACCATATTTGCTATCGATAGATGGTTCCACTTAATAGAAGAACTATAAAGTCAACCTAAGTGGGTTAGTGCAATAATACTTTTCAGTTTTCACTAACCCAACGCCCATTTTCTCCACAAGAGAAAGCAGAAAGGACAGCTTTTCTTTCTCTTTCCATCCTTTTCATTTTCCTTTCGGCTCTATGTAGTATCTGAAGAGATTTAATATTTTTTTTTGTTTATCCTTGGGAGCATAGGAAGTAGTTAGGCTCTAGGCTAGGCCTTTGCCCTTTTATATCTCTTACTCATTTCATAAGGGACTGAAGGGAGACTCCCGAGTTCCATGGGTTTTTGCTCCATGTCTCAAGTTGAAGCCATGAGAGCCAGGGGATTGTCTACACAGTTGGGGTTTAGAAAAATTATGTTGCCTCCTAACTAGGGCAATTCTGACACAGTCCCATTTGGAGATAGAAAATATTAAGTTTGGACATCAAGCCCTTAAAAAGGTGAAGTGCCGGTGAAAAAAATATTGTTGTAATGGATTAAGAAAATACTCTATTATAAACAGTTAAGTAATGTACCCTCTGCTTTTATACTCTTGTAAAATTATAAAATATAGATAAACTTAAATAGTTGGTGCACTGTGTACTGCAATTACAGTTAAGATCCAATTAGTTAATATATTTAGAAAGAAATTATTTATAAATTTTGGGAAACATTCGAAAGTTGACAGCATGATGCTATAATTGTGGAGGTGTTGATGTCAAGGAAGAACAATTATAAAGGACATTAAAAGATGAAATTGTCCAGTTTAAGTTTGAGGTTAAAATTCGAACTTTCTGCACAGCTTTATTTAGACAATTAATTTTCTGCATAGTTTATAGGGTCTAATATATTTTTCTATTTTCTTTTACAAAATTGTTGCTTATGTCTGGAAAGGTGCCTAGGATGGATATATCCAAAAGTATAGGTTGCGTCATCATGGACAGCCAAAGCAAAGCATATATACTTCCTCCATCCCGAAAAAAATAAATCTAGAACTGGATATGACATATTATAGTACAACGAATCTTGACAAAGGTATGTCCAGATTCGTAGTACTAGGATGTGTCACATCTAGTACTAAATTATTTAGATTCGTAGTATTAGAATGTGTCACATCTAGTACTAAATTATTTTTTATGGGATGGAGGGAGTACGGCGCTAGAGGTCGGCATCCAAATCAGGATTTTGACAACCAAGTCATCTCCACTTTGACAATTGACAGAACCAAAAATTAAAACGTTATCAGTTTACTACCACTTGAGCAGCAAAAAGGGCAGGTTTCATGGAGAGTGTTCAAACCAACACCTCCCAAATTAACAATCCGGCTCTGAATTATTAGTCGTTCAATGATGAATTCATTTGGTGGTAGGAGTAGCTAGTAGTGGACAGTGACCATCATCATCATCATCATCACCTGATCTCCGTTCCGTGTCAGGAGTTAGTGGATGATGTTGCCATTCATTATTCTTCTCATCACTTCGCCTTTCTAATCCTCCATTAACTATTCGAGCTAACCAGAAGTTAGCCTGCGGCCAGATAATAGCCAGACGGTGTGGTTGTGTCCCTAGCACTGCAGGGTTCAATTTCTACATATAGTGCCATCATAAAAAAAAACTTTTTTTATAAAATGTGAACGGTTTTAAAAGTTGAAAAACAATAACAATCGGTTTTATATAGTTAAAGAATACAGATCGGACCACAGTCATAATTGGAGGACTAAAAGTGGATTTATCATATATCTAACATTATTTCAAGCGTGGCATGGTTTGAGGGTGTTATTATTTGTGGATGGTGCATATTCAATTATACTCTTCCGAAGAAAACTGAGGTAACCATTTGGGACAGAGCAATAGCTGCTTGATGTATAGTAGTGGCTAGCTAGACAGTGGTTGATGTGACACTAAAAAATAAAAGGTGATGAGAAGAGAATAAAAGAGCAGGTAATTAATGAATTAATTAATTTACTGACAGATAATAAGGCAGAGTTGGCCAACAACATCACGTACAAAAGACGGCATACATTAGAATGATCAATCTGTTGGGAGAAATTGTTGACTTGTGTGGTAATCGTGGAGGTCCCATCAGCCGCCAAAATATTCCCCAAAAGCACAAACTTTTGTAAAGATAATTTTTTTACCCTGGTTTTAGATGATAAGAGAGCAAACAAACTGGGAATGGATTATGGATGAACAATTATCAACTTGATCTTATCATTTTGCGTGTAATCTGCATGTACACTGTATTTCACCCATGGTATGAATGTTAATGGGAGCATGATGGAGTTGTGCTCTTAAAGTGTGATCTTTAACAATCTGGGATAGGCTGCGAAAGTGATCATTAACCGTGGGCAATAGGATTTATGATGTTCCACAATTTATTGTGTTGATAGCAACAGCAATAACTAATAATCAACGGTATTTAAATATATATAGAAAAAGACTCTGCAATTGTTTTAACTGTACTACCACAAAATAAGTTGTCGATTGTCACAGATATTTGATTTACAACAAAATTCAAAACTTTGACTATCAATTTTATATTAGAAAAAATTTTAAAAAAGAATATAAGCTTAGAATATTATCATACTGTTCTTTTTCAAGACAAATCTGTGTATACCATTTCTTCTTTTTTAAACTAACCATATGGAAACTATATTCATGGTTAAAGTTTGTGATTGGTTAAATCTTATTTTAAGTGTTAAAATGTTTATGCCCAAGGTTATACTAAACTATTACTCCTTCTGTCCCATTTTTTTAAGTACGGATATAGATTTCGGTGTTCAATGTTTGATCGTCTATATTATTTAAATTTTTTTATTAGTATTTTTGTTGTTATTAGATGATAAACATGAAAAAAACTTTATGTGTGACTTATTTTTTTAAATACAACAGACGGTCAAAATGTAAACCCACATCTACACTTCTAATGAGACGGAGATAGTACTAGCTAGGTTTATCGCTTGTGATAACTCGATCCCGTTTCGGCCAGTCCTTGTCATGCAAGGATATTGCTTACATAAATTTGGGGTTCAGATTGTGAACCTTAACCTCTCCTTATCCATCCATATGAATGCTCGCCTAAACGTCTCGATCATGGCAACCGATGGAGCCTCTCCTCACGCGTCAACCATCTCGGATCAGATTATATATCCAATTGATCACTTGATCAAACCAAGGACAACATCACTGAACAGCAGCAGCAGCAGTAGACAACAATTGAAGCATCATCTGAGACATCACTGAACATCTACTAGCTATAGCAGCAGTGTGCTGTTTGCAGAACAATTGTAAGGTAGAAGCTTGTAAGTAGTAAGACATCTCTGTCATGGCCTTGATGAACATCGATATATCGTCTTAATTATCCCTTACACAATGTTAATAATATTGGTCACTCTCAGTATAGTCAATCCATCGTCACCTTAGATAGACCCCTGCATGTTGATCCCTTGCAATAAGACGCCAGCTCGATCGCCTTATCTATCTCCCTGCATCTCTACTCCCTTGGGTTAAGTAACAAAAGACGTGTCGGAATCAATTCTCGCAACTCCCTCTATCTCATATAGGACGTTTTGATTTTTTTTTCTAAGTCAAACTCACGTTTAACAAAGTTTATAAAAATATATAGCAATTCCTACTACACCAAATTAATTTTATTAAATCTAATATTTAATATATATTTTAATAGCATGTCGAAAATATTATCATGTTTTTTAATAAATTTGATCGGAACTTAAAAAAGTTTAACTTAGAAAAAAAAGTTAAAGTGCCTTATAATATAAAACAAAAGAAATACACATAAACTCCTTGTTGTGGGTGTACAACTCCATTACGGAATAATTCACACAGATAATTGCTTATAGCAATTTTATATTGTTCATATATAGTTTATTTCGATAGGTTGTACTACTGTTGTCCATCTGAGAATATATTATCGTAGCGTGAATTATATTTGTAAAATCGTTTTTATTTCACTTGCTACGGACACCTTATAATTAAGCTAGAGCCATAGCCGTATACTCCCTCCATCCATAAAAGAAACAAATATAGAATTAAATGTAACATATTTTAGTATAACTTATATAGATAAACTAATTGTACTAAGATATATCACATCTAATTCTTAAGTTTGACTACACATACTGTAGGACACTGCAGTACTTTGGCCACATGCAGGACATGGGAGATATCATGATCAGCAATGCTCCGTTTAACTTCATGACCAAGCAAGGCTAATTGGCAATAATTGACCATATGTTCTTATCGATCTTATGCGAGCCATGTATGTGTACGCGTCAGAAGCGTCAACTGCAAAGTCCAAAGGCTAATAAGCTTTATCATCATCATCATCATCATCATCTCCTTCCATGCCCAACTCTATCTAGCTCCAGGCCTCGTTGTAGTGTCAGCAAGATAGGGAACTGAAGGAGATGGGATCATGAAAGCCATACACTAGTAAAAAAACCTAGATGTGCCGGTTTGAAAAAAAAACCTATATATATATATATATATATATATATATATATATATATATATATATATATATATATATACCGGTCTTATATGTGCCGGTTTGAAAAAAAAATCGGCGCCTATAAAGCATTTCTCGCCAAATCCCAATCCCACTAAGAGAGGAGTATTGATGCCGATTTTAATTAAAAACCGGCACTAAAGACCCTCCTACCAGCTGTCACCAAAAAATTAGTTTCGGCCACTAGATAAAAACCAGTACCTTATAGATGTCGGTTGTAAACTCCAACCGACACCTATATTATCATGACGTGATAAGGTTAAAAGTAAAAGGTGCCGGTTCTCACTAAGATTGGCACCCTTGCTTGTTCATCCACCTGTCTGCCATGCTCTGCAAGCTTCATCAGTAATAGCAATTAATTGGCCTGTGACAGGCAATAATCATGGCATGAACGGCATGTAATTAAGATCCATCCAAGTATCCATATCCAACACCCTACATGCAGGAAGGAACGTTCCTAGCAAGGATAATCAAGTGTCATCATCTCTGATCAGTCTCACAGAATAATAATTAATGAGATAGATCATTAGGCAGGCAGGGGCATGGACTAATGTCTTCAAAATGGTTGTTGGATCACTAACAAGTAACAACCCCGTCTTGTTTATGGAACACATTAGCTAGCTTTAGCTAGTGTAGCCATCTACCCCTTAATCAGTTTGCTAACTGGACACATGGAACGAGCCACTAACCACCTTTTAACTCGCCTAATATTGATCTCTGCTTTGTTTAAATCATATGTCATCTCAAAGGAGAGCAGGAGGCACACTGAGATTATTGGGGTGGTGGTCCTCTACGTACATATCAAATCTTTGATGGCCTAAAAGATGGAGAGATGCTGTGCAAACTGCAAAGTGGGATTCTGAATATCTCCCCCGTGAGTCACGACGTGTGCGTTTTGAAAAATGTCAGAAATATTGAAGCTAGCAGACAACTCGATCGCCATTATTCAGGAGCCTCGTCGGTTGCCCTTATTTGCTAATAAGCCAAAACGGTTTATTAGAGAATAAAAATTAATTTATAGACAATTTTGTTATATATTTATTCATAGTGCCTAAAAAAACTATTGTTAAAAAGAAATTACGTTAAAAATGTTTGAAAATCAATAAAAATTCAAATTTTAATTTTTGCTTCAGCTCTACAAATTTTGTACAACCGATTGGGCTCTCAATTCTTCTTCACATGCTTCTTCGCGTCATGCATAAACACATAATGCATTTGATTGATTGATGATCACAAGCTAGGCGACGACGTACGCCGTTCGGTAGGGAGAGCTGCATTTGTCTTTTCTTTTTTCAGAAGCTAGTAGAGTGACGTACAGGGTATTCAGCTTAATCAGTAGCATGGTACAGTATAGTAACATGCTTGAGCTAATTTCACACACATGCGATTAATCAGTGTATCGCATGTTAGCATTGGCGTATTAATTGCAGCATATATCAAGTGGATCGACAGCAACTAATACACACAGCATCAGTGGAGAGAACTAGTGAGAACTAACTACTCTCAGGATGATTTTTGCAACAGTTCATCGTCTCCAGCGGTGACTGAGTTAGAAAGATTTTTTTTTTACCCGAACAAACTTCATTATAAACTATCATTTGCTATAAAAATTTCATCATCAATTTATTCAACAATGGGAGGGACCCGTGAACCCCCGCGTCGCCCACGCGCAGGCGACACGGGGGGCGAAACCTAGCTCCGCCGCCCCCTTCTTCCCCCTTTCCCCACCTCGCCGCCGCCGGAGCTCACCGCCGGAAAGTTGGCCGGCGAGTTAGGAGGGCGGCGGCGGGGCCTTCTCCTGTGGTGGCGTCCCCTCTTGGCGCGGGGGAGGCGGCGAAAACCGGCGGCGGGGAGTGGCGGCGGCGAGCTCTCCGGGCAAGACGATGACGGATCTGCGGTTGCTGTCACCGGATCTGGCCTGGCCCAGGCCGGATCCGGCGGAAGCGGCCGGCGTTGTGGCGCAGCGCGAACGAAGGAGGTATGGCTGGCAGCGGAGGGGCGCCCCTCTCTGGCGGCGGAGACGGCTCGCGAGGCCGGCGCGCGCGCCGACACACGCAAGCGGGGCGCGAGGCGTCGCCCGGTGGAGCCGTCGGCGGCGGGGCACATCGGCGGCTCTGCACCGGTGGTTGGGGCGACACTGTCCTAGCCGCCGTGGCGTCCGCCCCCTTCGGCCTGCCCCCCCTCCCCCTTCTCCTTGAGTTGGCGGCAGGGTCGGCCGGTCGGGCGGATCTGTGGGCGGTGGCCTAGGCTGATTGCTGAATGGTCAATGTGGCTTGCGACGTTCCTTGTGCAGGTTGCGTGGATTTGAATGGGGTATCGCGGGTGAAAGCCCTGCTGTGCCGTTGGCCGGCTTGACGACGGCGGCGTCTTTCGGCGTCGTTCCCCTCCTTGGAGGCGTTGTTATAGCGTTGACCCCTTTCTTTTCCTTACCGTTCTCCGGGTGAAAACCTTGCTCCGGCTTCCGGATGAAGCGGTGGCGGCGACCACGTCGTGTCCTTCTTGGGGCACCGCTTTGGAGAAGCTTTCTCGTACAAGGATATCGTTGGTCTTTGCATTGGCTTCGAAGCTTTTTAGTCCTAGGTTTCGACGAGGCCTTTGCTCTTCTAGTTTCACTTTTTGTTTCGCGGCGGGCGACCTTTGCTCCTTGTTTGATTTTGCTAGGTGAAGTCGGAGCTGCTTCGTTGTGGTAATGAAGCTGGGTAACGATGACACACTACAGTTTCTTTCTAGGGGTGTTGTTGCTGAACATGAATAGGATGTGGCGCTTAGGCAGCTTGGGCTGATGTCCATTGTGGGATGTTGAGGCCGCTTGATCATTATGGCAGCGTGTTAGGTATCGATGTTGTATTCTAAAGTCGGAGCTGCTGTGTCGCTTGGCGGTAAGCTCGGCAACGATGACAGATTGCAAAGTCGGAACCTCCTATATTGCTCTTGGTCAAATTTGGTATCGACACCCTATGTTGGGCTCCGTCAGTGGTTTTTAGTTGTAGTGTGTTGTGGCGAGTGCTGTGTGTTCAGCCAGTCGGTGGTTGTTTTTTCTTTTCTTGTAACCCGTCTAGGGTTTTTACTCCTGCTTATTGAAAATATAATTGGCAGTTCTCCTGCCAGTTTAGTTTAAAAAAAATTTATTCAACAATATAGCACGTGTGGGCTTCAGTGCAAAGGACAGAGAGAAGCCCATCTCTGTATATGGGCCGTACATTTGGTCCAAAAGTTCCAGATTCAGCGAACTAATTGGCGCACGAACAAATGAGTGAACACACCCGATGCGTTTTATTATCGGAAAATGCTGCTACGACCAATCTCTCTCAAAAAAAAAAAAACTTGTACAGTTCTTATATTTCTTTTAATCTAATTCAGGTGGGGTCTTTTCCCCCCGGTGGATCAATGGGCTTGTTTGGTTCAGTACCCTATCAAATCAAAATATTGATAGGCCTAAAATCTAGGTATGTTTCAGCACTACTAATATTTTAGTACGGCAGAGTTGTAAATAAATGTGTTTGGATTTAAACTAATTGAGAGCCAAATTTTAAATTATAGTGAAGAATGTTCTATAATTGTACCAAATCGAGCATGTGCATTACCAAAAATTTAACCTCAGACCAAACCATCACATTTACTATTCAAAATAAAAAAAATGGTACAACACATTTTGGTATCAAACCAAAACGGCCCAATATTATCACGCGACAGCAGTCGGCGGAGGTGTTGTCCGCAGGGAGGGCGGTGCAACAGACAATAACAGGGATGGAGCTACAGTAGAACCATCGGGGTCAGCCGACCCTGATGACCTCCGATGAAATCGTAAATTGTTTAAGCAATTAAGATGACATCAGGAATTAAACAAGATTAGTATATTCTGACCCCGGTGACACCGATGAACTAATTCCTCCCCGGGCGACGAGATAATTCAGCTGAGCGGACTGATAAAAAGGTTGACTCGATCAACGATCTGTGTTTTTGTGGGGTTCGGAATTTTATTTTCCGGCGCCGGTGACCCCCCAACTCCGGTAGGGAGCATACGGATTAGGTTTTGGAGTTGGGGTCAGGGTAGGAGGGGGGTTGGGGGAGGGGAAAGAGAGAGGGGGTTCCTCGGGGCTTAGAGGGATGGCCATGGGCGGTGAACTTCGGCTGGCAGCGGCATCGCCGAAGCTGCGGGGATGGAAGAGGACGGTGGGCTGGTGTCGGCGGCGGACGATGGTTGAGACGGGAAGACGGCAGGACGGGGGCACCGCGCCGTTGCTGCCTTGAGGAGAAAGAGAGGGGGGGAAGGGGGAGAGGTCTTGCCGGGGGGCCTCGCGCGGCGGCGTTGACTCTTTCTGGCCAGCCGGCGAGGCGGGCGACAACACGGTGGGGCGGTGGTGGCGAGGGATTGCGCGAGGGACAGAAGGAGGATGGTGGCGGCGCGATCTAAACGCGCGCGCGCGAGACGGGGGGAGGAGAGGAGTTAGGTTAAGGGCTTTACACAAATCTTGAAGCATATCCTGTTGTCTAAAATTCGAATGATTGGAGATAAGATTCTTTGTCACAAGATATATAGACAGCCCCTATTTTCGTATAATAACACAACCTTACCTCACGGCCACTCCCTCGGAAGAAAATTACATAGGATGGAAGACCTTCAAACATCAGAAGGACCGTGCTTCTCCGGTTGACACGTGTATAAGCACAAATCTTGAAGCAATCATCCCCTACCTCTGGCCCAACTCCTCTCCACTCTCCATCCCCGCACATCTGCCCTTCTGCACACCAAGCCTGGCATTGGATGGCTGCTCGCCGGCAGCACCTACAGTCCCAGCTGTGGAGATTGGTCGATACGGCATACGGTATCAAGAAATTGTGAGTTTTCTTAACTTAATTCAGCTGTATGTCCTTTATTTACATGCCCATGAATAATTTTGACAGACAAATCATTAATTGTTTGGCATATAGGTTGAATCATAGATCAAACTTGGGTACTCGACGCTCACAAAGTGTGAATGAAATCTGGAAACCAGTGATTGAGAATTTGAGATAAAAGTAATGCGAGATTCACCAAGAAAACCCACAACAAACATCACTAATTGACCATAGTGTACTCAACGAGAGAGGGGAACTCTGGTCAGGGAAGGCCGGAAGACTAGGGAGAGGAGAGAAGGGGGAGGGGGGGAAGTTGGGCTAGAGGTAGATGGCGATTGCTTCAAGATTCGTGCTCATACACGTGTCAACTAGAAAAAGCACGGTCTTTCTGATGTTTGGAGGACTTCGTCTCCTACGCAATTTTCTTCACACTCACGCCGGCGCCCCTCATCTCCTTCCCCAATTCCCTCTCCGGCGACAAGGTCAGGGCGGCGCCGATCGGCGAGCTTCGCACTAGGGCGGGCATGGCGCGCCGCGCCGCTTCCCGCGCCCTTCGCTCGGAGGGCTCGATCCAAGGGCGAGGGGGCCGCGCGGGGGGCGGTGGCGGTGGCGCCGAGGACGCACGCCACGTGTTCGACGAATTGCTCCGGCGTGGAAGGGGCGCCTCGATCTACGGCTTGAACCGCTCCCTCGCCGACGTCGCGCGTGGCAGCCCCGCGGCCGCCGTGTCCCGCTACAACCGCATGGCCCGAGCCGGCGCCGACGAGGTAACTCCCGACTTGTGCACCTACGGCATTCTCATCGGTTGCTGCTGCCGCGCGGGCCGCTTGGACCTCGGTTTCGCGGCCTTGGGCAATGTCATTAAGAAGGGATTTAGAGTGGAAGCCATCACCTTCACACCTCTGCTCAAGGGCCTCTGTGCCGACAAGAGGACGAGCGACGCAATGGACATAGTGCTCCGCAGAATGACCGAGCTCGGCTGCATACCTCCTGAGATGAAACAACAATTAACCTTTCTTCATAAGCATTTTTGCCAACTTCTTTAACCTGAACGCAAGCACCTGTCTGCAATTAAAATATTGGATGCAGGTTCAAATTGAATGAACAGGTTTTATAAAATTTAGAAGCGCAGAAATGCAGCATGCCACACACCACACAACTTTTATTCAGGAACAAGATTGGATTGTATAAAATGGTTTCGATCTGATTATCTTATCTCAACGTATTAATATGCACATATACTAATCATGAAATATCTGATGGAATGATGTTTCTATTTACCTGTGTGAGGCAGCAAGGAGTGAGATGGATAACACCACATACATTATTATTCTAGAACAATTTTGTAAAATACTGTTGTGCTCATGAAGCGTTCCAAAGATGTTTCACAACCTGTGCTCCACGGGTTTTGAGCTTAATCCTGGGACATTCAGTCTCATGAACTGTCCCATTCTTAAACATGGAATAAAGGATGACAGCATGATTTCTTTGTCTCTATAATCTTTTGGCTACCCACAGATAATAGCTGTAAATCTATACTACTTTAAAAGGAGTAGTGGTGGTGGTGAGTGGTGAATCTGCCACCACCCCACACCACCAACTCTCAAAATTCTGACATGTGGGATCACTGTCTATCCCTTCTCCAAACCAATTGTATGATAGAACAGTGAAAATAGCGAGGTATGTCAGTGACCCAGAGAGGAGGGGACGGCGCGTGGTGAGCTACAAGGCATACTCAGTGGAGGGCAAGATCAAGGCCTCCCGTCCGTAGTGGACTCCGCTGCATCAAGGCCAACTGCTCCGAACTGATCAATTTATGGTACGGATCACTTCTCCTTTCCTTTCTTTTTCACCTTAAGCACTCTCTTGATTCTTCGCTGCTACCTCCCTTAATTTCTTTCAAGATATTGTGGCACTTGATCATGGCTGAGACCTACCTTCCAGTGTGAAATGGATTTTGTCAAAGAACTTATTCCATTAGCTTATTTTCCGATTACATGGAAGACATTCTTTTCTGGAATAAATACAGAACTAAATCCTATTTCCTGAATAAAAGTTATGTGGTGTGTGGCATGCTGCATTTCTGCGCTTCTAAATTTTATAAAACCTGTTCATTCAATTTGAACCTGCATCCAATATTTTAGGTGCAGACAGGTGCTTGCGTTCAGGTTAAAGAAGTTGGCAAAAATGCTTCTGAAGAAAGGTTAATTGTTGTTTCATCTCAGGAGGTAATATGCAGATGATTATTCCAATTGTCATTGCCTTGCCATTTTTATCACGAGTCTTTACAATTTTATATCTTCCTACATATTCTTTCCAGATTCCAGATGATCCAGTGTCTCCAACAATTGAGGCGCTTATTTTGCTCCATAGTAAAGTAAGTACACTTGCTGAGAACCACCAGTTGACAACACGGCTTGTTGTACCATCAAACAAAGTTGGTTGTATTCTTGGGGAAGGTGGAAAGGTAATTACTGAAATGAGAAGATGGACTGGGGGCTGAAATCCCAGTCTACTCAAAAGCAGATAAACCTAAGTACCTGTCTTTTGATGAGGAGCTTGTGCAGGTAATTTATTTGGCCATACCTACACCAGAGATCCATATATTACTTTTATAACTGCAGCTTTTACTTGTTAACATTTCATTGTGCTTTTACATTTGTTCCAAGCTTTCAGGTTGCTGGGCTTCCAGCTATTGCAAGAGGAGCCCTGACAGAGATTGCTTCGAGGCTTTGAACTAGGACACTCAGAGATGGAAGTTCTTCCAATAATCCGACACCTTTTGCCCCTTTTGATGGTCCTCCTGTTGACATCTTGCCTAACAGGGAATTCATGCTATATGGACGATCTGCCAATAGTCCCCCATATGGAGGGCCTGCTAATGATCCACCATATGGAAGACCTGCCATTGATCCACCATATGGAAGACCAATATCCACAATATGGAAGACCTTCCAATGATCCACCATATAGAAGACCTGCCAATGATACATCATACGGACGGTTGAACAATGATGGGCCTCGTGATCCTTACACCGTGTATCCTGTAGAGTACTTCTCTAAAAGAGAGTACCGTAGTGGAAGTAGCAAAGTCACCATCTGCTTCATACGACAGATATGCAGCAACTACTCGCTTGCCTAGTAGAGAACTGCCCTCATCTATTAGTCCTGGTGCCGATTATATGTCCCGCCGTTCTTATCTTGACCAAGTACCTACTGATAGGTACTCTAGTAGGGTACACTACAATTAGGCCTCTCGAGAGCTGGGAATAGTAATGTGCAACAATTAGGAATCACCAGAGCTGGAAATTCCAATGCTTATGATTATACTGAGGTACATTTCCAATGCGTTAGCTTGCCTCTTCTTTGCAAATGGCCCTCGCCTGATATGTTTCCATTAGAAACATGAAACCATATATATGACTGTTGCATTATGTCTATTTTCTTCCATGATGGTTCAGACGTCTGAAAAAAGGACAAAAATATTCTAGAATATGTCATGGTGGTCCAAATATATCCTTCTGTCTTGTGCCCACTCTAATATCTATCATTGGTAACACTATTCAATTGTTACCATGTTGTTGCAAACCCTAGATTCAGTTATTCAGCTGTTCTCTGCTACTGTTGCTTACCAGTTTTCTTAGTTGGGTGTTGATCTTTTCTCATTTTTTATTTCCTTGTTTCCTGGTACACCTGATGCCTCTCTGATGCATCTGAATGTATGTTTTTGTTCTCTTCAGTGCTTAATAGATTTAAATTTCATTCTTTTCAGGCTGCGGAGCAGATCCATGGACGTGAGGATTACCGAAGACTGTCAGGTCTCACTGGGTATGGCTTACGCAGACTGAATTTTTACAGGACACAAACATGAATTTTGTCCTCATAATCATTGAGTGATGATCTCTTTGCAGGTATCCAGGTGGCTCTGTCGAATTGCGGATTCCAAATAGTTATCTGGAGTCTGTGACTGTCTGTCATTGGTGTTGGTGGTGTCAATCTAGCTGAGATCCGTCTGGTATAGCGTATGCGAAACATCATGCACTATCCCCAGTCTTAACCATGCCCCAATGGCCACCAATAGTTTTCCTCATGAAAATCTCCCCTTGATCCCGGATCTGTGGTGCGAGAGTGAAGTTGCACGAAGCCCATCCTGGTTACAAATTATTTAATAATTAAACATGTTACAAATTAAAGAAGAAATAAAAAAACATCAAAAATTATAAAATGTCAAAAAAATCAATGCACACGACTAGTGTGCTTAGCAATTTTTTTATCCACAATTACTTTTACAATATTATAATTAATTTTGTTAGAATTATTATTATAATATAGAAAAAATAGTTGCCAAAGTTTCTCAACGAATATCGAATAAAGTAAAAAATATCATATATTTAAATATGATGGTAATATTTGTTTGCAAAACTTTGATCTTCAATCCTTCAACAGCATAGATATACAACGTCGTAATCACCAACGAGCCCGAGTGACCATACGGGATAGCCGAGCGGCGGATCTGCACTGTCCTTGGGTGAAATAAATCTAGAACATTGTATATCTTATCTTAATCTCTACTATTAGAAATTAAAGATGTTTTTGCTCAAGATTTCCGTACGTTCTCTACTTCGTTACAATATCGGTTTTGTACGCCCGCACACGCGTTGTGTGTTCTCTGGTAGAGATGCAAGTGGATAGTCCTGCTACCCGTATAAAAACCCGCTTCCTAGTTCATTTTCCACATGATAGTATAAAATTTAGAAGAAAAAATAAACTATAAATAAAATAAGCAGGCTGAAAAACCCCGCTTGTCCACTCCGTTTGCATCCCTATTCTCCGGTTCCAATACATGAAGTGAGTGTCTTGCTTCTCCCTGGTCTGGCAGGCCCTTTTTCCACCATCCCCACCCGGGCCGGCGGGTTACATTGACCGATCATGGCCCACATTATGTGATGAACACTAGCTGAGTTGAAATTTATCCTTTGATGATTTTCAGTATGTTTTTTTTTCTCCACATCTTCTCTTTCAATTTTGGAAAAATATTTTATTCTTGATTTTTGTGCTCGTACATCACTAATAAATCAGCTGTTACCCTTCCACACATTGTCAATTTATCATGTCTATTTCAGCTCTTACCTTAGTATAGTCTTGAGTCATCGCTACTGACTGGCTGTGTTCGCTAGGAGAAGTTCCCATCCAGAACAGTGATTGTGAAAAACGGAACGGTTTATTAGCGCGTGATTAATTAAGTATTTGCTATTTCTTTTTCAAAAATAGATTAATTTGATTTTTTAAAGCAACTTTTGTATAGAAACTTTTTTAAAAAAACACACCATTTAAAAAAGCGTACGCGCGCGAAAAACGAGAAAGAGGGGTTGGGAAAAGCTACGTGCCTCCTACAAATCAATAGCCTGCCATAACAATATTTTCTACGACATGATCCATATTAATCCATGCAATGCAAGCACACACGCTACTGCACGAAAAAACTACGGTCCATAACTTCAAAACTAACATGTTAGAATGACGTTAATTTTTCATTGCAATTATATTCATCGACCGTTAATTTACTAGGCAGCCTGTTTAAAAAAAATATTCACCGGCCATACCCACATGTTCCGTAGTTCATTAGGTGATGGATCGGTAGTTACAGCAGACTATGGTAAGCAATAGCTATATATACACGTATATGCATTGCTAATCCTTCAATTTTGTCCAATTCTTTTAGATTGTATTCACCTATTGTAACGCATGATCATTTTTCTAGTCTTAACCTGAACTAATCTTAATCTTAATAACCAATTAAAAGATTCGTAATTTTTCCATCGTCACCTCGGCTAATTTTTCATCGGTCCAAAAAAAAATCCCTGTTGTTCCTTTCCATCCCGAGAATCGAGACAGGGAAAACTGAAGCATATACACACAAATATATCCAAAAATTCCCATGCAGCTAGATCGAAGGGAAGGGTGCTGTTGTCATCGCCAAACCGCCACCGCCGTCGCAGGGACGCCGTCGGCTCCCCTATCGCTGGATCTGGCGGAGGGGAGGGCACCGCCCCTGTCCGCCGCCTCCCCTCCCACCGGAAGTGAGGGCGTATGTGGAGGAGAGAAGAAGAAAAAGAGAACATAAAGGAGAGAAGGATGAACGGTGATTGAGAGAAAGACTGAGAGGAAGAGAGAGCTCGGGAATAAAAATGTGGAGTTAAGGATCGGTGGAAGAATCGAGGTGCGCGGCACTCTCTCCGCTCTCTCCGAGCGGTTAAAAAAAGGACAATGGTAAATTTACAATTTTTTTGAATCGTTACCGTAAAAATGGCAATAGAAACTTGCAAAAATACCACTAGAATTATCATTCGAGTGGCATCCTTGAAAAATTGAAAAAAACGGTGGCAAATTTACAAATGCCCTTTAAAAAAACCACTTATAACTTAGTACTTTATTTATAAAAATGGTATATCTTATCTTAACTACTTAAATTAGTAATTTTTCGTTTGTCACCTAATTCTTTCGTCCGTAAATCCGTTTTTCGGCCGTATGCACATTTGTGTTGGCGTTCATCCGTCGTTCCTTTCTCGCAATCCAATTCGAGCGACACAACCAGCCAAGGGGCTACTAAAACGAAGGGAAAAGCAAGGATGGATTGGATCTGGACCCTGAATCGGACAAATAACCACGATAAAATCCGCTGGAAGGGAACCATGAGATTGCAATCCAATGAAATCGATCAATCATCTGGTACTTTGCCTCGGCACTGGGCATTGATCCCCTACCGAATTTCCGACCACGCCGTGCATGCTCTCGCGCACCATGAGGTGGCTGACCTCATCGGCGTGCGGTGGCCGCCACCTGCTCCACGCCGCCTCCGGCCCCCATGTCCTCGTCGTCGAGACGCGCCACGCACAACATCACGAGAAGCCCCCTCGCCATCAGAGCGCATGCCTTAGTCGCCGCCGCCTCCACCACGCCGCACACGTCGTCCGTACCGGCGTATCTGGCTCCCGTCTCCCCCACAAGCGGGGCGGGTCTCCCACCTCCCTCTCTTACACCGTGGCATCAGCTAACTCCGCACGGAAGCTTCGCCGTCATCGCTCCACCAAGCCGCCCTCACATCTCTCGCTTAGACCAGTGCGTCATACAACACGAGCTGGCCGGCTTCGCTTCGGTCGTGGATCTCCACTGTCACCGCCTCACCGGGGCTCACCGAAGACATGGACGACATGAATACGTCGCTCATGGCTGTGTTGTGATGTCATCGCTGTTGCTCTGGGTGGTCGCCATCGTGGACTCATGGTTCGCTCACTTGAGGCAGAAAAGTCACGGCTAATGGGCATTTTTTTTTCATTTTTTACAACTTTTTTTATTTCTAAAGAATATATTTTTCTTGAAGGGCTTATATCATGAAAAACTAAATCCTAATCATCTAATATTTTTTATAATTTTATTTTACACGTTGCATCTATTTATTAAAAATGTTTAAATAATAAAAAAATTCTCAACCTGTCCCCTCTGCTCTTTTTTTCTTTGTCCCTGTCCGCTCTTTTTTTTTACTTTTTTATTTTTTTTCCTCACTGTCTAATCTTTTTTTATTTTTTTTCATGTCTACTTATTAATATTTGACCTCAAATACAATTTGTAAATAAAAAATAATACACGCTCTCACAAAAATAATAAGATTAATTTTTACGATTTGTTAAACTACACACATTTTCTTCAGGTAACAATACACAGGTATATTCCCACAATTGCAAAGTGAGTATAGTTTAACTGGATGGGTTTCTTGTGGTGGAACCAGTCAACATGGATTTAAATCTTTGATGAATAAAGAGCAGCACCGACTTCGACCAACAGGAGTAGAGCTATTACCTATCATATAAGGGGGCACGAACCTGTATAAAAATTCTTGTCTCCATTTCTTTTACCTTAATCTCGTATACACCCTGGTACCGACAATCCCCATACCATGCAAATACTATAGTTGTGACCTCAAAGGTCGACAGTACAATTGTAGTGTAATTACATGTTAGTCTAACTATAACTACTACATCCGTGGCTCCGTAAAAAAAAAATCTAAGCATGGACAATGACGGAGCGTGAGGCTCCTCACCGGGAGACTGCGCAGGCCCCCCTTTGCCGGTTCGGCCGGGGACTCAGGGTGAGATTCTAAGCTCTCTGTATGTGGAAGGTTCGCTAGACCGGAAACACACAAGACACGGGCGATGTATACAGGTTCGGGCCGCTGAGAAGCGTAATACCCTACTCCTGTGTTTTGGGTGATCTGCGTATGAAGGAGCTACAAGGTATGAGCCAGCCTCTCCCTTGTTCTGGGTTCCCAATCTGGAAAAGTCCAGTCCCCATCTCAGTGGGCAAGGTCCTCCTTTTATATCTTAAGGGGATACCACATGCACCATTTCTCTCTTTTTTTGTGGGGACTTACCCCACCTTTTCATAAATGGACGGAGATTTGTATAGTTGCCGTCCGAGTCACCTTCTGATGAGACGGGCCACAACTACCTCCACTTTCGCCGGGAGCAGGTGCGACGTGGAATCGTGGCTGTCTGCTGACGACATGACCGGTGTCAGACCAGTCACGTCGGTCATTCTTGTCCACCACGTGTCAGCTTAGCAATCTACATGTTCGCCCTTCTTCACACAACATCTTGCCTGCAATGGTTAGGATGAAGCCTGGCATATATCTGACCAGGACTAACGTGCCATCTCTGGGAGGTAACACGCTAGCTCCAGCTGGGGACGAGCGCCTAGAAGCCCTCGTCCTGACGGGATGGGGCGAGGCGTGTGTCAGATCGCCTGTCGCCACCTAACCCGCGATCTGACCGGTCTGTGACTGGTCACTGACCGGATAAACTAGTGCACTGCATTGCGTTACATGCGGCGTGACACGCTCAGCCAAACCGCAATAAATGTGGTTAGGTGAGCCCCACTGTGCTCACCTAACCCATATACGCAGAGCAAAGACCCACGAGGGGTCGGGGCGCCTCGGCCCTCGGGGCCGAGGCGGGTGCGGCCCGACCCCCTCGGGGGGGACTAAGAGGAGGGCGAACACATCACCCTCGGGCCCGACGTCCCTCGGAGGTGCCAGGCCACGTGTGCGATTGTGTCTGCCTCAAACCTCTAGTCATGATACTCCTGATCCCATGTCACCGACAGACAACAAATCTGGACATGAGCACGTTTAGATTCGTTGTCCTATGTAATGTTCCATCCATATCTTTTTTTTCTTAAGGGGTACATGTACTTACTCCATCCCAGAATATAAGACATAACCACTTTTCTTCTATGTCTCATAATATAAGGCATGCATACATGCATATATTAATTATCATCTCTTGGTTCTTTAAATTTGGTTTATTTTAATTCATGTACCATTAAGTCTCCTAATCACATTGCTCGTATGTATGGATGTGATTCAATCAAGGAGGTGATTAAATTCTTTCTTGGTCTTTATGCTAGAAGTGGTTGTGTCTTATATTTTAGGATGGAGTGAGTAATATTTATATAAGTTATTTTTAATACTTATATATGAGTTATTATAATTATAGTATAGATATATTGAAATTATATTAAAGTTGTACTATAGTTAGATTTAAAAGTTTTTGTTGTGGCAGTTTTTTTAGATAGTCTAGGGGAAAAAAAACAATACACCGGTTGCGTTTTATTGCAGGAAAATGCGGCCAAAAAAGATGCACATATAAATGTCACGGCGAGGGTGATTCTCAATTTTGGCCAGGTCTAATGAATGTCAAATATACTGTCTTACATATGGGTTCTTGGATTGTGAATGATGGGAATCAAATAAGGTTCTGGGAAGATAAATGGCTAGGAAACTTGGCGTTTAAAGATAAATATCCATCTTTATACTCTATTGTCCGAAGGAAAAGTTCTACTATTGCTAATGTTATGAGTTCTGTTCCACTTAATGTTTCCTTCAGGAGATCCTTATTTGGTCAGAATCTTATATATTGGCATGATTTGTGTGCTTCCATTATACATATTCAATTAAACCAATCCTCTGATTGTTTTAGATGGAATTATCATCAGAATGTTAGATTTTCTGTTAAGTCAATGTATCTTGCTCTAATTAATAATGGTTATATTGAGAGAAATAAGATTGTTTGGAAGCTTAAGATGCCACTTAAGATTAAGATCTTTATGTGGTACTTGCTTAAAGGGGTGGTGCTAACTAAGGACAATTTGGCAAGACAGAATTGGAATGGCAGTTTAAGATGTTGTTTCTGTATGAAAAATGAGATCATTCAACATCTTTTTCTTGACTGTCATTTTGCAAAATTTGTTTGGAGAGTAGTACAGTTTTCTTTTGGTTTAAACCTCCCTGGTACCATATCTAATATGTTTGATGGTTGGCTTTTTGGGGTTCACAAGAAGATGAGTAAACTCATACTTGTTGGAGCATCTACCATTTGTTGGGCTCTGTGGTTGAGTAGGAATGATATAGTTTTTGATAAATCACCATCTATCTCATATATACAGGTAATATTCAAGGCAACATATTGGCTCCGGTTTTGGGCAAAGCTGCAAAAGTGTAAAGATGATGGAGAGTTTATGAAGGTTGTATGCCGTAAACTGGAGACGACGGTTATGCAAATATTTGCGAACCATGGATGGAGATTCACAAATAGACTTGAATGAGATTCACAAATAGACTTGAATAAATGTGTGCTCCTTTTCTTGGCTTGGTTTTTTTATCGTTGGGTGTGTTTAATTTTATTTGAACTTTACTCGTTGTTTGTGTGATTCCTTGTAATAATTGGCTGTAGCTCTAATGAGCAAAGGCAGGGATATTTATTCCATTATCAAAAAAAAAATGTCACGGCGAGGACGCCCGGAGAGCCCTGCTCGCCGGCGGCGAGCTCGCTCGCTCGCTCGCTCGTCTCAGTTGGCCCGGGACGAGATGAGGGGCTTGAGCAGGAGCATCCTGCACGAGTGCGGCGCCACGTCGAGGGTGATCTTCTCCGTCAACTCGCCGCCGGCGCCGGCCACCGTCGCGTGCCGCCACAGGTCCCTGGCCTCGACGGCGGTGCCGGCGGGGAGGCCGACGTCGTCCCAGTGCGCGGTGATCGCCGCCGCCTCCGCCGCGTGCCGGTTCAGCAGCAGCACCGCCGTCCTGTAACCCGACAGCGGCGCCGCCCACACCTCGCTGCTGCCCTCCATCCTCACCTTCTTCCCCTGGATGCCCAGAGCATCTGAATTCCCAAAAAGATCAATCCGACAAGCGCCATGAAAACTCTCTGAATTCCTGAAGCTCGCGGCAGCAGGAAGAGTAGAGTACCTTGGTTGACGGCGATGACCTCCTTGTTGGCCAGGATGTCGTACGTCTCCTGCGACATGTGCCTCACGTCGCACCCGATGATCAGAGGAGCCTGACCAATTCAGAGAAAATTTCGATCTGTCAAACCCAGCAAGAGCAGAATAATGCAAAGCAGAGTAGTATATCACCGTTCTTTTCTGGTCACGATATAGATTTTATCTCAGTTTTTGTAAACATGTTTTTAAAACTGTTAAACTATTTGGTCTTAAAAACCTTTCTATATAAAAGTTGTTTTGAAGTATTACATAAATCTATTTTTAGAGTTTGTAATAATTAAAACTCAATTAATCATACGCTAACCGATGATAACTTTCTTTTTTTCTTTACACTATTTTCATCGTCATCTTTAGTAGAAACGAATACCATCATTATCCGACATCCGTCACATTTGGTAGTACCTTGGAGATGGCCCAGAGGCTGAAATGGACGATGTACTCGTCGTTGGTCATCCCGCCATTGCCAACCTCCAGCATGTCCGGGTCTGACAAACCACAAATTATATGCCTAAGTTTAGACGAAACTGTAGCATTTGAAATTCAGACATGGATTGAACTGATGATACAGTAATATGATTCGTCAGTGATTCACTGACCGTTCCAGCCGCCAGGTCGCGCGTAGTCCGCCCACACCTCGTTCTCATCCGCCCTCGACACCATGCTGAAACAGAACGAACACAATCACATATGAAAACTCTGAACTCTGAACACTGATCCTCTCGTTTCTTGCATGTCATTTAAATAGTTGAAGACGGCGGTTCACCTCTCCCAGGTGTCCGCGATGTCGTTGGTGGTTCTCCAGCTGTTGCCGTACGCCGCGCCCCACTTCGCCGGGTGCATGTCGCCCCTGATCAATCCGACAAACACGACAGCTCGAATGATGAACACGAAACTGATCACAGATTTTTCTAATATACTGATGTGTAATCTTTTTGCATGTTCGCCAAAAAAAAAATGATGAACACGAAACTGATCACAGATTCAGAGGTTCAGAGAAACTAATACACATCGAGTTGTCCTAACCTACCATTCGCACAGCGAGAAGTAGATCGGCCGGCCGGCCATCATCAGAGCCTTGCTCATCTCCGGGTACCTACCATTGGACTACTTGTCAGAGAAATTCACGAGTCATTTTTCAGACATTCAGTATCGACGGCTTCAGAAAGTTCAGACAGGTAGTAGCACCAAGAGTGATCACCTCTCCAGTGGCTTCAGGTCGCCATTGTTGCAGTTATCATACTTGAGGTAGTCCACTCCCTGCGATAATGGTGTAACAGAACCAATGGATCAAGAAGGAAATCTTTAACACTAAACCGGTTCTTGAAAAAAGAAGACACTGAACACCTAGATAAAACCCCAAAAAATAGACATGTTTCTGAACATTTCAGTGTGATTCAGTGGCTCATTCTCACCCACGATGCGAATGTCTTGGCGTCCTGCTCCTCGTGGCCGAGAGACCCCGGCTGAACCTTCGCACACGTCTTGAATCTTCAGAAATTTGCACGCAAGAATCAGTTAAAAAAAACAAAAAATGGAGATTGGAGCAACAAACAGATTGATATTTTGCCACAGATTATTTGCTCCATCTTCTATTTCTACTGCATTGGTTAAACCACCTATTGTAATCTATTTGCAAAGTTTATTTTTCAAAATATTGATTTTTTTATGTTCTTGGCTCTTACCCTGCATCGGAGTAAATGCCTAGCTTGAGCCCCTTGCTGTGAACATAATCGGCGAGCGCCTTGATCCCGTGGGGGAATGTCTTTTTGTTGGCCACAAGATTACCCTGGGACAGTATCATCAATATTAAGTACTGTGGATGAAATTTTTTTTTGTCTGCCTTTAATCACATCAACTCTGTTCATTACAACTACAGTCCAGAAGAAATCGAAATTATCAGTGCTGCATTATCACACACACCTTCGAATCACGTTGTGGCTCTGCCCAGCAATCATCTGAAAAGTTTTTTTATATATATAAAAAAACACGATTTTATTATACTCAGTCAGGTCAAGCCATTGACGACAATATCATAGAATATCAAAACAATCATATCATTTTTCTATTAACAATATGATTTTATTATACTCCAATTCAAGCCATTGACAATATTATCCTATAATAACAATAAAAATAATCATCAGAAAAGTTTTTTAAAAAAAGAACACATGATTTTATTATACTCAATCAAGTTCCAGCCATCGACGACAAGTAATATCCTAGAATAATAAGAAAAGGGAAAAAAAGGGTTAGTCCAAGAAGCAATGACGTATGCATGACGCACGTACCGATGTTGACGTATTTGTAGCCAGCAGCTGCAAGCCCGGTTGACACAAGTGCATCAGCTGCTCAGAAAAAAAAAGGGAAAAATAATTAATCAAGATTCAACAAAGGCTAATTCATCAATTATTCTGTTTCAGACTTTCAGTCAATCAGCTCACGCTGGTAGTAGGATACTACTAGTACAAATGTACAGCTGTAAACGGCACTGCCGGACAGAAAAAAAAAAGAAGTTTATTACTCCAAACAAATATATTGCAAAAAAGGATTTAACAAAATTAATTTTTTGTTATAGAAATATTATTACATTTTCTCTATATGTTTTACCAAACTTAAAAAGAAATTTGATTTAGGACAAAATCAAAACATCCTACGTAAAATAACTGAAATTACCAGTCTCCCTGATGACGTCTTCTCCGTTGCCGTCGCAGGCGAAGTGATTCCAGCTGTTCCAGCTGCATGAAATTCAGAAGCTTAAATTAACCAAGATGCAGACTCACAAGCAGAAAGGCGCTATTGCTCACATGACAGGATAGCAGCAAAGATTAACCATTACTATTACTAGCTAACTACGCTTAACAATTAGAATTAACATTGGATTAATTAGATACGCTAAATTACTGCATGCTTAGTGACGATGTGAGTGATTATTATTCCTTACCCCATGGGAGGAGCCGTGGCGAGGCCATTGGCGAGCATGCTCCTCCGGTGCTCCTCCCCCACGTGCACCACCCTCCCGCACTCGCCGCCGGCGATCATCGCCGCCGCGGCGCACGCCACCGCAAGCAGCACCGCCGCCGCCGCCGCCATCGCCTCGGTGATCAAGAACGGCACAGCTCGCCGGCGGCTGGCTGCTGCTGATCAGCTCGAGTTAAGAAGAGAACGAGAGTGAATTAATGGCGCTCTCAGCCAGTGACGCGGCGCCACGTGTGCGATCCCCCGCCACTGACGCGGCGCCACGTGTGCACCTCCATCGAAGCCACTGGAAGCTAGAGTACGCGTGATAGGGGACACGTGTGCGCGAAAGGGTAACGTGGGGCCCGCCAGTGGGACCCACTTGTCGGCGACCGGAAGCTTCCGACCGCGTAGGCGTAGGCGTCGATCGGTCTGATGATCTGATCGTTATCCTGATGACCGAGTAGGTGGTAGGTCGACGTACGGATAGAACGGAATTTATTTCTACCGTTTTCCTGGACCGCGATGACGCTGTCCGTAGGAAGCCCGCAGAGCTACGCTGCTGCTGCTATCGGATAAGGAAAACTGATGAAAAACCTCTAAATATAAGCAGTTCAAAATAATTTATGAATAAACTCTTATACAGTAATGTAAAAATCAATGATAGGTGTGTTTGGAAAACCAGTTGTGGCTGCAGCAGCATATTTGCTGCTTGATGCACTATTGACTTGTAAACATAAAAGGTCTGTTCGTTGCAACTTTTGTGCAGCTGCGCAGTTGTAGCTGCTACAGTGACTATATTGCTTCTATGTTGTAGCTGCTGCTGCAGCAAGCTGCACCGAACAGGATCAAAAGTAGACGACGAGGGCATTTAGAAGGAGAGGAATTGTATTTGTTCCTGGTATTTAATTTTTAAATTTGTGGTCGGAAGTTTCGGAAGAAAAAATGTGCTCATGAGTGATTATTGGCTCTGAACACCAACCTCTCTTTTCGTTGATTCCTTCTGAGGTGTTGGGTGTTGGGACACGATGCTGCCGCCGACACGACACCGGGTTCCACAATACACTAATCTACTCGCGACACCTTCATTGAACTGCATATAATTATTTAGAAAGTCCATTAACACATCTTATAAAACCTTGTTGAATCATATAATCATTCTACAAAGTCTATTTGAACATCTTATAAAAAAATAAGATCTGACCTAGTCGTTACACTCTCTTACATTTTCCATTAGCCTAACTAATTCCGTGCAGGAAACGCCCAAAAATAATAGTACCAATAGTCCACTAATCCCGTGCCAGAGGCCGCCAATGATTAGTGATTAACCCAAAAAACATAATCATCATCACACGCCGCTAATGACCAGCTCTCGCTTAGCTAATCCCACAGGCGGCCCCCACACGCCACTCCTGCCATGTGGGCCCACCTTTCACACCCCCCACCAACCAGAAAAAAAACTCCCCCAAAAAAAAAACTTTTAATGCTTATCTCGCGGCAGTATAAAAGGCGACCCCACCACCCACACACAATCACAGTCAGCGACCCAACCCAACCCGAGCCGAGGAGTCGAGTCGTGTGAAAATTACGAAATTGCCCTTCGACTCCACCACCACCACCCACCGGCGAGGCGAGGAGAGGAGAAAAATTGGGAGGAAAAAAAAAGGGAAAAAGAAAAAGGGTGGAGGAGATTTTTGCGAAGCTACCGAGCCCGACATGACGCCGCATCTGCCCGTGTCGCCGTCGTCCTCCCACCACCTGCTCGACGCGGCGCCGACGCCGGCGTCGCCGGCGCACGCGCAGCACCGGCGGCGGCGGAGGAGGAGGATGTGCGGCGGGGGGAGGGGGAGGGGGGGAGGGGCGCATCAGGTGAGGTGCTGCGCGGCCGCGGCGCCGCAGCCGAGGGTGGCGACGGGGGCGGGGCTGCGCGGGGCGGCGGCGACGACGAGGGTGTTCGTGGTGTCCGACCTGCACACGGACTACCGGGAGAACATGGACTGGGTGCTGCGGCTCCCCGTCGGCGGCGGGGGAGGCGGGGGCGACGGGGTGGGGATCGACGCGCTCGTCGTGGCGGGCGACGTGGCGGAGACGCGGGACAACTTCGCGCGCACCATGGCCGCGCTCAGGGAGCGGTTCGGGGCCGTCTTCTACGTCCCCGGGAACCACGACCTCTGGCTCCGCCGCGAGAACGGCCGCTACGTGAGTTGGATTTCTCCCCACCCCCTTTTCCGTTTCCTTTCTTTCCCACCCCTTTCTTGTCCGTCTCGGCTTTCGCTGCAAGCAAGGTGTTTGACGAAATGCCTTGGCCTAGTGATTGATATGTACTACCGTTATTTATTAAAGCTACATGAGTAGTTATGTTAGTGAATTCGATCGAATGGCATGACATATGCCTACTTAGTGCTTCCCTTTATGTAGTACTAGTAAGTTGCATAAGCTGATACAAGAAATCTTAGATGTAGTACCCAGTTTATTGATGTCATTCTGAATCTTGTCACTTCTTTCTGGCAGTATTGTCCAGCTAAGCTGTATTTCAGTTGTGAATTTGATGACATGTTGATAGTACTGGTTCTTGCTTCATGACAAAGGGTGACCCGTTTGTACATAAGTAATGGACATTATTAACACATTAGTTGCGACATGGGGAAGCTGTTTGATAGCTATTCTAGCTGTTATACATGCCGCAAAGCATGACGAACAGCACAAACTATGAAATGAGAACTCTACTGTTGGATCATAGCTAGTATAACAGTGAATTTATTTATTTATTTTCCTTTTGACTGCAGCATTAATCTTTCTTTTGTACATTGCTTGGGCTGTCTCAGTTACTCAAGTTATTTCTTCCAGATGGATTCGCTGGAGAAACTGACTGCATTGCTTGATGCGTGTAGTGAGCTGGGTGTGGATACAGGCCCAAGAATAATAGGTGACTTGGGGATCATACCATTGTTCTCATGGTATCACAAGGTTGCTAATTTTCCAGCCAGACTGTAATGCACCGTGTTTAATAGGAATATCCTGTTTGCTCATTTTGCTTAATTGTCTTCCAGAGCTTTGACAAGGAAAAGGATGTTAACAGTGTTCGCGTCCCTTCCTTAGAGATGGTAACTTTCTTTTCCCCCAATGGCCTGATATGCTATTCACTGTTATAGTGCAACCACTAGGAGTGTCAATTAGCATTGATTAAGATTTCTGGAATTCCATGCTGTCAATATGATATCCCTTCAAGTGTTATTCATATGTAACCTGATCCAAAACCATGCTGTGACCTGGGTGACAAAACAATCATTAGATTGATACCTTGCTTTCAGTGTTTAGCTACCATCTGAATTTCATTTTTGCAAGCAGCTTGGCCAACGTTTTGTTCTGTTTTGTTTTGATTTGTGAAATTGGATATGTTAATACGGGTCTTCTTTCCATGGGCACTAACTTACATTGATATTATGTTACTGGTTTGAATGATCAGGCTTGTAAAGATTTCCATGCTTGTCAATGGCCTCCAGACCTGGCAAATGAAGATGAAGCTCTTGCTCTCTACTTTGACAAATTGAATGACAGAAATCAAGATGCAATTGAAGAAGTAAAAAAGAGCAGCAAACAGATACTAACATTTTCACACTTTGTACCAAGGTGAGTGCAAGTGCCTCCTCTAGTTCTATCTAGGATCCCACATCACCAAAAGTTCTCCTTCGTAATAATTTGAGGATATTGTTTCTTTGATGGCTACCATAGTACTACCTCCGTTTCAGGTTATAAGACTTTCTAGCATTGCCCATATTCATATAGATGTTAATGAATCTTGACACACATATGTGTCTAGATTCATTAATATATATATGAATGTGGACAATGCTAGAAAGTCTTATAATATGAAACGGAGGAAGTACCATACACTGGGTGTATGATGAAACTTGATAGTCTCCTCACAAATTCTCACTGAGCTCTGTGATGTCTGGGATATCTGATCGCGCTAGCAGCAAGTCTTGTAATACCATAGTAATGCCTTCTTTTCAACTCTGCAGACAGGAACTATGTCCAGAGAAGCGGATGCTTTATTATCCAAACCTCCCAAAGGTCATCGGATCAGATTTTTTGGAGAGGAGGCTGAGAACTATACATGACAACACTAAACATGGAGCCGCTTGCCATGTTTTTGGGCATACACATTTCTGTTGGGATTCTGTGGTTGATGAAATCAGGTATAACAATAGATGCACTCTCTGATACAATGTATGAAATTAGCAATCCTTATTCTGACTGGATACATCTTCTGACCTTAGGTATGTTCAAGCGCCTTTGGCGTACCCCCGAGAAAGGAAGCGAAGGATGAACGGAGGAGACGGTTGGCTGCCCTTCTGCATATACCGCGATGGTTTCAATCCTGAAATATATCCAGCTCTATGGTCTGACTACTACAACAAGAACAGAAGGGAACCAGAGAATACTCAGCTCGCTCCATGGGTTGCCAAATATTTTTCCAAGTACTACTGACCCCCTACACCGATCCAAGTCCCTTGGGTTCGCGACAGATTGGATAGAGTTGAGCCGCTCAGGACAGTGTCAAAGCAGCTGCTGCATTTTCCTGGAAGAAAAGGAGATTGACGTTTTACCTGTACATGTCTTTTGCCTTCTTTTCTTGTTTCCACTCTTACTATATGACTTTTGGGCAGGGCAACTAAGCTCGCCCTCCTGTGATGTATGTTGGAAAAATAATGTGTAAAGATTCTTTAAAGCCCTTGCTGCAAAGATAGTGACATGCTGGAAACATTAGCTAGTTCTGTTCATCCATCCTGTGTAACTCATTTGGCCTGTCTCTTTATCTGCAAAATCAATCTGCGTAGGCGTGTAGCCTCCTCACTCCTAAACTGAACGAATTCAGTGAAGTGATGCATTGGCCAAAATTTAGCTAATGACTGACGATACGATACTAACTTTGTAACTACACTAGCATCAAGAACAAACTTGAAATAAAGTTACTTCTACTTGTATATGTTTTTGTCATGAAATTAAGGCATATGAAATAGCAGAAACTCTCGTATGAAAATTGAAAGGAAGAAAAAAAAGCCTTTGCAGTTCCTTCAGAAATTGTTATGCACCTCTTCTAAAGTGAAGAACCCATCACCCACGCAATGAAAACGAAGCAGTCTATTAACACGTGATTAATTAAATATTAGTTATTTTTTAAAAAAATTAGATCAATATAATTTTTAAGCAACTTTTATATATAAACTTTTTATTAAAAAAAATACGCCGTTTAGTAGTTTAAAAAGCTCGAAAACACGCCATTTAGTAGTTGTTTGAAAAGTGCGCGCGGAAAATAAAAGGGGAGTTGGGAACAACTGTTATCAAACACAGCCTTATTCCCCCTAAGAAAGCAAACAGGCCAAGGTCCATGATGCGTGCATTCTACATTTGTATTGGGCTGGATTTCACTTTATAATGGAAACTTAATTATTTATCATTACACACTGGTAGCTCACTGTTCATACGGATCATCATCCGAGTAACCAACCAACAAATGTACATGAGCTGATCTGGACCGTCCATCCCAGCACTGGGGCAAGCAAACACACCACCCCTTATTAACCACTTAATCACACTCACAAACAACCACACACACATAGCTAATAGATATTGTAGCTGGAGGTCGCCGGCGGCGGGTCTAGTAGTCCTCCGGCGCCAGCGGCTGGTGCGCGCCGCCGTGCGGGGCGGCGTCGGCTGACGGGATGACGAGGTACTCGTAGAGAAGCCCGGCGAGGCCGGCGCCGACGAAGGGGCCGAGCCAGTACACCCAGTGGTGCCTCCAGCGCCAGCCGACGAGCGCCGGGCCGAACACCCTCGCCGGGTTCATCCCGGCGCCGTCGAACGGGCCCCCGGCGAGCATGTTGGCGCCGAGGAGGAAGCCGACGGCGAGCGGCGCGATGGTCCCGACGTGCCCGCGCTTCGGGTCGATCACCGTCGCGTAGTACGCGTACATGAGCCCGAACGTCATCGTCGCCTCCAGCAGCACCGCGTGCCAGTCCCCCACCCCCGACGCCAGTGCGAACCCCGGCGGCCGCTGCACGACGTCGCCGGCGACGGCGACGAGAAGGTATCAGAGAGGAAGCTTAGCTAGAGAGAGACATCAAGGTATATGTACGTACCATGCCGCCGGTGGTGAGGCGGAGGAGGAGGGTGGCGACGACGGCGCCGAGGAGCTGGGCGAGCCAGTAGAAGAGGGCGCGGATGAGGGAGAGGCGGCCGCCGAGGAGCGCGCCGAAGGTGATGGCCGGGTTGACGTGGCCGCCGGAGATGTTGACGGCCACCGCCACCGCCACCGCCAGCGCCAGCGCGTGCGCCAGCGACACCGCCACCAGCCCTCCCGGCGTGCTCATGTCCTGGTACAGCTTCCCTGCACACACACATCGCCATGCCACATGTCACTCCCGCGCGCCGCCGCGGCTGCCATGGATGGAAGAAATTATCAAGAAACGAGTGTGTATGTAGTGCGTACCGAGGGAGAGGATGGAGCCCTCGGCGGCGAAGACGAAGATGGCGGTGGCGAGGAACTCGGAGATGGCGGCGCGGATGGTGTCCGGGTGCGTCGCGTCCTCGCTCCGCCCCACCGTGAACCGCCGCCCTGGCCTCGCCGCCGCCGTGCTCATCTCCACACCGATCACTCACTCTCACTACTCACCAACTCTCGCCGCCGTCCGGTCCGCCCACCGCCGCCGCCGCCGAAGCCGCGCCTTATCCTAGCTAGCCTCGTCTCGATCACCAAGTGCGCAGTACAGTTGGGGGTGTGAAGCAGCTGGATCTCGTCGGCCATGGCCGCGTCGCGGTGAGCTTATAACGTGGCGGAGCCGGGCGCGCGCGCGCGACACGTGTGCATGCGCGCGGGGCGAAGCGGTGGCACGTCTCGCCGCCGCGACGATGCGTGCGTGAGTTCGTGTTCATCTCTATCGCGGGGGGAGTGGGGCCCACATGACAGGTCACCGCCACGTCACGCACCCACGTACGGACGCGCCGGGGAGTAGGTATCGTCTCGGCGTCTCTCCTTCAAGCGATGGGCGCATCTGATGCATGGATGGGAGGATGCATGGGCAACGCTGTGCTCGCGGTCGATGAGACAAAATCATAAAAGAGCTTTGATTGATTTGATTTGGAAGTGCTTAGGTTCGTCTTGTGATTAAATGGGAAGGGGTTGAAGTAATGATGTGGATTTTTGGCTTTAATTTGGTTTTATTAGCCGGTAAATGGATGAGTTCTTTTTTTTTTAGGGGGGGGGGGGGTTGTTTGGGTGATTTGCAAGTTTAGTTTTGCTTTAAGTTGTTGATTCTTTCTTCTTCTTCTTCTTCTTCTTCTTCTGGTTTGGAGGGATTAGTATTGCTTAAATTGGACTAAATGACGTGGATTTAGCCATCCCGTGTTGCTTAATTTTTGTCTGCGATGTTGTGAAATGTCTTGTATGAGCCACATGGATTGAATCTCCATTCTCCAGCAAGGATCACGCATGGTTTGTATGGCTTGCACTTTAGTTTGTTAAGATTAAAGAGGATTTTTATAAGTGGAGTGTACTCAAGCTAAAGTAGTTGTACACCTTCCGTTTGAACAGACATAGGCACCTCTGGGTAGTTGAGTTTTTTTCCCCCAGAAAAAGTTTAACAAGACTAATGGGCCAATTTAAAAACCGATCAAATCCCAATCTCAACTTTACATTAAGAAAAGATTAAGCCTCCTTTGTAAATGGGCCAAATCCTCCTTCCCAAGATGAACTTCAAATTTGAACTAGAATTCTGGCCCATGCCAAACGAGGCCTAAAATCGACACAAACACAGCTACAAATGGATACAACACTTCTCCCGGCAAATTCTGTGCAGAGCTCACCGCAGCGCGAGCTCTCGCCCCGCCGTCGCCTCCCCGTCTCCGGCGGCGGCGGCGGAGCCGGCGGCGATGTCGTCGATCATCCTGACGACGTCGTGCGCCTTGGGCCGGCGCTCGGGGTCGACGGCGGCGCAGAGCAGGGCGACCTCGGTGAGCCTCAGCATGTCGCCGTGGCGGCCCCGGTCGGCGACGATCTCCACGTCGAGGATGTCCGTCGACCACTCGTGGCTCAGCGCCAGCCGCGCCCACTCCGCCAGGTCGCCGTCCTCGTCGACGGGGACCTTCCCGGTGACCACCTCGAGCAGCACGAGGCCGAGGCAGAACACGTCGGCGCGGGAGGAGAGCCGCCGCCTCCCGCGCGCGAGCTCCGGGCACTTGGCCGCCGCGAGGCGGTGCGCGTGGTGCGGCAGCAGCGGGTGGAACCCGTGGTCAGTCAGCTTGGCCACCGGCACCGCGTCGCCGCCGCCGCCTCCGCGGCCGCCGGGCCCCGGGAAGACGACGAGCACGTTCGACGACTTGAGGTCGCCGTGCGGCGGCCGGTGGAAGAGCGGCAGCGTCTGGTGCAGGTAGGCCAGCCCCCGCGCCACGCCCTTCGCTATCGCCAACCTCGCCGGCCATGGCAGCGGCGTCCTCCCCTCTCCTCTGTTCTCTGCAGCAAAATCGAGGATCCGATATTCCTTTATTTTTATATGTCTCTTAAAAAGTCACAGAAAATTTTAAAAAATTTAGTAAGATAGATCTATACGTGATTTATCACTCCACAACACATGCAAATTCAAATTCAACTTATATAAATAGAAACAAAAATAACAAATTTAATTATGAATCTAACGCGTAATTCACGTTCAAATTTATTATTATTTTTTAAATTGTACAAGTTAAATTTTGACTCATATATTTACGAAAAGATATATCATAATTTTTTTAAAAAAAATTGATAATTTTTTAAGCTGCATACACAAAACGAGAGGATATCGTCTTGAGGTAAAAAATCACACACTTCCAAAAATCGAAACTCTTCGTCAGATCAGTCGCCATGGCAGCCACTACTCCGATCAAGAATGGCCATGGACTGACCGTGGAGGAGGTGGAAGAGGCTGCGGCCGGGGACGTGGTCGTAGACGACGAGCTTCTCGTCCTTGGAGAAGTAGCAGGCGACGACCTCGACGACGTTCTCATGGCGGAGCTTGCCGAGGAGCTGCATGGTGTGGGCGAAGTCCTTGCGTGGCACGTGCCCCATGTTGCGCAGCCGCTTCACGACGACGACGACCGGGCCGCCGCCGCCGCCGCCGCCGCCGCCGGCGTGGAGGGCGACGCGGTAGGTGATCCCTAGCCGGCCCTTGCCGAGCATCTCCGCCGTCGAACGGAACAGCTCGTCGAGGCTGAAGGTCGCCTTCTCCGGCCGGAAGAACTGTAGCTGATCCGCCGCTCCCTTGCCGGACTCCGTCGTGCTCCGGCTTCCGTTGCCGCTGCCACTGCTCACCTTCTTGCCGGCTTGCTCCGCCGCCTTGTCCTTGATGTCACCTGCCACTGGTCACGTCGCCGTCAATGACTCGTCGAGAAGAAAGCGGCGGCGAGCGAAGTGGAGTGGGTTTTGTGGCGTGCTTACCTGCGGTGGCGGCGGCGGCGGCGCGACCGCCGCCGAGACGAACCACCCGGCTCTTCTTGCTGTGGTGGAGGAAGATGAGCACCGCGGCGAACGGCACCAGCGCGGCGATGAGCGCGATCACCACGACGCTCCACCTCGCTATCCTGAACCGGATGGGCTTGCGCCACCGCGCCGGCGGCGCGGCGGCGTCGCGCGCCCCGAAGACCCGATCACCACCATCGCTGCCGCTGCCGCCGCCGCCGGCCGGCGCGGCGTCGAATGGCGAGCCCTCGCGGCGGCACTCCGTCCTCACAACCTCGCCGCAGAGCCTGAGGTTGTGGGCGAACGCGGTGGCGGGGAACCGGCGGAGCGCGCGGGTGTCGGGCACCTCGCCCTGGAGGAAGTTGTACGACACGTTGAACACGGCGAGCCCGTCCTGCTCGAACGCCGGCAGCGTGCCATTGATCAGGTTGTCCTGGAGCTCGAGCCGCGTGAGCTCACCCAGCGCCGCCGCGTACCCGCGCGGGATGGGCCCCGAGAACCGGTTGCTCGACAGGTCCACGACGCGGAGCCGCGCCAGCGCGTCGAGCCGCGGGAGCGCGCCGTGGATGGCGTTGTCGCGCAGGGACAGCGTCTCCAGCCGCGCCACGCCGGCGAGCGCCCCCGCGGGGAGCGCGCCCGTGAGCTGCGCGCCGTCGAGCTGCACGCCGACCACCCGCCCGTCGCCGTCGCACGCCACGCCGTACCACCGGCTCCGCCCGCCGTGGCACGGCGGCCCCGTCCAGTTCGAGTGCAGGTCCCTCCCCGACCGCAGCGCGTCCCGCAGCGCCACCAGCCCGCCCCGCTCGTCGCGCAACGCCTCCAGCTCCGGCTCTGGCCACCCCACACCCTCCACCACCGCCGCCATCGCCGCCGCAAGAATCACCACCACCACCATCACCACCCAAACCCATGTCGTCTCACACCTTGTCCCGATCATGGCGGCGTTCTTGAAGCCCTAAACCACGTCAAGAAACACCATAATAAACAAATGGATCCCAACAATGGCGGGACGATGCTTGCCGGGAGGAGAAGAAGAAGAATGCGACGGCGAGGGGAGAGGCGGGAGGAGGAAGAAACCATGATAAGAATACATGGAGGGAGGAGGAGTGAGATTTGGTGGTATGAGGCTACGGATTAGGTGGTGGATTCGACGTGAACATCTCGATGGATCGATCGGCGGTTTGGTCGCGGTTGCATTGACGACGGCTCAACCGATAGCCTTGGAGAAGAAGGGTGAGACTCGGAAGAGTTGCAAAGAAACTGAAGTGCTCAGTTGGGTGAAGCTTCCAACTCTTTCACCTATATTTCCACATGAGATGTGTGGTCATGCAAATTGTTTTGAGATATATAGCACATGAGAGGTTTGGTGCTTGCTGATGATTCATCAGTTTGTTCAATTCTCGTTTCCTTTTACTATTATTTTTAATTTATGATCCAAAAATATATGGTTTTGCACTATTAATTTCTAGATTCAAAACGTAGGTTGTGTGCCGTATGGCAGAGGATGTGGATATAAAACATTAATTTTCAATTATATTTACAAAATGTATTTTGCAATTTTTTAAAGAACTTTTCGTGACTATTTGGTTTTTTATTCTTAATTGAGTTAACAATTGAGAACCTGTTCGTTTCTTCTAAGGCTAGAGGATAAAATTTTGCATACTTGTGGCACGTTTTTCAAACTGCTAAACAGTGTGTTTCGTGCAAAAACTTTCTATATAAAAGTTGTTCTAAAATATCATATTGATCCATTTTCAAGTTTGTAATAACTAACACTCAATTAATCACATGTTATTACTATCTCGTTTTATGTAAAACACTTAATATTTATCTTCAGAAGATTCAAACACCACCTAAAGCTGAATTTTGGAGTAATCATGATGTTTTAAACTAAGGATTTAAGAAAACATTAAAGGTTTGATCGAATTTTATCCTACAACATTAAATATTTCTGACCAGATGGTGATTTTTAGGTACAATTCACAACTATTCGGTTGGTGATCCTTGGTTGAGTTAACACTTGAAGCTGAATCTAGACTACTACTAATCAGGATATTCAACTTGGGTGCAACTCCCCAACTGATCCTGCAGCTCTGCACCAACCGTAGGATGGCAGTTGCAGGACAATCGGACGGCCGCGACCACGCCACGTGGCGACCGATGGAGTGACGATCACGTTGGGAGGTTACGGTACGCTTTGCTCTCCCCACAAGCCATCACCGTAACATGGAAGCCAACTCATACTTTGGTAGCAGTAGTAGTTAGCAGTAGCTGGCTGGATAAGCAGAGATATCAGAAGAGGTCCAAAAGAATTCAGAGACATTCAGACAACACACAGGCTTTATCTTTCACATCTTTATCTTTTCTTTTCTCTTTCTCACTATCTTTTCATCCCTTTCGGGTTCCGGAGAAGCATCAGGGATCAGGGGAAGGGTGTGTGTGTGATTAGTGTGGGGTGTTCAGAGGCTAAACCCAGTGTGTGTGAAGATTATTAGGGCGTAGATCGCTGTCTGATCTTGTGTATTGCGATTTTGCGGCGAGTCTTTTGAGATGGCGAGATCGTGCTTGAAAGCGCTGGAGGTTTGCCTGCAGGATGTTGCACTTGCATTAGTTGCATCCTCGTGTCAGGTCCCAGAATGACTACTACTAGAAGCTTTGGTGCTGAATTATTTGGAGGCTAACATGTGGATTCTGACTTAAGAATCCTGAAGCCGCTGCCTTCGCATCTGTAGGAGTACTGGTCCGTTCCAAAAAAAATCTAATCCTAACAATAAATCTGGATACACATGTGTCTAGGTTCTAGGATTAGGTTAGGATTAGGTTTTTTAGACGGAGGGGATATTTCAGTTGAAGGATATGCAGCCATGCAGGTGTTTCATACTTGCATTATAATGTCAGAAGTTAGAGGTCAGAATTGGCTAATGCTTACTACCTCCGTCCCAAACTAATAGTCGCTTCGACCTTTTCTTGTAACGTTTGACTATTCGTCTTATTTAAAAAATTAGTGCAAATATAAAAATATAGAAGTCATACTTAAAGTACTTTTGATAATAAAGCAAATCACAAACAAAATAAATAATAATTCTATAATTTTTTTAATAAGACGAAAGATCAAAAGTTAAAAAAAAAAAACTTAAAGCGACGAGTATTCTGGGACGGAGGCAGTAATAAGTATGGGCTACGATGGTTTTAGCTATATTACTGATGAGTTGTGAAACAAATGAACAAATCTAACTTATGGGTAAAACTTTCGTATCTAAGTTGCGATGGTTCAAAAACCGAGGCATCTCATGTAAAAAATAGACCAATATACTCCCTCCATTTCAGGTTATAAGATATTTGATTTTTAAAAGTCAAACTGTTTCAAGTTTGACTAAGTTTATAGACAAATATAGTAATATTTATAGTACTAAATTAGTTTTATCAAATAAATAATTAAATATATTTTCATAATAAATTTGTGTTGGGTTGAAAATGCTATTACTTTTTTTCTACAAACTTAGTCAAATTTAAAGTTGTTTGACTTTGACGAAAGTCAAAACGCGTCTTATAACCTGAAACGAGAGAAGTATAAATTACTGCAATATTAAATTTTAAAATCCAGATTTAAGGGCCAGTTTGGATTGCTAAAATTTTGGTAGAGTAGCACATCAAACATCTCTATTAAAATACTGCTTATGCCACAAAATTGACTTTGCCCATATACTTGTCTCTTATAGGCATATTTTGACTTCAATACAAATGAGTATTTTTAACTCTACCCTACCAAAATTTTGGTAGTGCCAAAACTTACCTAAGATTTAGCACTACTAAAATTTTGGTAGGACATTAATCCAAACATGCACTAACCTTCAAAACTAAAATTTAAGATTTAGATTTTGGCTACGGCTAATAATCTAATAAGCATACATATACTTGCCTGCCAAGATGGTAAATTGATGTCTTTGTGATTGACACATGTTGATGGTTATATTTGATGGATCGGGCGTTGTAAGTGCTTGCATTTATAATATGTTTCTAAAAAAACATATTTTATTCATAGTAATTATAATACTGGTGGTAGAACACCGTCATTAGATACGGTCTTAAAACCATTGGACGCATGTACAGTTATGCAACATCAAATCTGATATATAATTTACGAGGGCTGCTATAAAACAGAATCCGTTACAATGGGATAGACATATTAATTATTCTCTCACACGAATATCACAGGTATCAGGTCCTAGTAATCACAGGTACCGAATAACAGGTATCAGAGGTATCGAGTACCATGCAACTGTTACCATACACAGGTATCAGGTATCTTATCTAGGTTTTCTGATGATTTATAATTCCATCAAGGACTACATGATTTTGTTTTCCATATTATTACCAGTATCATATGGTAGCATGGTCAGTACATTTTGCAACACTGATACACAGTGGCGGATCTCAGACATATTCTGTGGGGTCGTCTGATCCCACAGTTTTTTAGAAAACACTTGATTTTCATGTATAAATTTAAAATGTTTAAATAAATGACCCTAATTAAATACAAACTAATTGACCTCACGGGATTAAATTCCTAACTCCACCACTGGTGACAGCCTGACACAAACACTACAATTTGTCAGTTGAACTGAATTTTTTCCCCTTTTTAGAAGCATGAAAAGAGACTGACTGGCCACCATAATATTTCAACGACACAGATAGCACATAATCACATGAAAAATGGAGAGATACTGCAGATACTCTAAATTCTGAAAACGACTTGAATTTTCAGAGTGTATATATCGGAGCAAGAACAAAGCAGAGAAAAATCACAAAAATCAAAACGCTACCACAGCCACACTCTCACACACACATATATCCGATCGATTTGGCGCCAATTGCGAGACGCACACACGTTAGAACCCAAATCCTCCCTGGGCCTCGAGTTCCAAATCCCCAAATCCATTTTCTGAACCAGTAAAATTTCAAAACCACCCAATTTGAGACAAATTCCTCAAAAATTCAGAAATCACAAAACCACACACTGACCCATCAAACCGGGAGGAGGCTTTAGCCGTTTAAGTCCTCTCGCGCGCCGTCGCCGCCGCGCTCGCCACGCCACGCCACGCCACGCCGCGCGCGCGCACAGCAATGGAGCTCTCGCTTGCCTCCGCGAAGCCCTCGCCTCGCGCCGCCGCCGCCGCCGCGGCGGCGGCGGCGGCATCGTCGTCGCTGCTGTCGCTGCGGGGGAGGAGGAGGAGGGTGGGGGTGGTGTGCGCGGCGGTGTCGTCGGGGGAGGAGGTGTTCGGGGGGAGGAGGGAGCTGGCGGGGGTGCAGCCGCTGGTGGAGGCGCTGCCGCCGGTGGCGAGGGCGGTGGTGGAGCTGGCGGTGGTGGCCGCGGCGGCGGCGGCGGGGTACGTGGTCGGGCTCCGCGCGGGGGGCACGCGGACCACGGCGGTGGCGGGCGCGGCGGCGCTCGGGGCGGTCAGCGTCGCGGGCGCCGCGGCGGTGAACTCCGCCGTGCCCGGGGTCGCCGCGGCGGGGCTGCACAACTACGTCGCCGGCTCCGACGACCCCACCAAGCTGGAGAGCAGCGAGGTGGAGGCCATCGCGAGCAAGTGAGTGTTGGATTTGCAGATTGCTCGTCTATACTTGCTGCATTTGGTTGTGTGATTTTTTATTTTTACTCGTTTACTTCTGAAACTCCCATTTGCTGTTAGAATGCTAGTAAAATTTTGTTCTAGCTTGTTTATGCAAATTGAACAACCTATAATTATCAGGAGGAGGAGGATTTTTTTTTTTTTACTAATGCGAGCTAAAAATTCTGTTTATAAAATGAGATGCATATTGCCATACCTATAAAATTAAAATTAGAATTCATATATTGAATGTATCTCTCTTACTCCGTCAAATGATCCTTTTACTATCAATTATTTTTAGATACGGCGTTAGCACAGAGGATGCAACCTTCAAGGCCGAGCTCTGTGATTTGTATGGCAGGTATGTATGTTTCCTTCTAGAAATCAATCTTAAACATGTCCTGTTTTTAGTTCAGATCCTTTTTTTTTTGGTCTTGTAGTATATAAGCATTTGCTCATCTTGTTCTCATGTCCATTTTATTCCAGGTTTGTTTTCTCATTAATTCATCCAGGATATGAAGACCTTGAAGGTACTGAAGTTGAGACTATTATAAAGTTTAAAAAGGCCCTTGGGTTGAATGATATAGATGCTGCAAATGTGCACATGGAGGTAGTGCCCCAAGATCTAGGCCCTTTTATTTCTAACTGTCTGCCTCAGATATTTCTTCTACTTTAGTCTTCATTTTCACATTTCCACAGTTTTCCCTTCCTCCTCACTTCTTTCATTGCGCTTGTTGTAATAGATTGCTAAACGCATTGATCGCAATGCTGGTGTAGGACAACAGCAGGTACGTGGTTGTGCTGTGATATATACATGGGTACTTTGAATTTTCTATTGATCCGATGATAACCATTTTAAATATTTGGCAGGCATTTGAAAAGCTTATATTTGTAACAAATCTTGTGTTTCGGGATGCATATGAATACCTACTTCCATGGAAACGTCTTTTCGGGGTTCATGAATCTCAGGTACTTAATTAAAATAATCATCATTCGTTTAAACCGTGCATATCATCTCTTTGTTTCATGATCTCGTCATATGGAGAAAGCAGGGGATCATTAGAGAGTTTTAATCATCTATGCTGGTATTTGAAGTCTAGTTGCACAAATTCTCTGACATTGTTACCACTGCAATTCTTAAAGGCCTCTAGCATGTTGAGTAATCTCTTTGCATAATGTTGTACTATTGTGCTGTTCTCAGTGTAATGGTTGTTGGGTTATGGCTTTGGCCGAAAGCCTACACTGTCAAGGTCAGCATCAGGTCACATGTATTGGCAAATAATATTCTCCACTTAATCCCAAAAAATGCAACTTAGAGCATTGCTCTTGCCACTGTAACATTATTAGCAATTAAATGCAAATTTTATAACAATATGGAAGTCTGAATTATGACAATTACTCCAATATTATTTTCTTGTGGTTAATTTCAATATCTACAATTTGTAAAGTTATCAGCTATAACTATGAAAAAAAAATACATGGCCCACTGTGGCATGCTGGATATGGTGCATGTAATATTATGTGATACAACTTTTATCCCCACCCCCCCCCCCACCCCCAAAAAAAAAATAATAATGCTCAACATTTTGCATGCTGGATAGAACCAAAAAAGAAAGGATGTGCATGCGATAAATTTGAAAGTTATTTATAATTTGTCCTGGCTTGGTCAAGGTGCAAAATTTTGAATTGCATGGGCACAAAATGATTTTCGAGTTTTATACTGGAGATGTACTTGAAAGGGGAGACCTCTCTTGGGGGAAAACTTTGTTCTTGCCACTAGAAAAGTATGCTGTTTTTTGCCATCAAAATTACACCATTTCATTTTTGCTTTCCAAAATTTTGCGCTTATCTAATTTTTTCCATCATCATCAAACCCTGCTAGTTGACCATTACTACTGTAGTACTATGGCGTTTGACTTTCACATATTTTCTTACTAAGACCAAAATGCCTCTATCAAATTGTGTGCCCAATTTGTCAGCCTTTACCTCTCTTTTGATGCCCTTTCTCACCATTTCTCTCGAAGGGTTGGAACTTTCAGTAAAAAAATTCAGAGTGCACCAAAATAACCAAAACTACAGACTTCTAAAAGCTTAGGTGCTTTTATCTACAAATTTACAAATAATTTATTTTTTATCAAGATTTTAGACGAATTGAATTATTGAATGATTTTCATCAATTTGAATGAGTCAGTATTTTTTAGTGTGACAATTTCAACAAATTAAAATTTGGTATTGTTTTTTGAAATATTAAATGAATAACACCAAATTTGGATGAAGGGGTGTGTTCATGTGATGGCAGGAACTTCATCTGACTATAACGCCTCTTTGTCAATTATGTCGGTGCGAGATAGAAGTTTGACTAAGACTTTGGTTAGCTGTATTGGCAAAACAATACACACAAAGATGGTGCAGACGAAATAAGGAATTAATTTTGTGTCAAATACAAAAACCGGTGCTTGCTTATTACTGGCATTAGTTAGTAGCCTATGCAAACTTTGTAGTGGCATGAACAAAATTTCCTTATCAGCAATGAGTATGCAGATTGCCTGCAAGCTGTACAAAATGCGCATTCACATATTTCTCATGTGCTTTTGTTCATATTTTAGTGCATAGCTTCTTTTGGGTTTATATCTTGTTTGATGATAAGATTTTATTTAGTTACATTATTGTTGTTTTCGGCAGATAGACGATGTTATGAGGGAAAGTGCCAAGAGTTTATATGCATCATTGCTCAAGTCTATTGGGAGAGGTACTGAGACACTTATATTTCTCTTTTTAAGGCATTAGTTCCATCCATAACTGTCATTATGTATACTAGATTCACTGTTACAGAGTATTTATGTCTGAACAGAGACTTGGAGCAGTGCAGAACTGCAGATAGCAATGTTATCTCCTGCTTGTATAATTATACTTGATAGACTATTTACTGCATTTCTACAGAAATCTCAACTCAACATATTCTGTTTCTCTAGGTCTTGACATAGGCACATTAATTGAAGTAAGGAGATCACAACTAGCATATAAACTTTCTGATGAGGTAACACTTTTCCTCTGAAAATTTTACTGCTTATTTGCTTTTCCCCATTTTTTCGTTCATTTTGATAAATACTTGGGAAAATACCACTTATATCTAAGTGTGCACGCTTGCCAAGATGTCAGACTCTGGCGTTTGGACAACAAAAAAGTTTTCTATATTTGATTATTCACATAAATCTTAAATATGATATGTAAGATGAATGGAATTCATATAGGCATACTACGTTGTTAAGCGGCATATTCTATTATTTAAATTTATTGCAGATTGCTTCTGAGATGTTCAGGGAGCATGCAAAGAAGTTAGTTGAAGAAAACATTTCAACAGCCTTGAACAACTTGTAAGTCGTGTACCAAAGCAACGTATGAAATGCACTTTTGGACAACTTGTCCATGTGAATATAGATTCACTACATTTCATAACATGAATGGATTTGGCTTCATAAACCATATCTTTACAGGAATAACCGAACACAGGTTGTTGAAGAAGTGAAAAGCATCCTTTCATTTAATGGTATGCTTACAGTACTGAGCAATTTCCCGGGAGAAGAAAGATTTGTCCGCGGGCTTGGGCCTATTACATTAGGTAGAGTGGTAAAGTATTTCGAAATTCATGTGTTAATGAGGTGGCCCTTTTCTAATGCTGGCTCCTGTGCTTTGCTTTGCACAGGTGGAGACAGTGATCATGAAAAGAGGGTAGAGGATCTAAAGATGCTCTATAGTGCCTATGCAATGGAGGTACTTTCAGATGGACATCTTAACGATGACAAGGTGATTTCATGTATAATACCATCTTTTCAGTTTACTGGTGCTGCTTATGAGATGCCAAGCTGAAATGAGGCTGCCGGATGGCAAATTCAATTAACCATCTGCGTTGAAACATAACATTGCAATTTCACCGACCCTTAAAACATAGCAGCAGTTGAGACAGTCTGGCCTTCGCAATTGTGAATTATGTCAAGCATTAGTTCAGTGGCTTGAATCTACTAGCACATGGATACTAGTCTGGTCTTAACTTGGTTCAGCTCAGATCTACGTTATTTGTTGAAAATCGGTGATCAGTATCTAGATGGAGATTCTCATGATAGAGCCCAGATCATTTTACTGGTCCAGCTTTGTGAGAATGCCAAAGACAGAGTTCAATACACTTTACCCAGTTGATTGTGAAATAACAAGTACTGTAAACACTTGTAAATAATGCAGTCAATCCGGACCAAGATTGCTTGAGCACATACCATCAACATTTTGTTTTTTCTGTTGATCTGCTTATACTTAGGTGCATGCATGCTTTATGACAGCTGCGTCTAACAATTTGTTCTACCTTGGTAGCATGATATCATATTAACCGAATCCTTTACATGATTATGGTAATGCAGCTTGCGGCTTTGAATCAACTGAGGAATATATTTGGACTGGCGAAGTACGAAGCAGAAGCAATCATCACAGATGTCAAGGCTCGAGTATTTCAGACCTACTAAATTCTTTAACAATGAGTTGGCTGCGACCCCAAAGAAGGCAGAGTTCCTCCAAGATATCTGCGAAGAGTTGCAATTTGATCCTCTCAACTTGCAAGTAAGATGCATGAAGGTGCCATCCTGACACCTTCCCTTGTTCCACCACTAGTTTCACAACGTAGCTGCCCTGACCGCCTTGAAATCTGGGCAAATTGAGAACTGGGTTTCTCTTGGTGGCTCTATCTATATATATGGTACTTAGAGAAAATAACATTATAATATTGCAGGCCCTATTCCTTTTCAATATCTGCTTATACTATGTGTAAATACACTCTAATATAATAATATTATAATAATTAGAGGCCTCTATTCCCCTCTGGCTGGCTTTTGTATTTAGAGGACTGAGAGAACTGGGACAGTACTCACTGATTGTTCATATTTATGTATTAGTTCATGTGTTGTGTATACTGTATACATAGACATATTTGGTTGTTTTTGGGAGTGTACATATCTGAAATTGGTAGCAATTTTTCATGCGATGTGGTAGAAGATATACTAGTTGAGAATGGCAGCTGGAAGAACTGGAATCTGCATGGAAATTGGTTCAGTTTCAGGCTTTCAGCAGCACAATACAGACATTCAGTTTGCACTTGTTCCTGTTTGGGTTATGTAATCTGAAGAAAGGAAGATGGATAATTGATCATATAGTACTTTGTTCCGGTCTGTATGAGAGTGTATGCATGTATGCTTTTGTTGCTGACAGTTCACTTGTGCAAGCCTCAGCATTTCTTGCTTGTAACACATGATAATCACAATGGTATGGAATGTGTGTGTTCAAAGAACTTAATGGTTGAACTGCTGGGATTTGTTGGTGGCAATGATTAGGAATGAATCAGCAACAGAGAGAGGACAAATATGGTTGGACCAAAAGTACTATTGTCCCTTATGGCTCTCATCGTCTCACCTATTTCAAAGAATTCAGTTAGGAATAATAATACTCCCTCTGTTACTAAACATTTGACGCCGTTGATTTTTTTAAACATGTTTGACCGTTCGTCTTATTCAAAAATTTTAAGTAATTATTAATTCTTTTCCATCATTTGATTCATTGTTAAATATACTACTACTACTCAAGTTTTTTAATAATATTCACAAATGTTTTTGAATAAGACGAACGGTCAAATATGTTTAAAAAAGTTAACGGTGTCAAATATTTAGGGATGGAGGGAGTAACTAATAAGAGGTCACAGTAACTATGGATTTAGTTTTTTCCTCTTTGAAAATAAAATTGCCCTGGGATTTGTTGTTAGCCTTCGTCTCTTGAGCTTATGCTATACATGTTCGTACATCCATGCGTGTATTGTGTTTTCCTTGTTATATAAAAAGGGGAATACCTATATGACATTCCCTAGAAAATAACCCCGAAATATTTCAAATTCTGGACCGTTGGATCACTTTGAAATTTGTACAACTATTCTCAACCCTAATCTACCTTCTCTCCCTCCCTAATGTTGAGTTATTATCTATACTTTCCCAACTCACCCCCTCGTTTTCCCTAATGCCGAAAGGCGCCACTGGTGCAGGTGAGCCCACCCCCAACCGACCTCCTCCTCCCTCCCCTCTTTTTCCCAAGATGGCGGTGGCGAGTGCCCCTACCCTGCAATCTTCCCTGTCTCTTACGGCTCCCCATCACTACTGGCCATCACTTCCTAATCACAAGCTTCGCTTTGCCCCTACCGGCAACGCTGACCTACCTTCCTTCCCATTTCCGTGGCTTTGGTGTTTTTGTTGGTGCCTCGTTGTTCATGTCCACCGTCTATCGTCGGGGCGCCAACTCCCATAGCCATCCCTCTAAGTCCGGTGATCTTCCATCTCTTTCTCCTTCCCCATCTCCAACCCATGCCAACCCTAACCCAAGACCTTAAATCCTAACTAGTTGGATCACCATCGATCGCTGTAACAGGAGGAGTTAGGGTTGTTGGAACACAAATTGTGAAATACTCCCTCCATCTACTTTTGATAGTCATATTTCTAAATCTGAAAAATTTATTTTTGATAGGCATATTTCAATCCAACAATCTATCCTTGAATTTCTCGAATTTAATGCGTGACTCTCCATTTTTCCACACAAGATTGGCTACAGGGACACCGAGAAATGTAAATACTAATGAATCGCTTGTATACGAAAAATGACTAGTAGCATGTTTGAATGTATGATAAGTAGAATTACTTATTCTTGGTCTGTGTGTCAAGATGAAATATGACTATCAAAAATAGATGGAGAGAGTAAATCTTAAGGTCTGAATTTTGCAATATTGGAGTCCTAATTTTTCGTCGGATGTGATCTGCCAATTTTCACGGAGAATACTACCTTAATATAAAAATATAGCAATCTTTGTATAGTTGATTATGGAAGTCATAAATATATTGAAATACTCAAGACCTCAGGATCTGAGTATTGTCAACTGATGAAGAACATGGAGAGCATGAAGTCACGACCTGAGTTTAGGGTCGCAGCTTAGACCCACACCACCACCCATCAATAATTCCACTCCCCTCCTAAACTCCCCACTTCCCCCAGCATTCACGCCGACCGAGTCACCGACACAAACGCGCAATAATATGTCCTCACCTCGACCCAAAAATCGAGAAAAATCACCCCAAAACAGAACACTGTAGCATCACATTACTACTATCACACATCACTAGAAAACAATCCAAACCACAATTGCAGCAACACTATTACCACTAACAGCGATCATACACTACTATTAAACTAAAAAGAGAAAAAAAAACACTAACAGCGATGCAAATGCAAGAGAAGCTGCCATCTCCTTCCTGAAAAGTCGTGCTTAATTAGTGGGACGGGTGACGAGCAAATCACTCCAAACCTTGCTTCTCCTCCTCCTCCTCCTCCTCCCCCATCTCCGGCGCCGCGCGCCGCCGCCCGGAGGAGAGCTTCTCGCCGGTGCTGCTACTGCTACTAATCCCCACACCCACCTGCTCTCAGCTCAGCTCAGCTCAGCTTCCCAGCTCGGCGAAGAAGATGAAGACGAGGAGCTCGGGGAGGGGAGGAGGGGAGCCGAGGAGGAGGCTGAGGAATGCGGCTGTCATGGCGCTCATGCTCTCCTCCCTCGTCGCTCTCTCCCTCGTCCGCGCCAGGTTCTCCCCCATCGGTAATCGAATCGAATCCCCCCATCCTCCTCCTCTTCGCCGCTTAATTGTTTTTTGTTGGATGCTGCTATGGTGGCGAGGAGAAGGCGAGAGCTGATTCGGAGTTCTTCTCCCTTCCTTCGCAGCTAGTGATGGAGGCGAGGCCCTCAAGCTCAAGGCCGACGAATCCAAGCTCGTCGTCACCACCAATCACGCCGTCGTCAACACCGAATCCGGCGACTCCTCCTCCTCCTCGTCGTCGGCGGCTGGTAATTACGAGATGCGTTTCTTGGATCTTGAGCGGCGCAGTGCAGCGCATTGCTTGGCTGATTCGTTCTTGGCGATTTCATTTCGTATCCGTTTTTTCGATTCGAGTTTAGTTCAAACGAGGACTAGAGGAGAGGAAGAAAAAGAGGAAAAGGAATCGAAGAATCCATGAATTCCACTGGCTGTTTAATAACTAAGAAGAAATTGAATTTGTTTTTTTTTTTGCGAGTTGTTGTCCTAGTTCATAATTTATTTCTTGGGCTTTTTGCGGAGTTTTTGCGCTAAAGAATGGCGTGGATTCGGCTGCGAGATTCCGCGACCACAGATCTAATTAAAACCGATTCTCCTCGTGTTGCTGCAGCGGAGGAGGAGGAGGAGGTCGCCGCTCCGGCGAAGCCCGCCGCCGCCGGCGGCGGCGGGGCCAGGCCGGTGTGCTACGAGACGAGCCGCCGCTCCGACACCTGCGAGGCCGCCGGCGACGTGCGCGTGGTGGGGGGCAGCCAGACCGTCTACGCCGACACGCTTGACCGCGAGTGGAAGACGAAGCCCTACTGCCGTAAGCACGACGCGTTCGCGCTGTCCCACGTCAAGGAGTGGACGCTCAGGCCGCTCCCCTCCGGCGATGGCGGTGGCGGTGGCGCGGCGGTGGCGCCGAGGTGCACGACGAACAGCACGGCCACGGCGTTCGTGCTGTCGACCGGCGGGTTCACGGGGAACCCGTTCCACGACTACACCGACGTGCTCATCCCGGCGTTCATCACCGCGCACCGGTTCGGCGGCGAGGTGCAGTTCCTGGTGAGCAGCTACAAGTCGTGGTGGATGAACAAGTACATCCAGATCTTCCAGCAGATGAGCCGGCACGACGTGGTGGACGTCGACGCTGACGGCGACGAGGTGAGGTGCTACCGGAGCGCGGTGGTCGGGCCGGAGTTCCACAGGGAGCTCGGCGTCGACCCAACCAAGACGCCGTCGGGCTACTCGGTGCTCGACTTCCGCAAGATGCTCCGCGGCGCGTTCGGGCTGGACCGCGCCACAGCGACGCCGAGCGGCGACCGGTGGGACATCCGCCGCCGACCCCGCCTCCTGATCATCTCCCGCCGCGCCGCCCGTGGCCGCGCGTTCATGAACGAGCGCGCCATGGCGGACATGGCGGCGAGCCTGGGCTTCGACGTGCGTGTCGGGGAGCCCGACGCGTCCACGGACACCTCCAAGTTTGCTCGCCTCGTCAACTCCTGCGATGTCATGGTGGGAGTGCACGGCGCCGGGCTCACCAACATGGTGTTCCTACCCGCCGGCGCCGTGCTGGTGCAGGTGGTGCCATACGGCAAGCTGGAGTGGCTGGCCCGGAACACCTTCGCTGAGCCGTCGTCCGCCATGGAGATCCACTACCTGGAGTACGCCGTGCAGCTTGACGAGACAACGCTGAGCGAGCAGTACCCCGCCGATCACCCAGTGCTGCGAGACCCTATGGCCATCCACAAGCAAGGCTGGGAAGCTCTCAAGACCACTTACCTCGACAAGCAGAATGTCCGGCCGCATCTCGGCCGCCTCAAGAACACCTTCCTCCAGGCCCTCAAGCTGCTGCCCCATGACAAGGAAACCATGAATTAGCTTAGCTCATCAGAACTGTTGATCGTCATGGATTGTCATCGGCACCGTCATCGCCATCGCCATGCCATCGTCATGGTGACTTGAATTTGTGGTATAAATAGATAGATAGGTAGCTAATTTTTTTTCTTTTTTCAAAATTATTAGTATTTTGTATTGATCCCTAGCAAGTTGCCAAGATCAGGTATAATCAGTAGCTTATCTGAAATAATCCGTTGCAACGCACGGGTATTTGGCAATGTCTATAGAAACAATGGTGATATTGTTTGTATGCACCATATTTCTTAACATATCAAGTAAGCCAAATTATCTTATACTAGCAGAAACCCATATTTTCATGGATTTCTTCCAAAATGTCTTCTCCTGGCATATGTGTGGTTCATGATCATTATTTTGCATTGGTTAGTCAAGGTTGATGGCCTGTTCTGTGTTAGTGATGTTTTTGCAATTGTCAGGACTTCTCAGGTTGTCATCAAGGAAGCAATTTGCATGTGTTTGATGAATAGTATGACACTAATAGACAACATGTTGATGTGAAGGCAGCACATGGTCTGAAGAACCTGAACAGGGAAGGTGTCATGGCCATCATCTTCAGTAAACTCACCAAATTATTGCTGAGAGGCAGCTTATTTCTTATTTTCAGTATACTCCTACTAACTTTGAATCAAGTTTATTTCTGTATTGCCAGATCCAAAGAAAGCTGTATCAGGAGAATGCAATGGTCTCCCTTAACACTGTTGTTAAGTGAGCTTTTCGCTGACATTAAAGAAGAACCAGCAGCTGCTGACACTGAAACTGAGACTGAGACATCAAGTGCAACATCAGAAATTAATCAATGAGATGATGATAGATCTGAATGGGAACGACTGGAGACATTAGACATTAAGGAAAACAAGGCATATGGTAAAAGTGATGCTGGAAAAGGTTCAAGCCAGAAAAGAGAGAAGACTTGTGCATGAGCATCAACTACTACTCCTATGTGAGAGTAGTATAAATGGAGACAAGAGAGACAGAGGTGAGCTGTATGAACATCCTGATGTTCTGCATCACTGTAGAGACAACTGAATCCGAATGATGTTTCGTTTTGGATCTGCAATCCCCACAAAGAATGACAGTTCAGAGTCTTCAATGCGAGTAAGCGAAAGATGTTGTCATTGAAGGCATTTGTGCAAGAGTATGGGAAACATTGGAAAGAGCACCGAAACCCATCCAGCGAGATAATATATACATTCCAGAATTGCAATTTAGCGCACGTACGTTGCCAGTTCAATATTTTCAGATGAAAGTTTCGTATTTTGAATTGAAGTTTTTGTAATTCAAAAAAAATAAAGTTTTAAGGTCACAGTCGAAAGTTTTGTATGGTTTGAGTTAAAAGTTGCACTGTTTGAGTTGAAAAATTCTTGTGAAAGTACAGGTGTATGTTAGAAACACATGTTCGGTAATTAGCAATCCATTTCTCTCTGATTATGGATTAATTCTTTGTACTTCCGTCTTGTAGTTATATTGTTTCTATGCTAGTTTTGTCATCCCCACCTATCTAACAAGTAGTGGCCACTATCTACCTTGTATGTGTCCATCATTGATGACCAACACTGTACTGGAATGAGAAGCTATGTTTGTTTCATGCACACCATACAACACACCGTTTATCCTACCATCATTGATCAGAGCTTGAGAGTGATGATTTAGTTTTAATCAGTCCATCTAATATAATTATGCTAGTATTAAGAAAAAGAAGGCCTCCCCTATTGTTTCCAGTAAAAAAGTAATAATAAAAATAAAAAGCAAAACCTATACATTCATGCATTCAGCTACCCCTAGAGGCCTTGTTTGATACTCCGTTTCATATTATAAATCATTTGACTTTTTTTAAGTCAAAACTCTTTAGATTTAACCAAGTTTATAAAAAAACTAGCAACATCTATAAGGCCATCCCCAACCCAGAAACTATCCAGTAGTTTCCATACTTACCATGTCATATAGATACTATGTATAGAAACTATATATCTAATGGATAGTATCTTCAAATTAAATTCTCATCTAATTATCTCCCTTCTCTCTCCTTTTATCCACCTATCCTTTTGTCTTCATTCTTAGTTAGATGGTTTTTTTCATGATAAATGGTTTCTTCGTACTTTTATCTCTCTCCTTATTAACTCTATTGCCACGTCAGATTTTTACTTATATGTTAATGTATTTAACAATAAATTAGTTTCATTAAATTTAACATTTAATATATTTTGATAATATATATTTTTTATTAAAATTGTTACTATAGTTTTTTTACAAACTTACCAAATTTAAAGAAGTTTGAAAAAAAAATCAAACGACATGTAATATTAAATGGATGGAGTAATGCCTAAACCTCGGCCCATTTATGGGATAGATGGACCGGGCCCAATGATCGGTAGGCCGCTGCAGCTGCAAGTGCAGCAGCAAGACAACCGGACGGCGGCGATGCAGCCGTCGGCGAGTTGGCTGGGTAACCCAAACTCCCAAAGTGTAGCGTGAGAGAATCAGAGAGAGTAACAGACGTTGGCTTTATCTTTTTTCTTTCTTTCTTTCTTTCTTTCTTCATTCTTTTTCTCCTTTTCCTTTTTCAATAAATCCAATCTGTTCCTTGGTTTGGAGGCTCAAGAAAGCATCATGCTTTGCGAAGACTGCTGCTGCGTGTGTCTTGAGCCTCAAGACGTCCTCTCCCAACACCATTAGCTGGCTGCCAAAGTGCCAAGTGATTGGGTGATGTGTGTATTAACCATATTTTCTTCAATGAAATGTAGCAATCACTATGGGCAACAATATGAGGCATGCTTTTACTCGCAAACCAAATAATCTCCAACGATATGAATTTTATCTTTGTTATAACAAAAGCACTAAAAATTGTGCTTACATTTGTGCATAGTGTTATATATTTAAGTATTTAATGCAACACTTGTAAAGTGATAGTAATAAAATATATGGAGTATAAAATTACAAATCATCTCTTCTAGGTAGTAGGAAAAATAGGGTCACTTCAGGAGTGGAGAAAAGCTTGACGGATGACCACAAAATCACAGAAATATCGCAATCACATGAAATGTGTTATGGACACTTATAATAGACATCGAAAATGACTTCTGAGAACAAAACAAATTGTAGAAAAGCAATGCTATGCACGACATCTATATATATACATCCCATTCAACATCGTGTGTGAGAGGTCATAATTGCGAGCCTAATTTTTCTATTAAATTTCACATCTTTTAACCAAATGTTTCAAATACTACTGTAACATTTGAATGTTGAGAATGACGTGTAATAAGTAGCCATCATATGAATGATTGCTCATGTACGACATAGGATAAACTCATCTAACATACGTCTAATTGTGATCGAAATAAACCCCATATACAATACGTATTTACCACTATTTATCTCTCCTAGAAATCACCATATTATTCACAGGCCACCATTTATAGATGTGCAAGCTAAACTCTCTCTCACCACCACCACCTCCGTCGTTCCCGCTTGTCCCTCCAGATGCGTTATTGTTTACATATTATTTTTCATCTCGTATGATGAATTTACTTTCACACTATTATATTTTTCTCACCCTTAATGACTTTATTGTAGAGATTGACAGTATGTAACCTTCTGCTCCCCTTTGTTTTCACCGTAGTCTAACAAGCTAGTGCCCAATATTGACAATCATAATTACCTCCTTCTAAGAAGAAGAAGATAATCGCATAAAACAACCATCAATACAATTTTAGAAGTATAAGTAACCGAGTAATCCTGACTAGGAGTTTGGTTTCGTGGTCTTATTGGTGGAAAACATCACACACCTCCTCTCTCTCTCTCTCTCGTATTTCTTTTAGTGTGTCTCACGTGTCTTTTGGGGTGACTCCCATGTATTCACTCTATTTATTCCGTGTAAGTTCATTTGATGTAATATATTTATGTGAGCAATTCATTCCTCGGTGATCCGTCTAAAAAATACTCCCTCCGTTTCAGGTTATAAGACTTTCTAGCATTGCCCACATTCATATAGATGTTAGTGAAACGGAGGAAGTATAACAACTGAATAATTTGGATGGTTCCTATTTATTTTTCGTGGGAGAAACGCATTCCACAATACCAATACCAACAACCAGTATACTTGTGTAGCCCTGTTCATGTGAGATGCAATGCATGCATACAGTATACGATACACCGGACGCCATCACCTGGCGACAACCCGCTCTCCCGGTGCACCGCACGTCTACCGCTGGTCGCAGGCGCCCACCCAACCCCAACCCTTCCCTTTGGTCCAGCCGCCCCTGCCCCGACCTCACCAATCCCCGCCTCGTAACGCTATCCCATCTCCTCCTCCTCCACCTCGCCTCTTCCGCCTCATCCACCACCACCTCCTCCCCCCCACCACCCGTCGCCACCCTTCGCCGCCGCCGCCGACGAGGACCACCACCACCACGACGGTGGAGTAGCCGCCCGCGAACACCGAGGCGGCAGGGGATCCATCATCCCACGACAACGACCATGGAGCTCGCCCTGGCCTCCGCGAAGCCCTCGCCCTCGCCCGCGCCCGCGCCCCTCCTCTTCGCGCCGCTCAAGCCCCTCCCCCTCCTCCGCTTCCCTCCCCGGAGACCCCGCGCCTCCTCTTCCTCCGTGGGGGCGAGGCTCCGCGCTGGGAGGCGCGGGCTGAGGCTGCTGTGCCGCGCGGCGGTGGGGGCGGGGGAGGAGGTGTTCGGGCCGAGGAGGGAGCTGGCGGGGGTGCAGCCGCTGGTGGAGGCGCTGCCGCCCGCGGCGAGGACGGCGGCGGAGCTGGCGGTGGCCGCGGCGGCGGTGGCGGCGGGGTACGGCATCGGGCTCCGCGCGGGTGGGGGGTCGAGGGCCGTGGCGGTCGCGGGCGCCGCGGTGCTCGGGGCGGCCAGCGTCGCCGGGGCCGCCGCGGTGAACTCCGTCGTGCCGGAGGTCGCCGCCGTCGGGCTGCACAACTACGTCGCCGGATGCGACGACCCCACCAAGCTGGAGAGCGGCGAGGTGGAGGCCCTCGCGACCAAGTGAGTCGTCTCGATTGCTCGACTATATTGTAGGTGTGCTGCATTGGCCGTATGGCCCGTATGCTCGATTCGATTATATATCAGATGTCTTGACTCCCACCCTGCAATGTGATCTGTATTTTCCTTCCAATTTATGCGCCCTCCTAGCATTTACTCATTTATTTTTGAAGCTCCCATTTGTTTTCGGAATGCTAGTAAAATTTTGGTGTAGCTTGTTTCAGCGAATAAGGAACCTATAATTATTTCGATAATACATTTGATCGGCTAAAATTACCTTTAGGGATGGGACATATAGTTATATTTTTGCACTAAAATGTTTAAGGAAAAGGCTATACGTACTACATTTTTCTTATTAAACTCTCTTTACACTAATGTGTCATGTTATGAGTTCATCTACATTTCCTATAACTCCTATCTAGTTAAATCAAACAGCTGATATCATTTTGTGTAAGAATTTTTAAGTATGTGCAGCAGTGCTCAATGTAACATTGCCCCCACCCACACACACAGAAGCAAAAAGTCTTACCTGTTTATTTTGTTTCAGATATGGAGTTAGTACACAGGACGCAGCCTTCAAAGCAGAGCTCTGTGATTTGTATGCCAGGTGATCCTCTTGGCACCTGTTGTCCAGTTGTTTCCAATGCTTTATTTGAATGTTGGTAAAGAATGTCCATACGGAAATGGCCTCTAAGCCTAACTGTATTTATGACACTAATTCTGTTGTGTTCTATGTGTTGAATTTGGCTCAAGTGCCCTTATTATAGCTATTGTTTTCTCCTAGACACAAGTATTTGTTCTTGGATGTTTCCCCTCTCTTCTCTTAATATTCACCCGTCCCAAAGTATGGTGTTATTTTGCAGTTTTTAGTTGTCGATATGCAATTTGAGCTTCAACCATTACATCCAGTAATTTATATTATTATATACCTTGAAATATACAAAGAACAGCTAAAATATTACGTAAAATAATATTTACTAATATCATTTTTATTGCCAATCTATCAATGCGGACATCTCGATATATATATATATATATATATATATATATATATATATATATATATATATATATATATATATATATATATATATATATATATATATATATATATATATATATATATATATATATATATATATATATATATATATATATATATATATAGTAAATTTGTTTGGTGCTCCATGGTGCCCGGGCACCATTGTTGAAATTGAGTATATACCCAATTCAAATGAGTATGAAACTTTTTCAATTACTTAGGTATTAACATTAACTACTTTACTAACTAGTTCAAAGCATGTTTGTACTGAATTTGAACTTGTTTTTGTTAGATTTTGATTCTAGGTATATAGCATCCATACATATAATTAGTTAGGTATGTAATCATGGATTGTGAAATAAAGTTAAATTTGAGTTGTTTTGTTGATAGGTATAGATATGAATCGAATTATTATAACTAGGTATATACTCACAATTTGAAAATTTTGAAAAATTTGAGTGATTTTGTACATTAGATACCATGGTGCCCGGGCACCATGGTGCCCCATATGAGTGTCCTATATATAGTATATATATATATTTTGTTCCAATCACATTTCACATACCACAGTTTTGTATGTATGTGCTCAGACGTAGTTGCTTCTTTTGGCAAGCTCTTGTACATTACTCAGTAGCTAAACTAGATTCTTCTAAAATCAATCTTTAAAAATCTACCATTTATTGGTTGCATCTTATTGTTTTGGTCATGCAGTGTATATAGGAAGTGTCTTTGCTCCATCTTACCTCCATTTTATTTCCAGGTTTCTTTACTCAGTACTTCCTCCAGGAGATGAAGATCTCAAAGGTGATGAGGTTCAGACCATTATAAAATTTAAAAATGCTCTTGGGCTCGATGATGTAGATGCTGCAAATATGCACATGGAGGTATTGCCTCATGATCCAAGCCCCTTTATATCTTACTTGCCTGAGACGTTCTTCCTACTTTAGTGCCATTTTCACATTTCCTCCATTACTCCTTATGCCTTCGACTTTGCTTGTATAGATTGGTAGGCGCATATACAGAGAAAGGCTGGAAACAAGGGACCGGGATGCCGACATGGAACAGCGGCGGGTACGTTTTTGTGCTGTGATACATAAATGGATGTTTAAAACTTTCTACTGCCCCTGATGATAACTATTGTAAATATTTTGCAGGCATTTCAAAAACTCATATATGTATCAAATCTTGTCTTTGGGGATGCATCAACATTCCTGCTTCCATGGAAACGTCTTTTTGGGGTCACTGATTCTCAGGTATTTTATTATGAAATAGTCATCACCCATTTAAACTGTGCATAGCATGTCGGCATTTTCTGATTTCACCCCATGGAGAAAGCAGATGGCAACCTTAGACAATATTCTAATTATTTGTGTTGATTTTGAATTTTAGATGCACCACTTCCCTAACATAACATTATTGCAACTGTGACTACGAAGGATCTCTAGTGTGCTGTACAACCTCTTTGCATTGTTTTGTGCAGTTCTAGATGCAATGGTTGGGCTAGTTGGCTTGCCTGTATTTTTACACTAGATGCAATGGTTGGGCTAGTTGGTTTGCCTGTATTCATTATAATGGATTGCAAATTTCATGCTCTAGTTATAGAGTACTGAAAAAAAAAGGCAGGTTGTACATGTCATATCAAATTGACATTCCTTTTTCCCCTAGCATGGTCAACATGCATAATTTTTACTAGCATGGGTATCATAGAGTCTCAGACTGGAGTGTTGTTGAAATTAAAGACCTTTTCTGTTGATAGGGTTGAGGATGCGGATTGCCTACAAGCTCTAGTGCATTCACATATCTCGTCTATCTTAGGACATATTTCAGAAATTGAACTGCTTGTTTAAGCCTTATTACTTGTGCTCATAGCTTCTTTGTTTTCGTTCCTTTTTATTTGGTGATATTGTTTGGTGACACTACCATGTTCTTCTTGCAGATTGATATTGCTATGCGGGAAAATGCCAAAATCTTATATGCATCACAACTCAAGTCTATTGGGAGAGGTATCACTGAAATGCATATCTTTGTATTTGTAGGCACCCCACATCCGTATTTGTTATGCTTACAAGCTTCAGTGTAATTATGTCAGATTAGAGACTTAGGGCAGTGCATATAGTGATGCTATCTTATTTTTTGATACACTAATTACTTGATCGGCCTTATTGCATTTGTACAACATTTTTAATTTTGACATTCTGTTTTCTCTAGGTCTTGACATAGGCACGCTTATCGAAGTAAGGAGAGCACAACTTGCATACAAACTTTCTGATGAGGTACTGTTTTTTCTTTCTCGCAATTCTTCTACTTCATTTGGTCTTACATCTTAATATAAATACCTGGGGAAATTACTTAGCTAAGCATGCATGGCTGCTCAGAGTCGTGTACTGGAGACTAGACAAGTTACTGTATTTTGTTTGTGGACATAAATCTCAGTATGCCAGGATAAGAAATGTGGTATCAATCTAAGCATTATATGTTACTAAATAGCATATTGTAATGTTTAAATTCCTTCAGATTGCTGCTGAGATGTTCAAGGAGCATGCAAAGAAGTTGGTTCAAGAAAACATTTCGTCAGCTTTGGACATCGTAAAGTCGCGTACCAAAGCAGCGTAAGGAATCTACACCTCTATGGTGAATTGTCTAAGCCTACGGATTGATTGCCGTTGACAGTTGACATAAGAGCCTGAGCTAACACCTATTTCCTCTTTTCCCAAATACATTTTGTTTCAAACTTTGTTTCATATACATGTTGCAGCTTTAAATTGAACTTTTTACCCATTTTCCCTTAGGTTGATTGATAAGTATTATGTACTTACAAATTTACAGTTTATTATTTCATGGCATGAATGGATTTTTACCTCACTCCTAAACTATATGATTACAGGAATAGCCCAACACAGGTTATTGAAGATGTGAAGAGCATCCTTGCTTTTAATAGCTTGCTCATAACACTAAGCAAACACCCTGATCAAGATAGATTTATTCGTGGTCTTGGACCTATTTCGTTAGGTACGGTGATATATCTTTTTGAAATCATATGTTAATCAGGTAGGACTTTCTCTTAAGGCTGGTCGTTGTGCTTTTCTTGTATAGGTGGAGAGAGTGATCATGATAGGAGGGCTGATGATCTCAAGCTACTATATAGGGCCTATGCAACAGAAGTACTATCAGATGGACATCTGGATGATGAGAAGGTGATTCCATGCATCCTCTTGTTATAATCCCACTTTATTGCTAAACATCTTGATGTAAGTACACCGGTGCTGCTTTGGAATGCTGCCAATCAATGGTGGCAAACCTAACTCATTTAACTCTGCAGTCTAGATCCTGTACCTTGTACTGTTATTCCTGATGCCACTGGAACTGCTGTTTACGGCAGTACTTATAAATGGTGTTTTAGTTGGAACATAACATATCCTGAATGCACGAAAAACAGTCTGCCACCTGTTGTTAAAAACTAGGAGAAGATTAATTGTGCATCTATTTAGTGTATCAAGATCTTAGCAAAAGCCAGTATTGTTAACCCTTGAAAAGCAGAGCAAGAAGCTGATCCGAGACAATCTGGTTCTTGCCATAACCGAAGTGTCATTTGGAAAAAGCATAATAAACCATTCTTATTGCCAGATGACAGTTGTGAATTATGTAACATTGGTTCAGTGTCTTCAATCTACATGGACACTACTCTCCTGTATCGTCAACTTGGTTCAGATCACTTCTTGAAAATTGTTGGTCTAAGTACTCAACAAAAATTCTCATGGTGAGACTGATTAACTATACCCAGTTGGTTGTGTAATAACATGTGCTACCTCTATCCCAAAATACAAGGAGTTTTAGGGTTGGACATGGGTATTAAGAAAGTTGGTGAAATTAGTTGGAGAAGTTGTTATATTTTGGGACAAATTTTGAAGGCTAGAAGTTATATTTTGGGTTGGAGGTGTTCCATTATTGTTCTGTAAATGGTACTAGCAAGTACTCCCTCCATATTTTAATGTATGACACCGTTGACTTTTTAACCAACGTTTGACCACTCGTCTTATTCAAAAATTTTATGCAAATATAAAAATACTTATGTCATGCTTAAAGAACATTTGATGATAAATCAAGTCACAATACAATAAATTATAATTACATAATTTTTTTAAATAAGACGAAAGGTCAAATGTTTGTCAAAAAGTCAACGGCGTCATACATTAAAATATGGAGAGAGTATATCCTTGCTGTTCAAATTTGGTTGTTATTAGTTCATCTTATATTTGGTGCATGGATTATGACCCCTGAATCTAAGTTTATAAGGTATCAAGATAGCATCTTAATAGAAGCCTTTTAATCTGATTACAATAATTCAGCTCGCTCCTTTGAATCAACTGAGGAATATATTTGGACTGGGCAAGCGTGAAGCAGAATCAATCATGTCAGATGTCAAAGCTCAAGTATACAGAAAGAGACTTGCTAAATCATTTAATAGTGAGTTGGCTGCGGCCCCTAGCAAAGCAGCATTCCTCCAAAATATCTGTGAAGAGTTACAGTTTGATCCGGAACTTGCTAGTAAGATGCATGAAGGTACCTTCTTGACACCTTCTCTTGTTACACTATAATTTTCACAGCATACCTGTGCTTAGCTCGACTGCCTAGTCATTTATTGAACGGAGAACTGGTTTTCACCTGATGGCTCTGTGCAGAAAATCACTATACACCATCAGCTCTATGTTGACACTGCTGAATTGTTATCCTAGACCGTATGTAGGAAGTACATCTGTAGCAATTCAGTTGTCTGCATTTTGGTTCATCTGGGCTGTATTGCTTCTCATGATTAGGAATGGATATCCAATAGAAAAGAAATAAGACAAATGTGGTGGGACTAGAAGTACTATTTGTCTCTATGTTCATGTTAAACAGCATTACTATTTGTAAGATAAGATATTCCTCACCATTCCATCTTAAGGTACATCATCACATGCTTTAATAAAGCATCAAAGTCCCAGAAATGCTATCGACAAGTGTGAGTTCCAAGAAATGCCATCCTACAAATGATTTTGTCCCAAAAATGCCATCGCCGTTAGGGTTCTGTTCCATTCTGCGCTGTAAAATACACTGTTCGTCCTATAGAACTTAATGGCGCGGAATGGACGGAACCCTAACGGCGATGGCATTTTTGGGACAAAGTCATTTGTACGATGGCATTTCTTGGAACTCACACTTGTTGATGGCATTTCTGGGATTTGGATGCTTGTCAATGGCATTTCTTGGATTATCTCTATTAAATATTAGTTGGCAAACATGCTTTTTTCGAGATGTTCTCTCCTGGTTGCTTTCCTTGATATATTGTTAATACCCACTCATATTATGCTCCTTCGAACTCCAGACATTTACAGGCAGAAGCTTCAGCAGTTTGTAGCGGATGGAGAGCTGAACAAGGACGAAGTGGAAGCTTTGATGGCATTCCAAGTGCGTCTCTGCATTCCACAAGAAACTGTTGATGCTGTCCATTCAGAAATCTGTGGCAAGTTGTTTGAAAAGGTGATATGAAATATTCTATGTTGCCTGTTCTATATTTCCCTTGTTCAGGCAAAGTTGATGGCCTGTTCTGTGTTAGTGGTGTTCTTACAACCGTTAGTGCTTTGCAGGTTGTCGTGGAAGCAATTTCATCTGTTGATGGATATGACACTAATAGACGACAGGCTGTTAAGAAGGCAGCACAAGGTCTGAATTTGAAAAACGAGTCTGTCATGGCCATTTTCAGCAAAGTGGTATGTTAATCCCCATTACCAAAAAAAAGTGCTAGATGATATTATTTTTCAATATATTCCTACTGTGAATGAAATTCACTTCTATATTACCAAATCCATGACCAGGTACGGAAGTTATTCCTGAACTACATTCAGAGAGCAAAAGCAGCTGGGAACCGCATTGAAACTGCAAAAGAGCTGAAAAAGATGATATCCTTCAACACAGTAGTTGTGAGTGAGCTTTTAGCTGACATTAAAGGAGAACCAACAACTGCTGAACCTCAAACATCAGATGCAACCTCAGAACCTGAAGTCAGCGAGTCTGAGGGGGATGATGAATACGAATGGGAACAGCTGGAGACATTAAGGAAAACTAGGCCTGATAAAGAGCTCAGAGAGAAACTGGCAAAGTCAAGCCAGAAAGAGATAACCCTCAAAGATGACATTCCATTGAGAGACAGAGCTGAGCTGTATGAAACATATTTGGTGTTCTGTGTCACTGGGGAGACGACCAATGTTTCATTTGGAACAGCAATCTCCACAAAGAAAGATAATTCAGAGTATTTAATGCTGAAGCAATTAGGAGACATACTTGGTTTAACCCGCAAGGAAGCTCAGAATGTTCACATTAAGATGGCAGAAAAGGCATTTGTGCAACAGGCTGAAGTGATTCTTGCTGATGGGAAGTTAACAGAGGCCAAGGCTGACCAGCTTGCAAAGATACAGAAGCAAGTTGGTCTTCCTACTGAGTATGCACAGAAAATAATCAAGAATATCACAACAACAAAGTTGTCTTCTGCAATTGAAGCCTCTATTTCTCGAGGACAGATTGGTATACAGCAGGTCCGAGGATTGAAAGAAGCAAATTTTCAATTGGACAGCTTGATTGCAGAACCACTTCGAGAAAACATTTACAAAAAATCCGTTGAGGAGATCTTTTCGTCAGGCACAGGTGAATTTGATGAAGAGGAAGTGTATGTAAAGATCCCAGCTGATCTCATCATTAATGCTGAGAAGGCCAAGTCGATTGTCCAGGACATTGCGAAGATTAGGTTGGATAACGCCCTTGTCCAAGCTGTTGCTCTGCTTCGGCAGAAGAAGAAAGATGAAGTGGTACGTAAGGAATATCCCTGCATATCTCCTACTTATTTGTTTTATGTTGGAACTTAGTTTCTCCAAGAATCTGAAAGATTAAAACACTGACTACAGTTATCAAAGTACTGATTTAGCGTTGACTTTGATCTTGGTGTATATCAGGATTAACCTATTCTTGATAACTGGCACGTCATAATGACAAAAGAAATTCAACTAGAGTATAAATAGGAAAGTTACAATAACTGCACTGTTAGAATTACTCAGCGTTCTAATTTTTACTTGGAATATATTGCCAATGCAGGTCGCATCCTTGAACGACTTGCTTGCATGCGACGCGGCTGTGCCTGCTTCGAAGCCCCTATCATGGCCTACATCAGGAGAGCTGGATGATCTGTACGGCATTTACATGAAGAGCATTCCGAAGCCTGAAAAGCTGTCAAGGTTGCAGTATCTGCTTGGCATAAGCGACGAGAAGGCCGGCCAGATTCGGGATGCCGCATCGGCAGGCACACTATCCGTTGCAACTGAAGAGGAGGATGAATTGGTATTCTAGGGAGGGAGATGTGAAGGTCTTTTTTTGTTAGGTAGCCAGCAGAGTTGAGGACCTACCATACTTGGTGCTGTGGCGCCAACCGCTGCTATTGTAGCTAGGCGCTGGCATATGGTTTTGAGAAGCAACGCATAATCCTGACGTGCGTTAACTGTTTGTATAGACAGAAATTGGCACCGAATTTGGTGACAAATCTCTTTTGCTGCATTTTTCATTTTCAGACCATAGCGAGAGCTTTTTTTTTTGTATTTTTTTTCTTCCCCTTTTCATTATGTATCACAGTCGCCACTGCTACCTCAGTCATAAAATCCGATTTTGTTGTAGCTCAACTGCAGCATATGATATGTGTCCCTTTGTATGGGTCATTGTAGCCAATATGTTTCAGCAATTTTTCTTTCAGTTTACATTATCAAACTGAGTGTGTACACCACACACCAAATGCTATGCGATGGGATTTCAAATTCCAATTCCTCAGGTTATGGATGGAACTTTCTCCTTTTATGACTTCAAAAATAAACGCGGCCACTTTGGGAAAAAAAAAACGGGGTGGGGGTGGGCGATTATGGATGAAAATTTTTCCTTTTATGACTGTAAAGTGAATGTACTCTGCCAGTTTGGTAACAAAAAAAAAAGGTATTCGGCCAGCATGTAACAGCATTGCAAACAGTTCTATACAACAAAATCATGATACAAGACCAGCATTCTCTCCAGAAACATCCATTGAATCAATGTAAACATTTTAGCCACATACAACAAGGGAGTCAAAGCTGTTGTTCTGTACAAGGGAGCCTAATAAGCTGAAGCCAGCAGGTCGAACCGCCCAGCAAGGTTAACCTCCTGTTCTACACATTATCGGGCCAAAATTCCCTGAAGAAAGCCATTTCAAATTCCCTCTCTTGTAACCGCTTCTCTTCTTCTTGCATCTTCCGTATCCTCTTCGCGGCCAACTTGGCCTTCTTCTTCGGTGCTTCCAGCTGACAAGGGCAACACGTTTGAATCAGTTAGTTAGAATCCCATCAGTAAGTGTGATTTACTAAAAGTAGCTTGTTGAAGATGAACAAATACATATCAAAGCAGCAGTATTAGCTACCAAATGAGACAAGTATTATAATGCATAAAGAATAACTGGTACCAATACAATTAGTAACGATGCAAGTAACCACGTTTATCTGTAAAGTCTGAAACCTTTTTACTGAACTACACTATAGAGCAGTCATCAGTATTTTTCAATAAAAAAGGCTATTAAGTAGAACTAATGATAATAGTGAACTATTAATACAATGCTCGGAATGAGAATTACAAGGAAGCCAAAGAAAGTAATTAGGTATTGTATGCGGGTATCATGAATAAACTGGATATCCTTTGCTCACCTTGGGTTTTTTAGGGTCTTTTTCACCATCCTCGTCAACCTTTGGCTTTAGCTTTGGTTCCTTGGAACCCAAACCACGCTTGTTATTCTTCACACGACTTTCTACAGGCTCCAATCTTCCCTGTTCCAGGATTAAATTGGGCTAAGTGAGTATGAAAACAAAAACACAGCATAAAAGGCAAATCTAACCCATAAACTGGCTTCATCCAAGTGACATGCAAACATAGTATGTAACACATATATGACTACTAAACATCAGCTCTTAATTAATACCTATGAACATGCGAGATAATCATTCCGGTCAAAATGATATATAATTTCAGATCCTACTAAACATTTGGAGTTAACAGCCAACTAAGGTAAGCTACCTGCCTACTTGGTTCGGAAACAAATTTTGGCTTTACCATTCCTCCAGAGACCACTAACCATTATCCAGAAACTAAACATATATCTTACGTTGATCTACACATTTTTTTGAGCTTTCAACAGTTCAACTTGCAGTAGCCTTGTCTCAACATTTAACTCTACGCACCATTAACAACTACGGCCCGTTTGGTTGGAGGGAGTTTTAAAGAGGGATTGAGAGTTTAGAGGGATGAGGCTATTAAGTGTTTTGTTTGGTTGGGAGACATGGGAATTTTGGTGGGATTGGGATGGAGAATTGAGGAAGAAACTCCCTCCTTTTCAATACCTGGGTAGGGGCAGGTAATTGGGAGGGAATTCCTCGTTTACTTGGTCTAAGCAAATCTCAGCCATCCGTTTTTATTAATGAGCTAATCTCCAACTAAACTCCCTATCAATTTCCATCACATCTACCAAACAAGACATTGGGATTAAAAATCAAATTCCCATCTTAATCTCATCGTAAATTCTCTCGTGTAAACTCCCAATCCCCTTCCCTCGAGTTACCAAACAAGCCGAGGGAAAACAAAATCACATGCACGATGAACAGAATTAAGCATCAAAGTGCAAAACCCCAAAATATAACTACAATTGGGGTAAATGGACACACACACACACACACACACAAAAGATTTCCGGTGACGCAAGAACAGAGGCGCAAACCTGCTCTTGCGCGCCGAGGCCGGTGCCCTCCTTCCAGCCCGATTTCTTCAGCAGCTGCAGCAGCAACAAGATCACTTAAGATTAGCTCCGGATTCAGGACACGACACGAGACGCACGCACCGAGATGCAGAGGACCAAATCGAACAAAGCATCAAACCCTAGCCCCACCCACCCACCCACTCCCATGGCCATGGGATTCGAACGGACGGAAGCCCAGGTGGGATGGAGAGCTTCGCGCACCTGGAACCCGACGTTGGAGGAGCCGATCGCCGCCATCGCCGCCTCCTCTCCTCTCCCCTCCTCGCCGCCGCGCCGCCTCCCCTCCTCTCCCCTCCTCGCCTCGTGTTCGCAACCGCGACGCGTGCGGCCTCGAAGGCTCGAACCAAATTGGGCCGGGCCTTGTGGTCTCCGGGTCGGTTTCGAACCGGACTCTACTCGATCACCACCGTCCGATTATTCAGATCGGACGGACCACCCCTTCCCACGTCGACGAGCCTCGCCTATACTTGTCGTTCCCAACGAGTCCGCCACGCAGCTGAGACCAACACAACCTAGGGCACACGCCACACGATCTCGCGGAACCCCGGCGGCCGGCGATGTCGACGGTGATGACGCAGATATTTGTGAAAGGGCTGACAGGGAAGACGACGGCTCTGAGGATGGAGCCGTCGGATACGGTGGAGAGCGTGAAGGTGAAGCTCGTGGACAAGGAGGGGCTTCCGCCAGACCAGCAGCCGCTCATCTTCCAGGGGCATCAGCTGGACGACGGCCACACGCTAATCTACTATGGTATTCAGGAGGAGTCGACGCTGCACCTCCTCGGTCGCATCTGTGGTGGCGGCGGCGGCAACAAGAAGCGAAAGAAGAAGGCGTACGCGACACCTAAGAAGGGAAAGCATGAGCACCGCAAGGAAGAGCTTGCGGTGCTCCGTCACTATCGTGTCGATGACGTGATGGGGAAGGTGGAGAGGCTACGACTGATGTGTCCTAACCCAGAGTGCAAAGACGTTGGCGCACTTATGGCGAAGCACCACGACTGACTCACCTGCGGCAAGTGTGGACTTACCTGATGAACTGAAAAGTGGAGAGGAGATGTTTTAAAAGTTGATACCTAGAAATGATAAATCCTCAATTTTAATTTAATTGAATTTTAGCCAGAGGATATGAAATAAAATTAGTACTTCAAAAGATCGTGTGAGAGACGGATATTATTTAACGTTTTCTTTTATCGTTTGAATTGGTTAATTAGTTGCTGATATTTTAATTTGGTCGCGTCTTGATCTTTGCTTGTCTTGAACTGTGTTGGTCTTAGCACTGCACTGGAAAATTCTCCCATGAATTAGTGTTATGGCTATTTGAATTTCTATACTTCTATACATATAATTATTTTGGTTGAAAATATCTGACTATTGACATTTTATTCTTTTTACCGTCTTTAAGGTGTGCTTACTACTATACTTATTAATTAGTTACGCTAATCAAGTTTCCAGATATTCCAGTTATTCCTAGTTTACCTAGGACACGTTTTCAGCCTGCAAATGGATAGAGAGCACTATCCTCAACACAAGATTTTACACAACAGTATACATACGTAGATTAAGACGCATACGAGGAGTATATATATGAAATAAAAATACTACCACAATAAATCTATACTTTCTATATAGTTGGTATCCACTAACAATTATTAATTATTAGAAGCCAAAGCTCAACATGCAAACATACCACATCATCACCCACTAACAATTACTATTCTAGCTCATTTAAAATCCCATAAAAGCATGTCACATCTTCACTCACGAGTAATTACTATTATAGCCTATTTTAAATCCCCATACAAGCATGACACATCATCAACAAGTATGTGTCAAACCATCTTCCTCATATTATTTTTTTAACATTTTAACTTTCATCATTTCGATAATATTTAATATATACTCATCTATAAATCTCACAACAAAGTGCGAGGTATCATCTAGTTAATTATATGCATATATCCAAGTCTACTGTACAGAAGGTGCGTACCGTTGTTGTGCTGCTGCAGTGCAAGTAAGAATTAGGATGTGCCATGGTTGAATTCATAGCATGGAAAACATTTTACTATCGGTTTACCATATAAATCTTTTAGATAATGAAGAGCTTTATTTTAGTAGCATAATGCTCGTACATTGCAATAAAAATAAATATAAAAGCAAACCGAATTTTGGGTTCGCTAGTAGGTACACGTACAAAATTTACATAGTTATGCGTCAGACCCATATATCGCACACACATGATAACTTACAGGTTGCATCTTATTGATAAAATCGTTTATTAAAATTGTAGCTTTGTGAAATACCTGTCTTTTAGTATACTAATAGTTCGAATCATTTTATTGAAATTTATGAAAAACAAAACAAGAAAACAGAGGGTTCCAGAGACGTTGGTGCAAATCTCTGAATTCGACCGAGCAACACACTGCTCAGGCTTGTACCACCTGTCACATAGCACTAGCAGCAAGTTGTAATCACCCCAGAGAAAAAAAAGGTAAAAAGAAAAAAAAGAAAAGAAAAAGGGAAGAACAAGAAAATTTCTTCGCAACTCCAGCGTGTCCAGCGCTTTTGGACTTGTTCGCACTAGCCCGAAACAAATGGAGACTGCTACGGATCGGACGTCCGATTTGATGCAAATTATTGGACGGTGTTGTACCGTATTGTTGAAGAATGTTTCACATGTTTCACCTCTCGATAAAAATTGTCTCAGATGTTTCACTACCAGATAAAAATGTTTCAACACTTGAGTAAAATTGTTTCAACCAAATGCAATAGTAAAACATACTGATTGCAACACCTTAATACAATGTACGCAAAATTGAGTCAAAATAGAATGAAACAACTTGATAGAACAAAGTGCAACCAAAAAAACAAATAAACTGTAACATCACTAAAATTCCTAACAAAACCCACCTCTGTCTTCTATTCCGGTCACCGAAATCAAGCGGCCAACACGGCGAGACAAGTGAGGTGTGGTGATGGTGTAGACGAGGACAAGCAAGCAGCCATGTCGAAAGGGCGACCTCGCCAAGGCCAGTCGCATCGGCATCCGGTCCAACGCCTCCTTCGCATCGTGGGCTCGTGGCTGCTCCACCAGTGGTGCCT